>NC_092459.1:35187633-35506295 GCF_047495875.1 Pithys albifrons albifrons
GGAAATTTACCAAAATAGTTATTCTGGAAGAAGTCTTGGGGTAGCAACTCTTCTTCTGGAATTAAAAAGCCCACACAATGTTTGATAACACTGTCATTATTCTGAAAGAGCTGTTCTGCTACATTTGCAAGTGTTGACTTCCTTGTGTCAGAGGCTGCCGAACAGGTTATCCTTGCTGTGGAATTTAAGATGAGGAGGTAAGAAAGAGTTTGTTTTGGTGTCTGGGCATAACAGTAGATCTGATCTGCAACTGTGTTTTTGAGAGACCCACAAAACGAAAAGGGTGGAAACAACATAGCAGATTATCAGCACCAATGTTCTCCACCAAAACTGGAGGCGTAGCAGTGCAGTAGAACTTATTTTATGATGTAATTTCTAGTTTAAGCTTTTCATCAGAGGTTGCCTGGGACATAAGGACGCATTGCCATATTTTAGTAATATTTCTTCCTGGTTTTATGTAATAGTTGCTAGCAGAGAGAAAGGTTTTGCCCTGACTACTTCTTAACATTCTCATTTCACCACTCCCCAGCCAAACTGAGGCAGTGAAGGGTCAGAATGCTTCCCTGGGAACATGAAATATGGCAGGTCCTACAGATGCTTTATTTCTCCACAGTGCTACTGAGGGACTGAGTCCAAACACAGAGGGGATTGTATTCTCTGCAGGTGTAAGGTCCACTCATGCTGATGTGAATCATGCTGCCCAGCTGCACCCTATGCTACATGATATTGGTCTTCATGGGAACCAGATTTCTCATGCTGGAACTTCCATCAGGCTAGATGAGGACCACACACATGAAGTGCCGCTCCAGAAAAAAATTGGTGCAACATCTCCATACCTGACGGTACTGCCTCTAGCCCTCTGTTTCCCAGCCATGTGGAGACCTGCAGGGCTCCTGGTGTTACACATGCGAAAACAGGAAGTGCTAAATTCAGTGGGAAGTAATTTTGACTGAAATTTTTGGGTTTGAGGCATATGTTTGTATAAGAGTACTTGGTGGTTTTGTTAGTGCCTGAAGATGCAGTTGTCAGGCAGCCTCTGCTGTTAAAAGGGCTCTTGCCCCTGGTATGGATCTTGCCCTGTGGAAGAAAATCCTCCAACACTACAAAGTGAGGTTCAGCATTCTTGATATTTCTACATTAAAATGAACAGCAACTAATAAAAAAATTTACAGATTTTAGGTCTTCAAGATACATAAATAAAAATGCCAGAAGGCACAATTCCTGCCTCTTGCAGCCTCTTCAGTTGCTTCTAAAAGCCAACTGCCAGCAGGCCAAACAGTGTCTCCAAGTGCCCTGCCCTTCCCTTCCATTAGGGGGACACACCAGAGCTGACACTGTCTGGAGACAGAATGAGAAAAAAAAATAAACCATTTTACTACCTGTGCCATAGCCTTTATTGTCCAGTTCTTAAAATATCCTTGTGGCCTAATATATGCCATAAAGGTAGTTTAAGCTCTTAATGGATAAACAAACATAAACAGCAATGCACAGACAGGATTTAAGAACATCCACAAACAGTTCATTTTCAGGCATAATAAACTGGCAGGAACACATTAAAATCTATGCATATTGCTGGAGAAAGTATAACTGGGAAAGTTGCCTAGAACATCTCACATGTTTCTGCCCCAAGACAAATGTGTTCTGGGCAAAGATTACCAAAGTAATGACTAAGGATTACATCCTTGCTTGGAAGAACTGTTATCTATCCTCCAGGGTGGCAACAGGGACAGAAAATCTCCATGAATAGAGAAAGGGCTGCTCTGACATTTTCTGCTCCAAAGGTACCACATGAGAAATATGAGGAGCAGAAAAAGCCTCCAAGCATAGAATCATGGAATCATAAAATCATAGAGTATGCAGAGTTGGGAGGGACCCATCAGGATTATTGAGTCCAACTCCTGACCCTGCACAGGACACTCCAAGAGTCATACCATGTGCCTGAGAATGTTGTCGAAATGCTTCTTGAACTCTGTCAGGCTTAGTGCTGTGACCACTTCCGTGGGGAGCCTGTTCCAGTGCTCAACCAACCTCTGAGTGAAAACCCTTTTTCTACTGTCTAACCTTAACTTCCTTGACTCAGCTTCATACCATTTCCTTGAGTCCTGTCATTGGTCACGAGAGTTGAAGGAGATCAGTGTCTGTCCCTTTGCTTCCTTCAGGAGGAAGTTGTAGACTGCACAGGTCTCCTCTCAGTCTCCTCTTCTCCAGACTGAACAAACCAAGTGTTCTCAGCTGCTTCTCTTAAGTTTTTTCTTCCAGACCCTTCACCATCCTTGTGGTCCTCTTTTAGACACATTCTAACAGCTTAATTTTTTTTTTTGTATTGGCTCCATCTTCTCTGGACAGCCACAGCAGCAGCAGTAACAGCAGTGCTGCATGCAAGGTTTGCACAAAGCATGCCAGGATATATTCAATGCAACGGCAGCAGGAGGAATCTGTACTTGGAATCTTGATGCTGAAATGAAACCAAAATCTTGCATTTCCAGGAGCCTTATGGCAGCGTTGCATCCCCAGGCGCCATGCATGGTACGTTGCTTCATAGCAGCTCAAAGTAGCCCTGATGTTCAACAGCCTTTTCTCCAAAGTATAAGTACTTCCTGTCCCCAACAGCCTTTTCTGCAAAGTGTAATTACCTTCTGTCCCCTCTGTCCCATGAGGGCTGGCAGCATTGCTGTAGCATTTAAAGAACAAAGCTGTGCCTGGCCTGCAAACAGAGGGCCAAATGCCGTCCTGGGATACTCAGGGAAAGCTGTGTCAATTTTAATGACACACCTTGGTTAGGTCCAGTCATGGGACTCTTTAACACACAAACTGCAGAGAGCGCTTTTAGTCCTGCTCTGTTGTAGGGTCTCAGGAGTCACAACCGCATGAGGAAAACATGCCTTTCTCAGTAGTTGAAGGCAGAGAGGGTCTTATTTTCAAGATATATTTCAGCTGATTGGATTTGTCTGTGAGCCAGATACAAGCAGGATGAGAGAGAATTCATAAGAGAAAATGAGACGCAATTCACCAGTAGATTGTTAAAACAGAGACTTCACTTTCATGTGAGTGTTCATTCCAGGAGCTGAATTATTGGAGCTAGTATTTTCCTAATCACCACTATTCTCTGTGTACTTTCCTTCAGAGCCTTGCATTCCCTTGAAAGCTGGTGCTGGCTCATGAATAGGCAATTACTTGTTTCCTCCTTGTTTTCCTCCTGCCTAGAGGAGGGAAAGGAGGAAAGTGCCCCAAGGATGCCTTTTCACTTCTGGAAAATGGTAGCTTGCAAATGCAAATGATGAATTTTTTGTTTGTTTTTATCCGTCAGGAGAATCTGAGTAGAAAATACTTTAAAAGCAACCTAGTACAGGCTTGCCTGCTGAGGTTAAGAGCGAGACATGTATAGGTTGATGCAAGGGTTTATAGCAGAAGTCAGGGATTCATCAGGTTTCAGAAGACCATCCTTTCTGGAAGACATCCCTGATAGTATACTGAGAGAGACTAACCATGGCTTACTAGAAGAGTGGGATGGAGAATTAGCAGGTGATGAAGATGCTCTGAAGGGTAGCCCATGGCATTGGCATCAAAAGACTTGCCAGTCAACGGTGCAAGGGCATAGGGTAGGTGTTAACGAGGTTAATGGCCAGATCCTGGGGACTGCAGGGGGGCCCCATGTCATGCCTTCTGTCTCACAGGAGCACAGAAATGGTGGCATACCCTGCTTTCAAGTGGTAGGTCAGGGGAGAGGAGCCTCACTGCTCCTTGCCAGGACCAAGGGTACATGGGCATGACCTGTTTTTCCAATGTGTTGCAAAGCCCTTTGCCCTGGAAGGTATTATTTACCTCCTGTGGTTGCTTTTATTTGAATTTTTTTGCAAAGCCAGCTAGTCAATGTGTGGGAAGAATGTTTTCTTTTTATTTGCAGGAGCTGGCATACCTGGAGATTTGACTCCAACTTCCTTTGACAGTTCAATAACAAGATATTAAAGTTCTTATGTTTGTTATGTTAACGAGCTGTGGTGTTTGTTTTAGTTGAAGGCTTACATGTTCTATAGTTCAGCATGAAGCTCACTGTACTTTATGAAAAATTTAAAAAAAGCCATTGGCTCTCAGTGTTCTGTTTATGTATTTCTCCTTCAATCCTTTATTAAAGTGCTATTAGAAAATAGGAAGTTGCATAAAAGAACTTGAATCTCTATTGTAAATGTGCTGAATGGGATTGGCAACTCAATGAATCTTTAAAATGCATTTACTGACCTGTTTATCTTTCTGAAATTTATGTATGCTTTATATGCAAACTTAATTTAATTTCGATACTAACACTGTTATCTGTAAATACAAAGGGCATAAAGTCTCCTGTTAAGAGAGAGAGTAATAGATGGAATTGCATAAAATGGTAGCAGATGTTATTTTTCTCAAAGAAATTGATTTAAATAAATTGCATAGAAACCTGCAGAAAGAATTGGGGAACTGACCCTATGCTCCTTCCAGAAAAATATTTCTGGTGGCTGTGTTCTGGAAACATGGCCTATTATAAAATAATTGAAAACTCCTGTTTCTGTACTAAGGGGCCCACTTTTAAATACAACTGATTTGCTGGTGATATACCTAACTGATTGAAGAACAGTTGAAAGCAATGTCATTTTCCAAACCTGCGGGGAGTTCTGCTTGAATCTCAGAGGCCATTTGCTGTTAGATGACTTTCAAGAATTTTTAAATCTATCTTTGACATTGCAAGGGAAAAATATGACTGCCCCAAGAACTCAGCCATAGCTTTATCAGCAGGTTGAAGACTGCATTTCCATAGCAGAAGTTTTCTCACTGAACAATTAATATATCTTTCATTGGCACCTGCACAGATATATCCTGTTGTGGCTTCATTGAGATGTCACCTCTGCTCAGATGAATGTTTATCAGGCTTTAATTTTCCTATGCCTGTCTGATCTCAAACTGCAGTGGTTGCTTTTTCTTTTTATGCCTGAAATGTGTTTTCACAATGTTGCGTGCAACCTGGAAGAGCAGCGGCTCTTTGTACAGTCAGCTCTTTTCTCTTCCATCCCATGGCTCCCAAGAATCTCAAAGATGACTGCACCTTGAAGACCAGCTAGTGCAACAAGAAATGAAGAAAAGAAAGATATGGTCTGTAGGTCATATAAGAGGGGAGCAAGTAAAAACAATGCAGATACAGGTTGATTTTTTTTCCTTTCCAACGTAATTTAATCTGACATCCAACCTGACAGGAAGGGAAAAGGCAGAAGAGTTGTGTCATTGAGAAAAAGCAGATACAGAAGCAGTCCTCTCTGTTCCCAAGAGATCTAACAACCTATCTATATATACCACGAGGGAAAAGATCCCATCATCCTCCTCCCTGCTAGTGGACTGCTTCCCATCTGTACCTCAGCTCTTACTGCCTGGCACATCTCTGTTTATTCACTTTAAGAGTCTCCTCACCCTAAACAGAAGCAAAGTACATTCCAGGAATATCCTCTCTGTCACTGCTACACCAGACTGATGAGAAATTCAGCCCTTCTTGGCTAAGATTGCTTTCCCATCCTTTTATCATTACAGGCAGATTCAGTCCATAAGCTCAGCTGTGTCAGCTTAGCAGTTCCTTCTTAACATCAGCACTTGTCAGGAAAATAGAATCTGCATATTTCCTAGTGTTTACTACAGAAGAGAACCCTCTGGTAACCCACTGAGGCCCCTCAGAGGAGTCTCAAACTAGGCCACAACAATTGCCCTCCCTATGGGCAGAAAATAGTGGCAAAGAACTCAGTTCTACAGTGATAGGATGTACCAAAGCCCCTCAAATCCCAGTATTTTCATAAAAGCACAACAAAACATATCTAAATAGCCTATTCCCTGCAATGAAAAGCATATGCAGTGGGAGAGATCCTCAAAAGCACATCAACAGAGCTCTGTTGACCTCAGTGAAAGCCTGTTTTAGAGCCTGGTTTAGAGTTCCTTGGGAGGCAGTCCTGAAGGTCAAAGGGTTCCAGGAAGTCTGGACATTTTTCAGTCAGGAAGTCTTACAGGCACAGAGGCAGGCTGTCTCCATGTGCCAAAAGATGAGCTAGTGGGGAAGAAGACTGGTCTGGCTGAACAAATGGATTTGGCTGGAACTAAGGAGGAAAAGGAGAGTTTATAGCCTTTGGAAGAAAGGACAGCAACTCAGGAGGACTACAAGGATGTCATGAGGTTATGTAGGAAGAAAATTAGCATAGCCAAAACACAATGAGAACTTATTCTGGCTACTGCCATAAAAGACAATAAAAAATGTTTGTATAACTACATGGGAAACAAAAGGAGAACCAGGCAGAATCTCCATCCTATTGGATGTTGTGGGAAAATAGTGGCAAAAGATGAGGAAAAGACTGAGGTACTTAGCGCCTTCTTTGTCCAAGTCTTTAATTATAACATCAGTGGTTCTGTGGGTACCCAGCCCATGAGCTGGGAGATGGAGAGGGTGCAGAATGAAGCACCCATAATCCAAAGGAAATCAGTCAGAGACCTGATACACCACTCAGACACACACTGCGAGGCTGGATGGGATCTGCCCAAGGGTACTGAGGAAGATGGTGGAAGAGCTCTCAAAGCCACTTTCCATAATTTGCTGCCAGTACTGTCTAACTAGAGGGGTCTCACTTGAGGAGGGACCATAACACATTGTGATTGTTCCCCTGTACTCGGCAAAGGTGAGGACACACCTTGAATATCGAGTTCAGTTTTGGGCCCCTCAATTCAGGAAGGACATTGAGTTGCTGGAGCATGTCCAGAGAAGGGCAAGAAAGCTGATGAAAGGTTTGGAGCACAAGTCCTATGTGGAGCTGCTAAGAAAGCTGGGGTTGTTTAACCTGGAGAAAAGAAGTCTCAAGAGGGGACCTTATCACTCTCTACAACTACCAGAAAGGAGTCTGTAGCCAGGTGAGTGTTGGTTTCTTCTAAATAACAAGCAATAGAACAAGAGGAAATGTCCTCAAGTTGCAATAGTGGATGTTTAGGTTAGATATTAGGAAAAAAATCTTCATAGTATAGGTTTTCAAGCATTGGAATAGGCTGCCCAGGGAAGTTGCTGAGCCCTCATCCCTGGATATATTTCAAAGACGGGAAGCTATGGCACTTAGGGACATGGTGGACTTGGCAATGCTGGGTTAATGGTTGGACTCGATGATCTTAGAGTTTTTTTCCAACCTAAATTATTCTATGAAGCTTCTTAGATATGGCACTTCATTTTTTTAATGTACACTTATTCCTGTGTATAAAGGTAGACTTACTTTAGCACCATAAATCACCCTGTAAAAGCCTATAAGGAAAATTCAATTTTCTTCAGTAAATCAGGTCAACAGTTTTTCTGTGGATGCACACAACTGTAAGTACATGTGTTTGACAGGACTGAGATGAGTCCAAATTTGGAGGATAGCAAAAGACCCCTATAACCAGGGGAGGAGGGATTATCCATGTAGCCTTTTGCAGAGTTAAGTATGACTGTTTCCATTCCCTGTGCCTGCTCAGACTTCCCTGACCCAATGCAGCCCCACCAGGTCCTACCTGCCACTCTTGTGAGACTTGGGCTTAATATGCAAGTGGCAGAGGAACTTTGAAAGCTTGTTTTGTAGCAAATGCTAATTTTGTGGCAGCTTTATCATCTCTAGACTTAGTGCATGTTCCCCTGGCTTAGTGACTGAGATAAAGCACAGCTGGAGAAATTAACAGAATAAAAACATCTATGAGGACACTAAATGCTAAAACTGGGAGTCCCCACCTGATGGTACTCCCTGGTCACCTCCTACCAGCCCCTGTCAAGAGGCCATAAAGCATCGATGTTCCTTTTCCACCCCAAAACCCATTTCTGCACGCATGAAGGTGTCTCCAGTTTCCTAGTCATGAGACTTAGCAGCAAAGTTCTCTGGCGAATATGAGGGTGAGGGAGACACGTGGAACAAAGAATGGCTCCCTGAACTTGTCCCCTTTGCTGCCTGAGACATCTCCAGATGCCATTGAGGGGAAGCAGTAGGTACCCAAAACCTCAGCAGTGTGGTGTTAGCAGAAGTGGGAGGGAGGGAGGGAGGGAGGGAGGGAGGGAGGGAGGGAGGGAGGGAGGGAGGGAGACTGGCTGAGGATGAGGAGGTCCTGGAATTGGAGCTGAACTGAAGTGGTTGTTCTCCATCTTCACTAGCCATGGAAAGGGCTGTTGGTACCTCCAGTGTCCTAGAAACAAGCAAGACACCAGGAACTACATTTTTGTTCCTTGGTGGTGGTCTTCCATGAAAAGCTGCCTCTCCTCAGCTTTCTGGTTATGGCTCTTGGACATGCTTGAGAAAAATCTTCCCAGGGTCAAGATGGCCATTCTTTGCTGCTCTACATGGGAGGTGAGGAGCAAGTTCCACCTCTGGAGGAAAAAGCATGAGAGAAGCACCACAGTGGGACCATGGCAGGAAGGCGTTGCCTCCACTGTCACTAGCAATGGACTTTCCTATAGGGAGTGGGGAAGAATTTCTCATTCTTACCTTTGAGATCTGTAAATCATCATGAGCTTGCTATAGAGGGAAAGCAGCCAAAAATGTGCAATCAAATATTTCACTCTTCTCGTCTCAGCTGCTCAGGAATAGAGGACTACAAGGAGCATCACTTAAGTCCCCTTAAGGGCACAGCTGGCAGGAAATATCTTGTCAACCCCAATAATCTCAAAGTGCAATGGATCAGCTCAGGACACTTCAGGCCTTTGGAGCATGTAAAGCACTGGCTGACTCAGTTTATTGCATAGTAGCAGCAGTTGCATACAAGGGGACAAGAGGTTAGGATGCAGTTTCTGTTTTAAAGAAGTGATATATTTAACTCTCTGTCCAGAAATACATGGAGTAGCAAGAAATTGTGAATTTATTTTTCCAATGTATTTTGAACATTGTCCATCAAAATAGCTTTGCAGTTTAGCAGAGATTTTAAAGCATTTTATTATATGTGATGATAAAGATGTATTTTTTGCATCTCGTCCCATATTTAGAGAAGATAGCCTCAGCCTTGACTTTCATTGCAGCAGCACCTCCTTCCCTAATGGCGTATTCTCTTTGTTCACATTTTAAAACTGGAGTGCTTAGCAGCAGTCGGAGACCAGCAGAAGCAGCCTCAACCATAAGGAGAAAGCAATAAACAGGCTCAAGGACTTGGATAGAGAGAAAGAGACCAAGAGAAAAAACAATCTTTTAGTATAAGTGAAATAAGTTTATGGATTTCTTCTCCTTATTATCACATTTCAGAAACAACATTTTCAGAACCATTTCTCATGGTATTTTTCAGTCTTCTGGCTAGGCTGGGACTCAGCCAACAGGTGAAGTCTTGGAGGCAATCTATTTCGCATGAGGTACAAGTTAATGTGTTTTGTTCTATGGTTCATGAAGCTTACGTGTGTTTAATGGGAAGGAAAGCAGTATTCCCAAAAAATCCATATGCTCAGTATCTGATTTTCATAAGCTTGTCGGTCCATCAAAGGCGTAGCTCAAAAGACCTCCTCCAACACAGCCTGATTTTAAAAATGTGAGTGGTCCCAGTGACTTTAGAAAAGTCCCACAAGATCCACCTGTGACTTCTATGATCTATGGGATTAAGGCCTTCACGTGCTTACTGCATTACAGACTTCAATGCCATTATATGCTCCTGAAAGGTACAAATTGTACTCTTTTCAAGCAGAGACACAGCAAATAAATATTTGGCTAGACCTGTTACAGAGGAATACAGTGCTCTCAAAGTCAGTGGTGCTACACAGACTTTTCCAGCTGCAGACTTCTCTGCACATGCGCAACAATGAATTAATTCTTAGCTGTAAAAGTGCAGTGTTCTTACAAAAAAAAAGATATCTCAGGGTTTGGGGAAGTTTGCCTAAGCTTACATAGCTGTTGGGCTACAAGACTGTGGTGGTCACACCCTTTGGCTCTGCTTCGTGTTCCCTGGGTGGGCGGACCAGATCTGGTTTGGTGCCAGAGGGATAGCTCAGCATGAAAATAATGGCAACCTAGTCTGTATCTGCTTGGAAATGTGCAAAAGGGTTCCCTGAGCTGAGCTCTTGACTTGCTACCTGCCCCACAGTCTTCCCCTGCTACTCTAAGCAAAGCTGGGCAGGCTGAGGGGAGGAGGCAGCAACCAAAGCAGCAATACCCACCGCCAGTCCATATCCCTTGGAGCATGAGCAGGGAGCCCTGCTGTACTGGCTTCCCTGAAGCCCCTGTCCCAGACTGACCTCTCCTTATTCCTCTCCTAGGCGGCCTGGCCTGCTAGTCCCTAGGAGGAGATGGTGTTGATGTCATCAAAAGATGTGTGAGACAGGAAAAGTAGTGCCTTTTTGCATACCTTGCTCCCTGAGACCTCAAATTCCTTTCAGCACCTCTTGACTACAATGGTCCCCCTGAAACACCCTGCAAACATTCGCCTTTCCCACAACTTCTCTGATCTTCTTCTGTCCCAGGCATCATGACTCAGAGTCCACTAATTCTCCCCTAGGTCTCCTATTCCCCTTCCCACTATTCCCAGTCTTCCCTGTTTCATTTTAGCACTGGCATCAAACAGCACTTTTCTTACTCTGTGAAGAATTGTGTCTGGTTCAGGTGAAATCAGTTATTTGCACTGCCTGAGAAGAAATACTTTGCAAATAGTTAATTCTTCCTGATTTTCAACCCAGATGGTTCTGCACTGAGTTTGGGGCCCAGTGTGGTCCTCACTCAAAGGCAATTTCTGCTCCAGATTGGAAAGTGAAAATTCAGTACAGCCTCCATGTGAACCTATAAATCAACCCAGGTTTAGAGAGAAGCTTTATAGAGCATTCAATCCACTGTGCTGCTGAGGTAGAAAAATGTATAATTTTACAGCACTTTCAAGCAAGATGAGTTTCGTCTATTTTGCCTATGAATCTCTTAAACAGCTTCAGCAGTAACACAAAGTCCTGAACTGGTGAAAGCTGTTACTGAAGGAATGGCCTTATGCCAGTTTGTTCCATCTGAGATGAGCTCTGTCCAGTATATATAATAGCAATTATAGTGCAGGGTGTGCTGTACCTCTGACAAACTGAGCTGTGGCATAATCAATAAACTTAATTACCTATTACAGCCTGCCCACAGAGTATACAATTTTAATTCAATTATAACTACCAAAAAATGATACATAGCAGAGCAGATATATTTATCACTGAGGTCTAAATCAGCTGTATGTGTCAAGGCTGACACTTAAAAATGAAGACGTTTATAGTTTCTGGAGCCCAAAGAAACCCACATAAAAAAGCACATTCTTTTCTTCTCAAAATAACTAAAAATGATGTGTCACGGATGGAGGATTCGCTGCCCAGAAAATGAGTCCAGAACCGCAGTAGGCAGCACATTGACTCCCCAGAGCCCTGAGTATAAAAATCAGAGAGGGAAGGATTCACAGAATCATCGCCAATGAGGCAGCCAACAGGATCCTCATTGCCCTGGTGTCCAGGTTGTTGCAAATAGGAAGATGCCTTCTAACCCAGCAGGGCCAAAAACCGTCCTCAGGCTGCCTAGCACAATATTAAAACCAAGAAGCTTTGGTCATAGCTATACCAAGTGCAAAAACTTTTCACATTTATTCTCTCATGAGAGATTCTGGGTTTCATCTTTAGGGATCTTATTAGTCTGTATATCTGCCCCTGCAGGTAAGGGGCAACAGGCACAGGTAAGAACCGTACCAGTTTTTAATGCTCACATAGTCTTTACAGTGAGGTGTGATTCAGCCCCTTCTTTCTTCTAACCCAGTCTTTCTCTCACCAATACCAGGAACAGCTTTTGCTATCTCCCTGATGACTTGGGATGTGAGCAGAGGGGTGAGTTAGGTACTCTTGCTCCAAATACATCCTTCCTATGACAAATACACTGGGATGTTACACCCTGAGGAGTTAAAAATGACTAGCTGGCAAGAAGTATTAAGCTAATATCAGAAAAACTAATCAGGACCAGTAGCCAAGGGATTTTTTGCACAACTTAAAACCAGTGGAGTGTCCTCGTCACCCAGGCAAATTTTTAAGTATTGTAGGTACCATGTCCCATACTCATATTCACAAAAGTATTCATGACCTGTTCATACCCTTTTGTTTTTGTGCAAGTGCTGTCCTTCAGCATAACAGCTGTTTTCCTTCCCTGGTGTCTACCTCCAGAATGTTTATAGGCAGCAATCATATCCTTTGTTTTGCCAGCTTTAATAAAGCAAGCTCCTCCTCCATTTTCCAAGTGAGGCTGCTTTTTTTTCCTGTAGCGTGTTTCTGGGTGTGTTTCAGTTGATTTTGCCTTTTGTGGGTGCGGGATACCAGGTTGGCATGGGTGGATTGGGGTCTTACTCCTCCCTTCTCCACCAGCATGGATCTTTTCTTTTCTCTTGTGCAAATTACCTGGTATCTGAATTGCTTTGACTGTGGTTTTTTTTTTTTTGGAACAGAACTAGGTGATTACAATCACTGTTAAGTTCAGTTTGACAGAAATCAGCCCATCCCATGTCTCCAGGCACTTTTCATCCCAACTCTTGCTTAGGTCCTTCCAGAAGCTGTTTCTCTGAGATTCAGTCTTGCAAGGATGAGCTAATCCCCAAATTAGAAATGTCACCATGTTTCTTTCTTAGCCCTTAGGCAAAGCCTATTTTAAAATCCAGTTGGGATCTCTGTTGTGGAATTGGATATTATTTTCTGGTCTCAGTTGTTGCTGTCTTGTGCTAGTGATTGTAATGCCGGATATGCAAGAACCTGCAGCCACCCTGGAAGTTGCTGTGGCTGCCCCACCGCAGTGAGAATCCAGCAGGACTCTCCAACTGGCATTGATTTTTGCTCCTATGGTCTTAAACCAAAGCCAGTCTTCATCCATGTTCTACTCCCATAGGCATGGTAAGGTTCATGCAACCCTGTTTCTGTGTCTGTCTCTGTGGAGAACAGACTTTTCAGCATGTCAGATGTATCAATTTTTCCTGCTCCCATTCCTGAAATGGCTGTGGGAACAGAGGAAGCTCAGCAGCTATTTCAGTTGGAGGCTCCTGGGTAGGGCTTCTGAGAAACTCTGTTCAACATGCCAGGATCTGGGACAGACAAAGGGCCCTGGAGTAAACAAAGCCAAGGGAGGCTTGTTTCTTACAATCTCCATTTCTCTAGGACAGAAGTGCCAAACACCTGCCCTGTTGGCTCACTGTGTGAGACTGTTGATGTGCCTTTATCAATTCACCTTCATCAAGGAAAAACTTTGTACTCCTGCTGTGTATCTGCTGTGGGTGAGGCTTTCAAGACAGTTTGTGGAATTAAAACCAGCCACAAGGGCAAGATATAATTTTCTCCTTTTCCATTGTGTTAGTTTTGACATGTAAAGAGGCATGAAAGCTACATATTGTCTTGGCTTCACACATGTGGAGCCCTCAGTAGGACTAGACATCATGGCAGATGTAAGAGAACAACATACCTTTCTCTCCCTTGCAAACCCTCTGCTTCTGCAGAATCTGTCATTAAAAGAAAAAAAAAAGAAAAAAGAATTTTCAGCCTTTTTGATTACAAATTAACCCCCAAATGTGAGCAGAACATCAGGGATGCTGTGCAGGCTTCCTGCTGCTCCTGGGAGCCTGAAACAATGGCTTGGAGATCTGTGAAATCTGCTGACCTTGCTAATGGACTGGTAGCACTAGTGGGAATGCTTGGCAATAACCCTGAGCCTGCAGGCATCATAGTTTCACATTATCAGAAGGGGCGTGAATTGAACTGGAGCCAGAGACCTGTGGCAGAGAGGGAGTCCTTGCAGGAAGGCATGTCAGAGGGAAGAAGGAGAGTTGGGGTAGATATCTGGAGGTTTGGCATTGCCACCTCCTCTCTTGTCTGGCTCCTTTAGGACTGTCTGTCTGGAGGGAGTCTCCTGTGTGGTTACTCTCGGTCACTGGAGGGGACATAGGCCTAACAATCAGTTACTGTGTGGTCGCCCTGCTACTCTGCCTGTTCCTGCTTTGCCATTTCTATGGCACCAGCAGGACATGGTTGCACCTCCAAGGTTAGGACAAAGACTGATACTTATAGAATACTCTGCAGACATGGATCCAAAGGCCATCTGAAAATGCACCTGGTGGCTCAGACTCAGGGTCTTCCCCATTCTTTGTTACTGAGAACAAATATGCTGCATGCAGACTAAGATCTGGAGACAGTCGTGGTCCTTGTCAGATGCTCTAGGAAGAGGTAAAGACAGAGTGAAGAGGGAAACCCAGAGAAGCATTCTATGTTGCCATTTCTTTCATTTATTCATCTTTCACCTGTAGCAAGTAGCAAGGAAGTAGATGAAATCTGGGTGAAAATCTCACTGGTCACAGTTGAAGCATGTGCGTGTGTGTAAATCCTTCCCTGCACCACATGCTGTCCAAAGAGATGAAAAGGGAAAGGAAATAAAAGGAGCAAGAGGTACTTTGAACAATCTGTAGGAACTGGAGGAAAGTTGGGAACAGGAATGTGATTATTTTTTATTTAGAAAGATTTTGTGCATGGACAATAGCTGGATGATTTTTAAACAGAGGATAAAACAAGGTGACAGGTTATTGCCCAGGAAATGCATTTTGTTCAGAAGCATTTTGGATAGCAGGTTATATGGCAAAGAGTCTGGAGATATAAAAGACCAGTGGTGTGAAGCCTGGCATGGCTACTCTGAGATACTCTCAAACCAGGAGTGGCTGGAGGGAAGGGGTCTGTAAACAGACTTTGGGCTGGAAGATTTAAAATGTGTCCAGCTGCAGAAAAATAAATGTGTTGGATAAAAATATAATGTTGTATAAAATAAATGGATGTGTGATGGGAGAGGGAAGAGTCAGATCTGCCCAGAGGCTCCCAGTTTGGTAGCAGATTAAATGACTGGAAGACATTAGCCAGTTTTAAAAGAGATTACATGAAGAGACCTGCAAATAACACTAACCTCGCACTTCTGCTCTTAGATACAATGATATATTTATGGTGATTACAGTGGATGAGCAATGAATGTTCAGTTTTTATATTTTCTCTCTTGACATCTACTCTGGCTTGCAAATGATAGACCAACATCCTACTGATTAGAGGATTATATGACTTTCAGCAGAAAAAGAGAAATCTGGTTGGCTGTTAGTTTTTGAGGGTTTTTTGTGCTTGAGATAGAAGCAAAGGCATCAGCACTGAAGATCTGGCATCAGGGCTCTAGTTTATTTTCAGCTGAATACTGAGCATTCTGGGCAAACTCAGCACAGTCCATCACATTCAGAGCTTTTCATGTTAGACTTTGCAAGATTCATGGCATTGATGGAATAGAGGAGAATATGGGAATTATTAATGTCAGCAGTATTATGTGGTGCTTCGTACCTACCTCCCAGGAAAAACATTGCTGACACACAGTACAGTTTTATTTATTTTTCACTACTCAATCTGTTTCCAAATTGTATGAATTCCACTTGCGAAGGCTGAGATGTGAGGCAGGATGATCTAGGGAGTGACGGAGGAGGAATCTGTGTGCAGATATTCTGTTTAAGATGTGCCTTACTGTGATGTCCTGTGTGAGTCACCATTCCAGGTGGGACTAGCATCCGCCACTTTGATATATATCTGCATCATGTCCCAGAAGGATATACATCATTTGGAAATCACCTGAAGGTCCTGAGGACTGCTTTACCTCTGCCTCTGCATGGCCATTACCTAATTAATAGTCACTAGCTTTCCTTTTACTTTTCCATAAAACTACTCTTAACTACATTTTGAGCATCACAGCTGTGCTGTGGGGCTGAGGTTGATGATATTGGAAACATATACTGTAATCATATGACATAAACAACTCCTGGCTGTGCCATGGGTCTAGTTAGGGTTAGGACTCAGGACCACAGTATTGGAGTTTGAGCAGAAAAATCCCTGCTGCTGGGTGACAGCTACAATCCCGAGGGCATGGTGTGAAGGAACTGGGGACAAGTAGAGCTCCCCATGTAGGAATGTAGGATAGGTACTGGGGGACAGAGCAGAAGGGGGAGCTGTCATCCTTCCTAGTCCTTCTGATAAATCAGCGCCAAATATTCAACTCCTTCACAAGCCCGCTGTGGTGATCAGGGTTTGTACCATTCCTGGAGAACTAAATGTTCCAGGTAAGAGCTATTATTAGGTGTCCTGTGAGCAGAGGAGCAGAACAAGCAAGCAGCCAGTTTTGTAACATATGGATACTGAATTTAAAAAGTCAGGAAGGACAGAAATGAGAGCGACTGGGCAAAGGAGACACTCTTTCTGCAAATACAGAAGCTGCCCTGAACAAAGATGTGCATATAAAGTTGGCAGAAACTCAGGGTAACAGCAAGGTCTGAGCTTCAACTTAAATAGTCTGCCTTCTGGATCTGTAGAGAGCAGCAGTGCAGAAAGAGAAATGCTTTGGGATGCCACAGACCTGGCTCTTTTCTACTTTGGGAGAGAGTCACACCTAGGAAATCAGAAAAATGCACAGGTAGCAGTGAACAGGGAGCATTTCTTTGCTGTTTCTTGTAACACAGGGCTGGTGTTTCCCCTGAAACAAGCAGGTAGTGATCTAATGCTCACTGTGCATGTGTGTTTTTCACCCAGTGCATTGCTAACTCACTGAACAATCTTTAATGCCCATAGTATTTAGTATATGATGATCCAGGTACAATCTGCTGTGGAAGTGGATGAAAGGCAGATTCCTGGAGCCTGTTTTAACCCTCTGTTCTCTGTGTGTGTGTGCCCTGCTTTAGATTTGTAGCAGATCTTTTGCAGGATGAGTCCTGGTGTTCATCCTAAGTGTGTCAGCATGAGAATAGGTAACACAATGGTGAGGCAGAGTGAGCCATTCTGCTGGGCCTTTGGGGACCGCTGCTGCTCTGGTGTTCTTTGAAGCAGTTTGTCTGATGCCCTATGCTCTTTTCAGAGGCTGTCAGAGCTGGACCTAACCCAGAGCCAGCTCCTCCCTCCCTACCTGTCCATCCTCAGCCTGCATGTGGCACTGCTGAGAAACTGGCCTCTGGCAGGATGATTTAGGGTGAGACTAAGCAAAGTTGCTTAGGAAAAATCAGACCAAGGGAAGGTTCCATGCATCATCTGTCTAATGTCTCCACTCTAGTGCAGTAGTAAGCTCAGTAGTAGGTTTGGCCCTGACTTTGGACAACAGTTTGACCCTGAGTGGTCTGTAGATAACCTCAGACCCCGAGCTGATTGACAAGAGAACACAGCTCTCAGGTAAGTCACTGGGTAATCCAGAACTACAATTTGGCCCTGGAGGGTAACAGCCTAGCAGGTGTCCGGCCAACAACGATAGCCCAAAAGGACCTGGGGAAATTAAAGAAAAGCTCCCTTCCCCCAGGGAGCCCTACAGCTGCTGCTGGCTGCTCAGCTGCTGCTCAGGCAGCAGGCAGCAAGCCTGCAGGAGCTGGGCAGAGGGAGGGGAGGCTCCGAGGATGGATCACATGGCCCAGGTGCATGGGGTCCACCATGCAATGCTGCCATGGTTTGCATGTGAAAACAGGACTGGGAAGCAGAATTGCAAGGCTGCCCTGTGGCTTATTAGCTCCCCTGCTGTCCTGAAAGTGCTGCTGACTGTCTGGCGGGTGCTGACAGCCGGGAGCCTGGCCTTGCAGCCTCCCCAAGGATGTTGTCCAGGGATACCCCAAAAAGCTACTGAGCAAAGCAAAAATAATGCCTCCCCTGTACCCTCAAAGTGTAATGCTCACTGGTTCCCAGGCTGGGCTCTGTACACACACAAAGCCAAACCAGAGTCCCTGCACCAGAGAGCAGATATCCCCATTTTCTTCCTGCCCTCAGGAAGCTTCCCTGGTGACTGACTAAGCCTAATGGCAGGAGCAATAATTGCTACTGCATAATCAGGACTGTTTTCGAATAAATTCTATCTAATGAGAATTCATTTTGCATGTAGCAGGTAATTAAAGGACGATTGAACAGGAAAAAGAGGTGTGAGCCTCTGAATGCAGCTTTCTGGAGAGACAGTGCAAAACAAAGGCCAAGGCACATATTGTGCCAGGTGTTTCTGCCAGTACCTGGAAACATGAAAAATAAGACCCTTCACAACTCATGCTACTCACCTTGGTGATCTGTGTGTGTATGTGCTCATGTACATGTGTGCAGCCATATCAGAGAGCTACAGGAGATCGACAGGAGATCTCACGCCTCACTTGGCAAAAGTCAGTGCAGTGACCAGAAAAACCTGCAGCCCACCATTTGTGTACCCCAGGGATCCCTGCATGAATCTGAAAGGGATGAAATAACTGTGAATTGAGGGATTACCTCACTATAAAGGACAAAATGGAGGAAAAAAGAGAAGCCATTTCCAGTTTCATTATCCTTAATATCCCATTCATTGTTGAGTCTTCGTATGCCTTTTTTTTTAAAATTTCCTTTTCTGCCCAATATATTGGCGGAGTGGGCAAGCAATGTCCTGACTTCAGGGGAGGAAGGCAAATTGGCTTTGGGACAGGTCTCCAAGCCTTGTGTGCTCAGCACAACATCTCTAAAGAAAAAAATGCCCTTCCTTGCCAACACCAACAGTGGTAGCTACTGACAGAGGAGGGTGAAAACTTCAGGGAAGGCAGCGGTCTAAACAATACAGAAATAGGATTGGCACATTCTGATTTTACTTGTCTTCAAAGCCCTCTCCTCTCTGCTACTGTGCTTCTAAGCCTTCCACATCTCTGTAGACAACATTTTAAACCCACAAAAATAGATATGGCAATGACGAATGGCTGAAATAATTTCAATTCCTCTCAGTTCACACTCCTCAGCAATCCCAGAGGCTTCCAATCCCCAGCAGCAAATACCTCTGGAAGGCAAATCATACGAGTTATCTTAGGCATTTGTAGCTCAGGCAGGTGACCAAGATGACCAATACCTCTGGAAGTGACTGTTTCTCTCTGCCAACACGACAAGGGAACAGGAACAACCAGCTTAGATCAGACACCGAGAGAGAGATTCATCTCACTGAACTTTAAAACCTGTATCATAATGATAACAGTCTGAATTCTCTTTATAGTTGATGGAGAAAAAGCCACTCCTACATATGATTTGCTGGATCTCTTTTAGACATGTTTTTTAGGATGAGATGTGCTTACGCGTCAGAAGTGCCTGTTTCTCTTCATTGCCTATAAAGGAGTCAGTATGACTAGCTCAGCTGTTGACGTGTGCACTGTAAGAATCTAAATTTGGGCAGACGAATCCCATTTGCAACTTTCAGTCTGCTGAAGTTAGGTAACATGAATTCTACTGTGGGCAAGTGCTAAATATTTTAATAGATGTGATTTTTTAATTCACCCTCTCCTTGCAAGACAACCACATCGGTAGGGTTATCTGTGGGAAGAGGAAACTGTGTGTCATTAAAACCAGAAGACATCCAAATTCTGTACTTTTTTTTTGGCACAGATTACCATGTAAACTGTAGCAGATTCCTTAATCCCTCTGCTTTTTAAGCTTTACCACTATTCGATTTTCAAATGTTAGCTTATGATTTAATTCCTGAATGTACAGACAATACTTTTTAGTACTTCACTGTTCATGTTTTTCCTCATAACATTTTTATGTGAACATATAATTTTGTGTCCAGATTCATTACAGTTTGAGTGTTTTGCCTTTTCCACCCTCCTCTGGGAACTGCTATGCATTTCTCTCATAAATCTGAAGTCTCAAGCTGGAAGAACAGCATTAGTCTTTAATATCAGAGCAGCACTCCAGCACGTTTGCTAGCTCTGAGAGAAGTATTTCATAATTTCTCTCCCTTCCAATTTTCTTATTTTTCCTGAGTCTTCAATTCTTTGCTGATGTGTAGGGCAGTATGTTCTGTTCCAGAAGAAGACTTGGGAACAAATGCCTGCCAAAGAAAAGGCTTTTGTAATCTATTGTGTGTGGGCCATTGTGCTACTGGGTAGTTTGACACCTATTTCTGCTTGGCTCACAGTTTAATCTAGAAAAGGTTTTTTCACATTGGAAACTTGGGAAAGAACCATGGAGGGCAAGTACTGCTTTCAAAGACATAAGCAATCACTCCTTATCCCATATGGCAAAAATGTGACAAGGAATTTCTTGTTAATGTTAAACACTGATTAAGAAATTTACAAATGAGGCTTAAAATTCATCAGGGAACCATATTCAGATCATTCTGCTTAGGAGTCTATACATTTAAAACGGCAGGAAACATCATTGCAAGAAGCAGCAGGATGTTCACCACCTCCGAACAAAGGAGTGGGTAAGCACGAACAGTTCCTGGATGAGCTCACAACTTGTAGTGCAGCCCAAGGAGCAGCGGTAGCTGTCACACAGCTGGGATGGAACGTGGAGGGAGAGCACCAGGGCATCTTGCCAAGGTCACAGCTGAATGGCTGCAGAGCAACTGAAGAGCTTAGGACAGCCTTTGAATGAACAGGAGTATTTTTCTAAAGAATGCACACAGAAGAGCCACAATCACAGAGAAAGAGTAGAACGTGCACCCACAAAGACTAAATTTAAAAGATGTGCTGAGCAGGGAACACATGCATAGCATATGGATGCAGCTGATGGAAGAGCTGTTGGACTCCGTTCAAGATACCACTCACATAGCAGATGAACTGTCATAAATTTAAGCTACGCATGTCACATCCTTACCACTAAGGTTCCCTTTAGTCATGTGTGAATGCAGCTTAGTTGTTGGATCCTGTCTTGTGAGCTAACTTAGTCTCTCTTTGAGTGCAATAATGGTGGTGGACGGGACATGTAATGTAGAGAGATCTTCAGCTGTTTGCTACCTTTGGCAAGTTCTTGGCCTGTGGGCTTTTTGTAGCCCTTACCTTGGCATTTATTAGTCCCAGCACTTGCTGCCTGATGGATGTCGCATGCCGTCCTTCAGCACTTCAGCTGCTCACTGACTGACAGGCCAACTTCTTTAACATTTGCCTTGATATATTTTCTGGTATTAAGTTAAGCTTCTTGAGCTGATTAAAGCCTTCCAAGATTATATCATTGCCAGGTCTCCTACAGACACACACACACGTGCATGAAGACAATCATAAATAATAAAATCTATTCTGGATTTCTCCAATTAGGGTGCTAGTAGCTAAGCCTGTCTACCAGCCAATTTTCCATATTACTGATCTAATCCACATTTCTGATAGATGCATAAGAAAGCCAGGTTATTATTCTCCAGCAATTACTTTCTGCTATGAAAATATTTTAATCCAAAATACAATATACTGACGATACTGGTAGAAAAGGCAAACATTTACGGAGCAAAAATCAGACCTTCTTCCACTTCCATGCAGCACTGGAGTTGTAAGAGATTCCTTGCAGCTGCTTGCAAGGAATTAAAATTTTAGATTTGCGCTGTGCTTTTTGTACCTAATTTTATAAGCAGCTGCTGACAGTCCATTAATTTGAATCCAAGATGCCCTCTGAGTTAGCCTAATGCTAAAGAAAGCATTAGTTTCCATTCCAGAATAGGCTTTATCACAAATTCCTGCTGCCCCTTTTGCATATCTGTTTGACTCAAGGCAATAGCAGCATGGTATTTAACCACCAGTTACATTTTGGTAATACACACAGTATTTTAACAGGGAGAGGAAGACCAAATGACCTTAAACCTTGTTAGAATAAGAAAGATAAACAGACTTAAGCATTCACTGGAAGGATTTTTAGGGTAGTCTTGCATATCCCTCGGTAATGAGGGTTTTTAACATTATGACTAACACCAAGATCATGTGGATGTACAAAATCAGAACAAAACTTTCTTTTTCTCTAATGGGTCTAAATAAAATAAAATAAAATATTCAGACATGTTCTCTGTCTTTAAAGTTATGTTTAAGCAGAATACTGATGTTTGTTACCAGTGAATCTATACTTTGGTAGCAGCTGGTGATGCCACTCCATGATGGTAGTTTCTTTCAGATTTGCTATATGGTAGAAACACAGATGCAGAAGCATCTGTGATTTGATTTAGAGGATAACCTGCTGTTGATGATGCTGTATCTGGTGCAGGATTTGGAAGTTTATTTGGTGGCAGGCTTTTTTGCTGATCTTACTGTTATGGACTATGGCAAAAAGGTAATGAAGAGAAATGGCATGAATGTGAAAATAAGCTGGAATTGAAAGCATAGGAAAGAAAAACTGTCAGTGAGCCAACTAGGAACAGCAGTGCTTTAGTTTTTTAAATATATAATGCAGAGGTGAATAGTAGTACCTCTGTGAATATGGAGCTTTTCCCAAATTCTAGAATGCATAATGGAAAAAAGATGCATTTTTTAGATAGAACAGCAGACTGATGGGCAAGATAGGCTGGAACCATTCTACAAGACATGGCATAGGCACTGTCATAATTTATTCATCTAAATAGGAATGGTAAAGCCAAGAAATAAAAGGCCCCAAATGCAGAAGTGAGAAAGTTTGACCAAATCATGAAATGCATTTGAAGAGCAGTGGTTTAATGGTCAGAGATAAGTCTGAAAGATGACCAGAACAGGTGATGTTTTAAATTAAGTTCAGGGAGCTAAAATTGCTGAAGTGAAAGGCAACAAGAAAGGAAGTGTTAACGGCAAAAGAAATTGAGCTTCCAGCAGAGTATTATAATGATGAAAAGGATAAAATCTAGAGGTGATGTGGGAGGACTGAATCAAAGGTACAAGAGGAAATGGCCTCAAGTTGCCCAGGGAAGGTTTAGACCAGATATTAGGGAAAAGTACTTCTCAGAAAGGGTTGTCAAGCAGATGGCAGTGCTGGGTTAATGGTTGGACTGAATGACCTCAAAGATCTTTTCCAGGCTAAAGAATTCTATGATTTGTGATACTTGAAAAATATAGGAGGAAGGAAGCAGTTCATGTACAGGAAAAAACCTTTCAATTTAGCCATCCTGAGTTTAAGATTAGAGCTATGCAATTAATAAGCCAGAAAGAAAATGAAAGGTGTGGTTTTCATCAGAGGTCTGGATTTGCAAAGCAATCCTGAAATTTCTCAGCCCAAAGTAGCTAAAGGGGTGCCAGACTTGAGACAGCGGGAGATGGGTCAGATGGTCAGGTCTCTCGGACTCTTGCAAACCACCAGAAGTACAAGAGGACAACAACAAAGTGAAGGAAAGCTGAAAACCAGTAAGGAACTGTGTCGCAAACCCCTCAAAGTGAAGAGGGCTTCAAGAACAAAATGGATGTGAGGTTTGAAAAGCAAAGGAGCAGAAGACATAGTAACATGCTAAGGTGCTGTACTAGATTGCATCTAGCTAGTCACAAAACTTGTTCTTGCATCATCTGTACAGAAAGTCCACACCTCAATTATTTCTACTTTTAAATTCAATTTGATCAAGATGTACCTATATAGTGTTTCCATCTGCCTGGAACTTTAGACTTGAGAGCCCTTAAAAAGAACAAAACATCTTGTATTAAATTTTCTAAGCAGTCAAAATGTTCTTCTTTCCTCATCTTTTTTTTTACCCTGTAATTGGAATTTAAATTTTTGTTTCTAAGTTTACATATTCAATAACTTAATCTGAAACCTGTTTGGAATTTGGATGTCTTATCATATTTTATTTAATGCAGCTGCTTCTCAAAATGAGGCATCACCTCTGCAGCTAGTGGATGTCAAGGAACAAAAAAAAGTTGCTTAAAAGAAAACTGAAGCCACATGTCTATTCTGCATTTGAGCTGCTCACATTTTTTAGATAAAACCAAGAGATGTCAGAATACTGGCTGTTAAAGCAGTCTATGTTTGGAGCCTATTAAGTTGAATTCTGAGAGTGAAGGGAAATGTGAAGTCTTCTGAAGGGACTGACATGGTATACCATTACTTTCTTTATTTCAATTTTATAGGGAAAAGGATTTTTTTCCTGCAATTTTTTTCCCCCAAGAGTAACTTTTAAAATGTGGCAGGTTGCTGAGAGCCTGTAATTTCACTCTAAGTTCTCTGTATATTCCAAGGCTACATAATACAGCTCCTGCCCTTCTGATGAGGAAGGTCTGAGAGGAACTCCCATCAGAGCCTCTTACTCTCTCATCACTGTCAGAGACCACCACTGACCTATCTTCCTCTCTGACACCAATAATTCTGCCTCTTTAATGCTCCCACATTATGTTGCTCAAGGGGGCCAGACTACCTCTTCTTGTTGTTAAAGGTGTAGCTTCACCAAGATCTTTAGAGTTACACTGAGGCAGAGGCATCTGAAAGAAGAGGCAGCTCTGATTGTCTTCTTCAGGTCACTTGTATGCCATGTAAAGCAACCAGAATGATCTTGGTCCTGTTTTCTTATGCAGTAGTAAACTTAGGGAAGAAATTGGTTTCCTGTTAGCTGAATTCTCCCTGGAGCTCCTTGACTTGCACAGACAGTGTGGTAGGACATCTCTCCAGAGACCACATTCCCATGTTTCAGTTCCTCTACCCCATGCACAGAAAGAGATGTCTCAGCATAGACCTTCCACCCATCCACTGCACAGGGCAATGAGCCTGAGACATGCTAAGAAAAAGCATAAAAAAGTGAAGAGACCACTGCAAACAGCTATTTACTACCAGAGCCAAGCTGCTTTCCTACAAAGCCAGTCAGCCTTGGAAAGGATGCATAGGTTGCACAAGGTTGAGTTAGCGTGCATAGGGCTGAGTAGTGTGCGTATGGTTGGGGAGGGTGCATAAGGTTGGGCAGAGCTGAGCCTGGACTGACAAACACAGATGGACTTCTTCCAGGCCTATCCAGGATGTCTGTGCCAACCTGCTAATCTTCATCTTAGGTTAACAGACAGCTGGTGGCATTTAATCAGAGGCACCATTCATGCACACCCTCCACACTGATGAATCTCCTGAACTGTGTTGTGCTGGTTAATGCAGGTCTATCCGTTCCTTCCTTCAGTTGCTCCCAAAGCCTTTTGTGTCTGCCAGTTTACAGATGATCTCAAATATTGTTTCTGACTTCAAATGCAAGTGGATGCATGTAAAAGCATTTGAACATCCATCACATTACCGAACAGCTTCTCCTCCTGCATAGCAGCTGGCCAGAGATTTTTGCTGAAGCTCCTGCCTCAGCCCACACTACCCTTTGCATTGATATTCCTCACCTCCTGGCATCTGCCTGCTCTCATTGCATGATCCTTCTTTAATAGTCCTGCTTTTGCCTGCCCCAAAGGCAGTAAGAGTATGTGTCTGACTGGGGTTGCTACAGGGCCACGTAGACCCTTTGTCAAGCTATTGGAAACTTAGAGAAAGCAAAATTTGAGCAAGCGGTGATAGATCAAGAAATGCACATCTCAAGTATGGAACGCTGAAGCCAAGTAGAAACAGCCCCAGGAACTGAAAGTCTTTGTCTATGCCCATGTTAACACCATGTTGAACAAATTTGAAGCTAGTTTTGTCAAACTTAGCTTTCCGTTAATGCTTTTCAAGAGCTAATTCAGCATTTCCTCAGTTTGGACCTTTGTGTTGTGACTTGCAGTGATGAAGGGTGCAAGTGGGTAGGGGTAGATAGCAGTTGCATTTACAAGCACGTTACCTCAACCCAACCCCTGGGAAGATCTAAGTGCATTATAAGTGGCTGAAGTCTTACTGCAACAGCCCAAGGACCTTGATCAGCGAAGCCAACATCAACTCAAAATTCAGCAAAACTTGCTACTTCATGGGGAAAACACAAGAGACTGAATGCTTTTCACCATAAGCAGTAATGTTTGGCTCTTCCCAAGTGCCAGTGATTATCAGCTTGTACAGGTGAGCTAACGGGGAGAATAAGAGACTTCATTCTTGTCTCAGCCTGGAATCATTCAGGCAGTAGTCCTCCAAACTTGCTTTACCTAAGAAGTAAAAATGTAATGCAGATGAAATATGAAGTCCATGCAATTTTAAGGCTTTAGCTCTTCTCTTAGTTTGAAGGAAAAAGACTGCCTTGAAAATCCAATCCTTGAAAAATATGTAAACTTCCTACCTCATATTGAAGGCTCTCCAGAAGGAAAAAGTATTGCTTAGAAAAATGAGATGATATTCCAAAGGACAAAAGAATGAAATAAACCCTTAAGCTACCCTCAAGCATGCATTCAAGGATATATTTATGTTATTTGGCTCAGTCCATTCTTTCTTTCTTTCTCTTTGGATTAATAAATGTATGTACTAGGAAATATTAACATTTTGTATATGTGCGAGCTGATTTTATTCAGCATTTTGAAATCCTTAAGTCTGGTGCTTATTTTTATTACTTATCCTTTTGCAAAGAGAACACAGGCACACGGAGCTCAGAAAAAGATCAGAGTCCAGCTCTCCTCAAGGCTGCTTTTTCTTCTTAATCCTCAGGGACCTGATTGAATTTTCCCCTGTTTATTATTATTTCATATTTCTTCTTCATGTTCTATTTATTTAAATTTATAAATTATACCACCATGCTAAGGGCAACTGTCCTCTCTGTGCAAACCCCATGTCTTCTTTATGTGTTTCATCTATTGGTTCTAAACTACTTCAGGCCACTGAATCATTTAATATTTTCCTCACTTGGCCAAGCATCCTGAAACCAACTGCACAATATTCTGTTTGCCATTAAGCCTCACATATACTTTACAGCCTCCAGGTTCTCTGGGGCAATAGCTGTCTTTTGAAATTATGTGTGGTGGGGCCAGCATAATGGGGTCTCAGGCCTTGAGATGGCTCCCTCAGGCATTGCCACAATGCAGCATATACTTCTGGCAGCAGAGGAGATGAACCACCAGAAGTGCTGAATTCTCTGTCCCTTGGTAACTTTGCTTTCCCGCTGAAACACATGCTACAGCCAAACCTGAGTTCAACACAGGGGTAAGTGGTGACATTTAAAGCCTCAAGGAGGTCAAAAGAGATGATCCAATGGTTCCTCTCAGCCTTTGATCCATGAATCTATGAATATAGATACAGGCAATTAAAAGACATCGCTGTGAGAAGGTCTCCACAGCCACTGCTTTAGGAGTGCTCTGAGAGTTTTGCCAGAAGACTTCTACACGACTGAGGCCATGGAGCAATTCTGCTTTCAGTGAAAAGGCACCATTGCAGGGGTAGAATACAACTGCCTGGGCCTATGGAAAAAGATGTCTCTAGAATAATGGCACCTTAATTAAGTTGGAGGTGTGACGACTCTATTTCTCATTCCAAAGTGGTGACACAAATAAATGAACCAAATCCTCTGCATGCAATTTTTTTCAAGTGAACAGCCAGGAACAGTGAACAACATGGATGAATTTTGAATCATTCACTTGCTGCTGACCCTTCTTTAAAATCCCTCCAGGTTTAGAGCAGCTCATTTCTGCTGGCTCTGGGTTCATGTTATAAATTAAAATAATATGCAGCTAAAATTAAAGAACTACTATCAGGGCATTATTTGGAGGTGTGGTCCAGGCAAGACAAGGACTAGGAATCCAAGACTGCACAGCTATGGAAAACATGCTGAGTGAGGCTGGAAATATGCAATAGCCCCAGGCACCCACCAACAGGTCTTTGAGGCAGAGCTGAATCTCACCTTGTTTGAGCTCAGAAGGAGATTCCCTCCTGAGAAGAAGTGTGAGTCAGTATGTTCCTGGCTGTTAACTTTATGCCCTTGTTATATCCTTGCCATCCACTGCCAAAAGACATTGGAACACTTACGGATGTGGAAAAAAGGAGCTGCCTTTTTCATTCAGTCTACATGTTTCAGCAGCAGGCATCAGCAGTAATTGGCAATAAGAGCAAAAAATAAACTTTACTCACCTTCCCACTGAATCCCTTCCCAAACATGTATTGTTTTGCAAGAAGATAGTATTTCTAGTAATGAAGCAACAAAGCAAATACACACAGTTCAGTGCTCTGTAAACACAAATGCACACAGATCAGTACATGAGCCTTGGAATAAAATTGTTCAAAAAATCACTTTTTCAGATGCTTCCAGTGATGGAATGAGAAGTCATGACTTTTCAGAAATTACTTTATAATACAAAAGTGCTGGAAATCATAGTTATGACTTTCCAGCACAAATGAAGTTCAAGCTCTGCCTGGGTCAAAGATAAAATAGGGAAGGCTAGAAATGCAAGGGTGAGTTTTGGCTTTGACTCAGCTCCCAGAACGACCCAGCAACAATTCATCTTCATTTACCATGTTTGCATTATTTTGGCACAGAAATATCCCTAGTTCTCTGGTATGATTTCATGAAAAGTTGTTTGATCTTCACCTGCACACTTCTGCAAGGTCTGGCTTGTTTCTCCTGCTGCAGCATGGCACCTTCCTGACTTCTTTCTGTCAATGCTGGTGTTGCCATTGCTCTGGGGAAGCAATAAAGACATAAGTCTGGGTAATCTCAAGCTGCCTTGAGCAATTGTAAGCTTGCAGGACTCCCATGATGAAAGTTAGCTTCTGTCATGGTTTAACCACAGCCAAAAACTATGCACCATGCAACCATTCTTTCATTCCCCAACCCTCTGACAGGATGGGGAGGAGAGTCACATAAAAAAAAAGGTGAACTTGTGGGTTGAGATAGGGGTAGTTTAATAATTGAAATTATATTATTATTATCATCGTTGTCGTCATCATCACATCATCATCATCAACAACAATAATAATAAGCAAAATAACAAAAATAGAGTAATAAACCTCAAGAAAACAAAAGGATGCACAATACAATTTCTCACCACCCACTGACCAATGCCCATCCCATCCCTGAGCAGCAATCAGCAGACCTCAGTTAACTCCCCCCAGCTTATATATGAAATAAGACAGTCCATGATATGGAATATCCTTTTGGCCAGTTTGGGCTGGCTGTGCTGGCCATGCTCCCTCTCAGCTTCTTGTGCACCTCCTCACTGGCAGGGCATGGGGAACTGAATAACCTTTACTTAGGGAAAACGTGTTGTGTGTCATCAACATGATTCTCCTGCTAAATCCAAAACACAACAATGTACCAGCTACTAGGAAGAAAATTAACCTTATCCCAGAAAGAACCAGAGCAGCTCCAGTCATCTCAGAAGTGCTGGCAAGACTGAATTTTGCTGCGAAAGATCATCAATAATGCCACCGAAGGGGCCTGGAAAGTCACACTTTCTACTCTGCTGTGGCAGGGATATCAGGGGAGAAAAGGGTGGATGACAACAGTTACAGGGAAGTCCTTAGGCCTCCACTACTGCTATCAAAAGCCATGGCCACACATCCTGATTCCTCCAGCAACAGCCACCAGGCTGGTCCTCCAGGGCATTCACGCTGACAAAGTGACAAAGGCACTGCAGGAGCCTGAACTCACTCTGGTATCACCAGCAGTCTGTTGCTATAGGCAACTGCCTATTTTGCCTATACCTAGAGCTGGCCATGAGCAATATCCTCAGCAGGATTGCTATGATGAGATTAGTACACTTTATTATACTATCCCTGCTCTTATCATCAACCCCAGCTCTCACAAATTCAAGATAAGGGAATTTCCCTCATGTACTTACCATGGTTTTGAACAGGACTTTAGAGAGAAGCGGTGAATGCCATTATATTCACATTTACATGGGGAAATTTAGAAAGTTGTTACTATTCTTGTTTTCAGGTCCTCTGAACCCTTCAGTGTCCCAGTTCTGGTCTGGTTGCTTATCAGTTATCCCAGCTTGAGTAGCTTGAGGGTGTCTTCTGGGCACTAAGATAATGTCAATATGGGGCCAAGGCATCATAATCCCCTCAAAGATAGCCCATAATATTTTCCTTTCTAAACCATCCAGGAATAGCCTGCTTTTTAGGCTGGCTTTAACCTGTGCACCCCTTCCCTTTTGACACCTGGGATAGAGAGCTGTATCAGGTAAACCTACCTGTTAGCTTACAGGAAGGTAAAACATCTCTAAAAATGCTTTAAATCTCATTGAATGCCCAAATAAAACTTAATTTCTAGAGAGTCAAACATGGAACCAAATCACCACCGCTTGATACATTACCATCCATCAGCTGAGCAGCTCAACTGCAGGCACAGCTGCATTGCACTACTCTGGCCTGGCTTGGGATCACCACAGGGAAGTGGAGCTCACTCTAAATTAGAAACAGTGAACCTAAACACTTTCTTACATGTATTTTCAATTTAGGTGCTCCACTTCTCATTGAAATACCTTGTTGAATCTGGGATAAACCTCGCTGAATGTAGCCCAGATTGACAGAGCTGTTGCTTTTTGATCAGAGAGGCATGTAATTAATTTGGAAATCTTAGATTTTAGATCCTTCAATACTTGCATAGCTCTAGAAATCTGGGCCTCAAATTATGTTATGCAGAAAGATATTTATGTAATGTGAAATTCTGTTGCATTAAACAACCAATACAGACCTAACTTGACCTGATGGTGACCTTTTTAATAATGGAACATCATCAAAATAAGGGACAATGCAAATGCAGATGATTTGGTTACAGTAGATTTGATCAAACAAAACAGACAATCTAATTAACCAGTGATTAGATTAAGCAGAAGTCTCTGCACTGAGTGATGGATAATTAACTGGAATTGTATTTACTTATTTTTTATTGTACTGCAGAACAAGGAACATCTTTGCCTTTCTTTCACTGCAGTCTTAATTAAACTAAATTATTTGGAATGTCTTACACAGCATCTAGGTCTTTAAGCAAACACAGCAAGTTGGAAAGGGAAAGCCAGCCCTATTCCGAGATTTAGTTGTTGATCAATACTGTTTAGATAAATCTTGTCCAATGGAACAGTCACAGCGTTGGCTTTTCAGAGCTGCTTGGCATTTACAGCTCCAGCTGAGTGGAATGTGAGCTGCAAGTGCTCAGCCCTTTGGAGAGCCATGCCCTTATTGTTCAAACATAATTTATGCTTGAGAACAAACAAATAAACATATTCAAGGTAAATCCTAATTTCCGCACCTGAGTCAATTCAAGGTTTACTTTTATCACTGCAAATGCACATAAGGTAATGGTGCACGGCTGATCAACATCTATAACAAAAAGGGTTCTTGTACTTTGAAATCCTTATCAGAAATGGTTGTGGTGACTTTTAAATGCAGGCTATATAAAAGACAGTCTTTTAAGGTGACTTAGTTGCATCCTTTTGAGAACTGTAATCTGGAAGATTGGTTTGGCTCCTCATCACTACTAAGAACACCCTATACTATTGAAGAAACCCTTTTAATAATACAGCTTGTCAAATGCTAGAAATAATTTTATTTTTAAGTAGTTTATTAATTTTGTATTTGCCAGAGGCTCTGTGATATACTATAAAAATTATCATAGCAGGCATTGATTAGGTTCACCATAAACATGGGTTGAATATTCCCATGTTCTTTGTTCCAAACACATAATAGTTAATTTGATGAAATATCTGCTGGCAAAATTTCTCTTCTAGCTGTGGGACTGCTGTATGTCTGTCTGTCTAGATACTCTTACTTCTCTCATTACCATGGCATCTCAGTGCATCCAGACCCATGGATATCTGAGGAGGAGTTAATATGCATTCTCTCTTATTAGGTCTCTTCAGAGGATGCTTCTGCCAAACTACAGGGGACAGCAGACAAAACCAGCATGACTCCTGAATCTGATGAGCTGCCTGATGAGGAAAGCTGGTAGGACAGTGTGGAAGCTCTGGCATCTATTTAGCAGGGCCCTGCAGCCTGCCTCTGGCCAGGTGGCAGGGCAGTCACGTGTTGGCTTATATGCAGGCATTTTTCTCACTTGTGTGCAGAGACAAGCAAAGCTAGAGTCACTGCAAGCTCTGTGCTAGCAAGGATGCCAAGGAACACCATGTGGAGGCGGGTGAATTCTGGATGAGAGGGTGGGTAAACAGAAAGGCTGCAGTGCCAGGGGTAGCCTCAGGGCACTCCCTTAGGGAACAAACAGCAACTGATCTAGAAAGTAAGGACTCACTACAGCAATTAGCTTCTTGAGCTGATCTAAGATATCAGCTAGACTTTTAACAGAAAGGCCTAGTTGACGAGGTGATGTGCATGCCTGCAGCTGCTGTATTTTAACTGTACACTTATGGTCCTGAAATGCCAGCCCATGAATTCACCCATTTACTTGTAAAACCTGGAATAACTTTTATAGTATGGATTTTATTTTTGCTGGTACTGGGTGCAAGCCAGAAAGAGATAAAACATACCTTCTCATCACTGTTGATGCTCAGGGCTTGGGGCCTGATCCCCATTAAGTTATTAGGAAAACTTCTACTGTCCTTCATGTGAGTAGGCTTTTAAATAATTTGACCTCTATTCAGCCACTATTTGCACCTGAGCAACAACTGACCAAAAAAGACTGTAACAGTGGGAGCAAAATGTGACATCTAGTTGGTTCTGTTTCAGCAGTAATTCTCAGTTCTAATGGAGTTTGTGTACTTCTAACCTTTCTCACTAACATCTCTTCAGAGTATCAAAAAATGGATGGGACTATATCAGAAAATCCTGATATTTCTGTCATGAAATGTTTAACAAGTACTGTTGTTGAAAAGGCTGGTTGTCTGGAAGATGTGTACCTCCTAAATAACTTGAGCAAATCATAGTCATGGCATGCTGTTTTCCATGGTCAGAAAATCTCAGTTGAATTCCTACCGTCTTTCTCTTCACAAGGCCACAAAGATCAAGAATTACTTACAAGGCACAGGAAAGTGTATTCCAGTGTCCAACAGCCTAGACATTCCCTCACTGCATCTCACAATAAAAGCCCAGACATGTATCTTGTCCTCCTCTCCTACTCATTTGTCCTCTTGCCTTCCTTTCTTGAAGTCTGGATACACAGATGTAGGAAAGGCAGCCTCAAAATCTGCAGGGAAGTTGCTGCAGAAGATAAAGGAAAACTTCTTCAGTTCTGGTGGAAGCAAGGAACAAGGAGAATAAATAGATATGAAAGGAAGGATGTCAGATAACAGGAGAAGAAGAAGTAGTGCTCATTTTTTTCCTGCTCAGTGGTGATATATGCATGCAGACACCAGCCTAGGAATTGCGGGGGAACACTAATGAATCTCTCAGAGTTGTGTCTATGGTGCTGATTACCACTGTACCCTCAGAAGCCTCTTGTATTTATGATTTGGAGATGTTTTCAGCAGGCAATGAAATATTACTCCCTATTTAAAAAATGTACCACATAATTGCAGAAGATGGTGTGTTCCTGTTCCAATATTGAAGTGGATAACTGTAATACCTGAAGGAGCCCTGTGCAGCATTTGTAGGTAAATACAGCCTTTTTTAAAGAAATCTATGCATAGAAAAATCCATAATATGCTTGTGAATGATAAGGTTTAGATGTAAAATACTGAGGTAAAAGAATCACTATCCCACAGAGAAATCTGAGTTTGAGATATTTTTCCTAAAAGGATGCAAAATATATTGCTGGCAAATCTAATTCTCCTTTATTGCTTGAATATTAATATGGCAGGCAGAACACTTTCTACCTCAGAAAATTTGCCCTTAGCTTTTCCTATTTAATTCACAAGAACATTTAGATGTGTCAGTGGTTCACCTTCAACCAAAACCTGTCTTCATAGATTAACCATGCTTCCAGCCATTCTCCAGTGCTGAGGTAACTAGCATGAACAGCTCATATTGACTTAAAATTCCTATATAGGATGACTGTTGCAAATTGTATACTGGGAATAAGACTGTTCCCAGTAAATACCTAAAATAGCTCATTGCAAAAGCTGAGGTGTGTCCTAACTGTTAGGTTACGTAGGGAGAATGCAGGGGTCTCTATTCAAAATGTACACAATTTTTTGACATGTAGAGCAGATGGGCAGATTCTAATATCTACATGTTGAAGTCAGTTGCTGAATGTGGTGATACAGGGACTAAATTCTTGCTTTTGTAGATTCAGCTCCTAAGAATTTATGTTAAGTTCACACTTCACTTCCATCATAGAATTAAAAGCATCTAATCAGCTTGAACCTATACTGTGGCAATATATTAGGTATCTACAGTGTCCGTGAACCAGAGTTAACTGAATTAACTGAAAAATCCCACTGATTTGTGAATGGAGCTACATCTGGAGCCTCAGCAAAAAATGCAACCAATTCTGCAGCTTCACTTCGTTCCTGGACTTGATGAAGAGCTGATAGGGCTACGAGGGCCAAATTCAGGGCTTTCATCAAGCAAATGCAATTCTGCTGTCTTGACAGAACTTGCCCATCAGAGGTCTGATTCTGACCCAGTATCTTGGTACACCATGTTTATGTTGTTTTCTTTGCTTAATTGTGCAGTGAGGAAAGACCTTTGAAGAAACTTGTTTTATAGAAGGCAATGGGTATGACTGCAGGTTTACAAACAACAGAAATACCTGAAAAACCCACTGTCCTGCTATTGATCCAAAGGAGTGCTTGAAACATTACTATGGCAACAATTCTTGTCCAGTGGAAAGAGCATGTCACTGCCTGCGCATAGGGACAAAACAAGAGGAGACATTTTTCAGAACTACCGCCCACCTCCCCTCGACCACTACAGATGTGTTGACCTTCTGGCATGAGCTCCTGCTGCAGGAGCTTTCAATGAGATATGACTTACAGAATTATTTATTGGTCCATGCACAGAGAAAAAAGAAATGCTATTGACCAACATAGTCCTGTTGCAGAAAACAGCGCTGCATGAAACTACTATTTTCTAAGACTATCAAACATCTCTTTTACCCCTTTTACAACCTGAGTTACTGGTGTGAATAAGAGACAAGGTTGCTCTGGTTCACTCTAAATGTTGTCTATGTAATTTGGCTGCACACTACTTGAATCTTTCACAGTTATTAACTCAGAAAACTACTGAGCATCTAATATGGTCTTGTACTTACTGACAATGAGTTCAGGATAAAGTATAAATCTGTTGGCATTGTGGTAATGGTGCTATTTGGTCTATTAATTAGCATCTAGACTAATAAAGTCAGCAAGAAACCATTTTGCATTATATGGCTAAATTGAAAGTCCACACCCCATATGGCCTGAAGGCAGAGTTGAGACTTAATCATGCTCCAGATGTTTGTAACACTGAAGAAGCTGTCTCCTGCTCCTAGCTGCATCATCCCCAGCTTCACATGTCTGTAATTTTAAGGAGTACTGTGACTCTGTTCACCTCTCCTAAGCCTTGGGAGGGGAGTGATACTGGCTACAAGTCCAGGCAGACTGTTCTTCCTGTAAATGGTTGAGAAAAATGATTGTGTGGGAGATGGTGCTGGACGAGGAGAGAAAAGGAGCAGCCTGGGAGAAAGCTTCCAAACACACACTCCCACTGCAAAAGAAACCTTATGGCTGTCCTGAGGCTGGGGAGAAGAAAAAGCAGCTGAAAGCTCTTTCCAAGTTGTTTGCTTGCCAGTCTTCTCTCTGGGCAGAGAGTGGAACAGCCAGCTGTGAGAGCAACACGAGTAGGTGGAACAGTTCTGCCCACTTGGGAGCTTACTACTGCTTCACAGGGCCACTTAACAGAATGAGCCAAGTGGATGCTGCCCATTGCCATTAGTATTTTTATCTCCTGTTTTATAAAACCAGATAAGTAAGAAGAGTCATAAAAATAGGAAAGAGAACCTCTGTAGACTGTAAAGAGACCAAGACTAACACCAAGCATGTGAAGTACAAGAAAAGAACAGAAAAGACATTGCCACTGACTAATAATATTGGAAAAAAATGCACAAAAAGCCATTCAGCCATTTACTATGTCCCAGCCTAAAAGGCTGAGTTTCCTACTTATTCTGTAAAAAATGGTAAAGACCTATTTCTTCTAGAGAAATATTTAATGCTGCTGTTCCTGGAAATTATTTGTCTTTCCTTCATGGTAACTGTTTCCTACATCCCATCACAAACATCAACAATGGAACAGAATCTATGTGTTTCTATGTGTACACATAATTATATTTAATATACACATACACATAGATACAAAAGCATGTTGAAAATGCCTCGATAAAAGAAAAACTAGGACACACACTTGGATTTAAACTTACTTGATCAATCTGTTTCCATTCTCCAGACAGAGTTGGTTTTTATTCAATATTAACTTTTTTCCTAGTTCTGGGTGATTTGGGGTCCTGAATATACAGAATTAACAGCTATTATTAAGGATATAATTATTATTTTGACAACAGCAACTTTGACAGCTTCATGAACAAACTTTATTGAATAAATGATGGTTCCTTACCCACCAAATAGTATTTTCCCACTTCTCCAGCTTTCTGGAGCTGGAGCCTCTCCCAAGCATTTTATAAAAGTAACAATCTCTCTTTTAGTCTTTAGGGAAGTAGTTTGATCAGGTCCATGAATTTTCTTTCATGTTTTATGTTGCACGCCTGAGAGTATATATCCTGGCAAGAAATTATTAAGAAAAGTCTAAGTCAAATAGATAAGATATATGAGTAGACTCAAAGGCAGGGAAAGCTGTGTTCACTTTCAACTTCCATGAAAGCAAAGTTCCCAGACCCCAGGCCCATCTTTGCACTCAGAAGAAGTCTCACACTGGCTGTGTTCCTGTTCTCTGGGGAAATGCAATTGCTGACAGAGGATGTGCTCACTGAGGAGGAAGTTCTAGCCCAGATAGGATGGGGCACATGCAGGGGCTTTCTGAACACCAAAGCTGAGACTATAAACATGGATTCTGTGTAAAATGTGGGACCATCACTTACTGGTTTTGGATAGTGGGGATGTTTGTGTCAAGCAAGATCTTATATTCTCTATCTGCTGGCCTGGTGTCCCATTGGCAATCGGAACTGTTGTCTGATGTGCCCATCAAATGGCTGAGTGACAGGTTACTGAGCACAGGTGCACTTCTTTAGTCTGCACAGGGCTCTGGTATATGGGGGTTTGAAAGGTACTGTGGAAATCCTAGGGCAGTATTTTAAGAAACTGGAGTCAGCCACAAAACTTGTCTCTAAATCGGCCTTTTCTGGACTTTGGAGAACTGAAATTCCTCAGCTGTAATAAAAATGTTATTATGCTGGACCACCTATAGCAAGCAGTCAGATCCTATGTAGATCTCTTTGGGTGCCACACAATTTGCCACTCATTTTATTGGATAGAGCCTGTGGTCCAGTGGGAGGGGCAGCAGATGAAGGGGCCGCAAACAGCTCTCACTCCAGTTGCCAGCATCAACCTGCGACCTCAGGGCCCCCTGACCTGGCAGCCTGTGTGGGCACAGTGGCTTGGATGTGCCTGCAAAACTCCCCTCACAGACATTCCTGTGCATCTGGTGATCCCCACTCCTGATGAGGGAAATACCCCTCTCTGGAGTCGGGGGGTATGTGGCCAGGCAGCAGGGAGAGTGAGTGTCATGTAGTGTCAAGCAGCAATTTGCAGTGTGCCTGGAGTCGTGCTTGCTGAGCCAGGCTGAATCACTGCCAGGATGCAGCGATCTCTCCCCAGCGTCATCTGCAGCCAGTGGGAAGGTGTCGGACTGTATTATTAAGTCATCACAGTGCAGTCCTGAAGGGAGAGGCTGGGGAGATGGGGAAAGCTCTGGATCTGATCATCACTCTTGTAGCCAACTGGACTATTGACAGTCTAATCCCTGTGAACTCCATCTTATCTGCCATCAAGCAACGAATCACACAGGTTTGCATCTAATGTGTTCTCAGGTGCAAAGCCAACTTCCCATGGAAAGATTTCTGACCTGGGAAAAACCACATTCCCTTTGCTCTTGCTTGTCTTACCACTTTGGGGATCGAGCCATGCTACTCCCACTCCCCTCTGCACTTTGACTTTCAGGACCCCATAAGTCCTAAAGCCCCACTACTTGGCATAAAAAAGATACCCAGCTCAGGCATGAGTGAATTCCTCTCAGATTCATAACCATGACTTTGAGTGCTCTCAGATTCCACTTTTAGTAGGACTTCTGTGGGCTTTTAAAGTGTTTGTCAAAATATTCTGCACATATGCTGTGATGTGGCTTGTAATTAAAATGGGGTATAATGGCAAAGATTTCTGTTCTACATAGGTTTTACAAGTCCTCCAAATGTTGAGAGGAATACAGGCTGCCTTTGCTGTGCTGGTAGTAATTGCAGCCCCCTGACAGGAATGTAAATGCAGTTCCTTAGCACATTCTTATCACAGCATGTGTGGGATTTACATATATAACTCCTATTAATGCTAATGGAAGCTTATATACATAATTCTTTTTGCATACGACTGACACTATATTTTTATCTGAACTTGATGCAACTGGAACCAGACATCTTGTAGAAGTGGAAAGGTCTGTAGTTTCTTACCAGAAGCTTTCCTGTAGTTTCTTACCAGAAGCTTTCTTAACATTTTGCTTCAACTAAAAGTGGATGGAGCAAGTGCAACTAAAGAAAGCAATACAAGACTTTGTACTGTGATATTAACATTGAAGGTTCATAAAATTCATATAAAAATTCTTATCCTCAAGGATCCTGTTTCCCTCAAAGTTGCTATCTGTGGCTTTTAAAATAAATTTCATTTCATCAGAAATCAGGATTGGGAATTCCTGATTAACTTGTTAGTTTAGAATCAATCAGCATTGAATGTTCAGACGTGTTTAAAGGTTTATTTGGAGTAACACATAGAAAATACAGTATCTTTTTCATCATTATGAATCTGACAAAAAAAGCACCATGTTATGCCTGGTGAGGCTCCTGTAGCCAGAGCGCCAGAGTCATACGGAAAGGGTACCATGATTGGTATCTTCACCTCTAATTAAGAGAATTTTGCTGTCACTAGTTAGCAAAGTACCTCAACTTTCTAATAGTAGTATCTGTTGTTTTATGTCTCTTCTTGTTCCTAAAGCTGTTTTTTTAAATTTTTATCTGAGTGGGAAATGGCATCTTCCCTTTTCAGATATGATAACACCCTGCTGTGGCTACACTCAGCTTGTCACCTCAAAACTGAATTACAGTAACACTTCCTTTTAGGGTAGGGGTTTGGGGCATACCATAAGCTGATACGAATTCTCAGAAATCTATTCTGTTGAGAATTTGCATCATCTGAAGCTGTTCCAACACTTGCCCCCATTTGTTTTTGCATGTTTATGCTTATTATGCACAAGGAAAGAAGAGCAACCTCCACCGTACCAAGCTGAAAACAAGTATTTTTAAACAGTAGTATAGGCTGTAGACAGGATCCTTAAGTTTTTCTCCAACTCTCTGCTATGCTGTGTTGTTTGTCATTAGACAGGACTGTTGAAAGACTGCCCCATCCCCTTAAAGGAAGCTACAGGAAATATGACAGGATATCTATGGTGGGGAGCATTTTCTAAAGAAGTTGTTATTTTTTGATGCTCATTTGAGACAGAGTTTGAGGATACACTAGCTGTTTTAAAGGTTGTCTCTGTTTTCATAGGATTTTAATCTTAGAATTTTTTTCCTCATGTTTTGGCTAAGGTTGGATATTTTATCATTCAGCTGGATAGTTATTATTTAAGGATTGTTGTGCGTACACTAGAAGACTGTTCTGGACAAGCACAGCTTATATGCTGAAGTAAATGTCAAAACCACAGAGACAGAGATAAAAGAAGAGTAAGATTTTGATGGCTCATTTATAATGTTGAGAAAAAGAGTTCAGTATCAGTGTATCATGGAGAACGCATCGTGCCACTGCCGTGTAAATCCTTTACAGTGGAAGAATCAAGGTTTTATATTTGTATATCACTGACTAAAAGAGAAATGGATCTGCTCCTTTCAACCTGAGAAATTTAAACTTTTGGATAGCATGTGAAAAATGTAAATGTTATTCAGAGATTTAGTAGCAAGAAGTGATATATAAACTTGCACTGCTGCACAGAAATAACATTTTGTAAACATAAATCTTGAATAAAAAAACCTGAGAGACAGTGAAAGCAAACTTTACAGTAGTAAGTACTTTTTATCAGAAAAAAATAATCTGAGTGTGTGCAACCGGCAGTGTAGACTTGCAAAAACAGTCATAGTGACTTTCCTTTTGCATCTGGAGTGACTGAAAACACCTACTGCTTACTGAATTAATAATTTCCAAAGCAGCCTCACTAAGGTAGTTTCTCAATGGAACAGATACTATATCTCAGTATTCTTATAACCAAATATTCAAATTGCATGTTGTTAGGAATAAAATATATTATCCATATTTGAATTCCATATGGAGATGAGAACCTTTGGGTTTTGTACATTTTGGAACCTCAAAGTACCATTAAAATATGGAAGGAACCCAATCATAGTGATTAAAATCCCAGTACCTAATTAAAATAGAGTACGTGGTTGACTCATCTTTGTGCTGACTGAGTAAACCTGACCTTGAAGTGTGATGGGGAAAAAAAATTAAGTGGGAAGGTGTACATTGGCCAGAAAAGAACAAGGAAATTACTTACCTGAAAATTGTTCAAATATTTTTTTACTTAACTCTGTTTAGGGAAGACTTACAATTTGTGTAGAACTAATTGTAAGTCTTCCCTGAGCACTTCCCAGAGCATTCAGCAGGCTAATTTAACATCTTAGACTCATTTATGAGAAAAATGCTTTTTTTATCTTTTAAAGAATCATCTCAAGGTTTGTTTAAACATGAATGCTCTTCACACTGGATTTTATGGTAAATTTCACAAATGTTTTGTTTTCCTGGTCTTGTAGTGAAAGAAAAGTGTTGGCAAGTTTTACATTTCAACTAAAAGTAGAAAAGATTTCAAGGAGCGAGTTTACTGCTAGTTGAGCTTGTTAACCCCTGTCATTGTATCAGAGTTATAACTTTTAGACTTTGTGTTCAGGTCTGAATGCCACTGTGTCCACAGAAGCAGAATTTGGAGAACACACAGTCACATGTGCTAAGTAACAAAGCAGATGAATAAAACATATTGTAATTTGGTTTTGGGAAAAAAAAAAGAGAAAAAAGTGCTAACTGTAGCAATTTAGCAGTAGTAATTTTCTTGCCCTCATTCACCTCTCATTGATTTCAATTGCCGATAACTATAATTAACAAAGACAATCAGGCTGATTGTCATTAGGAGTTTAGGTCAGATCTGTTGTTTTATTAATTTCACAGCCTGCAAGCTCCTATTTTAAACCAGTTCCCTACATTTATTGGCATGAGCTGCCTTCCCCAAAGTAACAATTTTCGCTATTTGTGAACATCTGTGAGATGTTCAGAAGATGAAAGATCTTCTGATGCTTCTCACAGATGTCTTCCCACATACAATATTGCCAAAAAATTGCTTTCCTGCAATAGCCTGTTCTGTATTCCACATTTATACAATTTATAAATTGTGTAATGGAGAGAAGAGGTATCATTCTCAAGTAGAAAGGGAGAGAGGAAAAATGAGATGAGCTTTCAGATGACATTTCTGCAGTTGGTGTGATGATAGAAACTGCTTTGAGGTGGTAATTATATTCCTTAGGAAGCAGTCTTGAATCACAAATGCTATTAATTTTTTTTCTGAAAAAATGCAGCTTTTCATAAGACCATGGAAAAAAGAAAGAGAGGCAAGTTTTTGTCCCCATCAATCCAATGTTTCCTGGAGTATGTCTTTTTACTTTTTTTTCAGTCACTTTTTCATATTTCCATTCACAGAACTTCCTTGATTCCATCTTATTTCACGTCCTAGGACATTATGTACTTAAGAGATTTATTTTACTTCTACATACTCTAATATTTCTCATTTTTCACTTTGCAATCTCAGTTCTGCTTATATATTCCATATGCTGGTGCCTATACCTACTACTGGTCTGTGTATCCCCATAATTTAATAACCTCACTTGCTCTAATGCACACGTTTTTTGGATAATAAGAACCTGTTTCTTATGTCCTGTCCCTCTAAGAACATGACTTATATGTTCTATGTTTTCAGGGAATTTCTCTAGATTTTGTCTCAGTTTTATCTTTGGTCCTTCAGAGTTTATGTTGTGGTGGCTTGACCTGGGCTGGATACCAGGTGCCCACAGAGCCACTCTATCACTCCCCTCCTTAGCAGGATAGAGAGGGGAAGAAAACAACATGAAAAAGTAATGGGTTGAGATATAGGCAGTTAATAACAAGAAGGAAAGGCTGTGCACAGAAGTAGAGGAAACAAACAAACAGAATTATTCTCTACTTCCCATCAGCAGGTGATGTCCAGCCACTACCCAGGAAATAGGGCCTTGGCATGCACAGTGGTTACCTTGGAAGAAAAACACCTTAATAAAAATCTACACCCCACACATGCCCCTGCCCCCCACGGGCTTTCTCTAAGGTTTTATTGCTGAGCAAGATGCCATATCGTATAATGAATATCCCTTTTGTCAGGTTGGGTCAACTGTCTCAGCTGTGTCCCCCTCTAGCCTCTTGCCCACCCCCTGCTTTCTGGTCTTTGTGGGAAGTGGGTCAGGGAGGGGAAAGACAGTGTGATCACTGCTCAGCAGCAGCCAAAACATCAGCGTGTTATCAACACCATTCCAGCTACAAACACAAAGAACAGCACTATGAGAAAATTAAATTCCATCCCAGCCAGACACAATAAAAAATGTTTAACTCCATCAATTCTAAAAATTACATAATCTCACTGAAAAACTGGAAAGGGAAGCTCTAACTAAGAAAAGAAAAAGGCATCATCTCATATCTGGAGTTCAGATCACGTTTGTAGCCTTCATTCTAGTCTGGGCTGTTCAATGCATGACATGTTTACCTTGGATTTTTGGAGAGCAGACTTTGGCTTCTTCAGGTATCTGCTTGGTAGAGTACCATGGGATAAAACCCTGGAGGGAAGAAGGACCCAAGACAGTTCATTGATTTTCAAGGATCACCTCTTCCAATCTCAGAAAAGATGCATTCTGGTAAAGAGAAAGTCAGGCAAAAAATGTCAGCAGGCCTGCATGGACAAACAAGGATCTCCTGGACAAACTCAAAAACAAAAGAGGAAGACTACAGTGGGTGGAAGTCTGGGAGGAATATAGAGAAATTGCCCAAGCAGGCAGGGATCAAGTTAGGAAAGCTAAAATCCTGATAGATTTAAATCTGGCCCGAGACTTCAAGGATGACAAGACAAATTTCTATATGTACTTTGGTGCTAAAAGGAAGCCTAGGAAAAATGGAGGTCCCAACGGAAAGGAAACAGGAGACCTGGGTACCTAGGACATGGGGAAGGCTGAAGTACTCAATAGCTTTTTTGCCTTGGTCTCCAGCCACACCACCCCTGTCACAGAAGATAAAGGCAGGGATTGGGAGAATGGAGAACCCCATGCTCTAGGAGAAGATCAGATTCTAGACCATTTAAGGCACCTGAAAGCACACAAGTCCATGGGACCTGATAAGATGCATCTGCATGTCCTGAGGGTAGAGGAACTGGCTAAGTCACCATCCATCATATTTAAGAAGTTATGAGTCCAGTGAAGTTCCCACTTTTGGAAAAGGGGAAACATAACATCCATTTTTTATAAAGGGAAGAAAGAGAGACTTGGGGAACTACAGGCCAGTCAATCTCACCTCTGTGCTCAGCAAGATCACAGAGCGGATCCTCCTGGAAACTATGCTGAGGTACATGGAAAATAAGGAGGTGATTAGTGACTGCAAATATGGCTTCAATAGAGACAAATTGTGCCTGACAAATTTGGGACCTTGTAGGATGGGCTTACAATGGTGGTAGACAAGGCAAGAGCAACTGATGTCATCTACTTGGACTTGTGACACTGTCCCACATGACATCCTTTTCTCTAAATTGGATTTAATGGATATACCAGTCAGTAGATAAGGACTTGGATAGTCACACTCCAAGAGTTGCGGTCAACAACTCCATGTCCAAGTGGGCATCAGGGATAAGTAACATTCTTTAGGGTCAGTGTTAGGACAGGTCCTGGTTAATATTTTTGTCGGCAACGTCGACAGTGGGCTTTGAGTGCACCCTCAGGAAGTTTGCTGATGACACCAAGTGCAGACCTGGGCAGGTTTGAGAGGTGGGTCTGTCTGAACCTCATGAAGTTCAACAAGGCCAAGTTGCAAAGTCCTGCACCTGGGGCAATACAAACACAGCCTGGGTGGAGAATGTATTGAGAGCAGCCCTGAGGAGAAGGACTTGAGGGTGTTAGTGGATGAGCAACTCAGCATGACCAGGTATTGTCCACTTGCAGCTTAGACAACCAACCACTTCTTGGGCTGCATAAAAGGAAGTGTGATCAGGAGCTTGAGGAAGGGGATTCTGTCCCTCTACTCTGCTCTTGTGAGACCCCACTCAGAGTGCTGCATCCAGCTCTAGGACCCCAGCATAAGAAGGATGTGGACCTACTGAAGCAAGTCAGAGGAGGGGCCATGAAGATGATCAGGAGGCAGGAGCAACTCTCCTATGAAGGACAGGCTGAAAGGGTTGGGGTTGTTCAATTTGGAGAAGAGAAGGCTTTGGGAGACCTTATATCAGCCTTCCAGAAGAGGGGGCCCTAAAGGAGGCCTACAAGAAGAGGCTCCCTACAAGGGAAGCTTACTACAATAGCATGTAGTGATAGGACAAGGGAGAATAGCTCCAAACTGAGAGGGGAGGTTTAGATTAGGCAATAGAAAGAATTTCTGGACTATGAGAGTGGCGAGACACTGAACCAGGTTGCCTGGAGAAGTGGATGCTCCATTCCTGAAAGTCTTGAAGGCCAGGCTGGATGAGTCTTTGAGAAACCTGGTCTAGTGGAAAGTGTCCCTGCCCATGGCAGAGGTGTAGGAACTAGGTGATCTCTAAGGTCCCTTCAAACCATTCTATGATTCTATGTTTGTCTGTTGAAAGGCTGAAAGGTAACTTCTTGGTTTTCCCAGTGATGTTCCAAGATCTTTGTCTCCTTCGTGGTCCTTCTTTTTCCCTAGATTAATTTACCTGGCCCTTTTATTTCTTGATGTCTGAACTGACTCAATTTTCTTAATTCTTTTTCCCAGTAGTGCTGAGGTTTAGATCCATTACTCCTCTAGTCATGATCCAGGTTTACGTAAGCATTAAATAATAACTAAAGCATAAGTTAATAGTGTCTTGTCATACTTGCCTTAATTTTGTCTTAGTGTCTTTGTGACCTAATTGTTTTGTCCCCTCTTACCTCTAGATTTCCCTCTGAACTGCTGTTTCTGCATTGCTAAGTATTCAGTTCTTTGTGTGTCATGCCTCTTCACCACCCTTCCTGCAGTCTATTAATTTACATTTCTCTAGAGTGAATTTCATTTAGGTAATTTATTTTAGTGCAGTGTGACTAGTTTTTTGTTAGGTTAATGTGTGCGACATGTTGAAGGTAAGACTTCATTTGTTAGAGCATCTCAGTAGATTAGTTTCATCAGCATTGGCAGTTACCAAGAAGAGGTGGGGGAAGGAAGTATGAGGATGACAGAAAAAGCTGTCCAAAATAAAAAGATGCAGGAGCACCAAAAGAACTTGCAGATCTAATTAAGAGTTTTTTCATAGACACTTTGAGTATTATATACTTCTCAAATTTTAATATTCCCATGGATAAGGTAGGGTGAGATTTTCTTTCCTGGCGAATGTGACTACATTTAGCCTAGTACCCAGATTTTATCAAGCCAGTCTTTCAGCTTTTCATAGATCTCCTTCTTTTTTGTTAGCTAAAGCAGCTCCATGGCACTAAAGAAAGAAGAATGTGTTTAATAAAAGCTTCAGTTCACTGCCATTTACACCTCTGTCTCTGCATCCATGAGACATTCTCTGAAACAGAGAATGATCCTCATTTTGTGTCATTTTCAATAAGTGGTGGTGTCTCCCTCTGAAGTTCTGTTTCATGATTTACATGGCACTTCTGAAACATTCTGAAATCCATTGGTTTATATAATACACATTAAGGAAGACAGATGCATCATAAATGCAATATGCAAACTAATCTCCCATTTATTATTTTACTGCAAAGGGGGTTTAACTCTGCTCTTTCCATGTCTATTAGTAAACAAAATGCTTCTGAAAAAATGGCAAAACCTTCAGTGTTTACTGTGCCTGAGCATATTATTCCTGCCTCCCCCACAAGCCATGTCATTCCAAAGAACTGCATACACACTGTTTGGCAAAAACAATTATAGCACTTGCTTTGAATATATTTGTAATTGCTAAAATGAGGATGTCCCCATTGAAAGTAAACATTTTCTTTCCTCCTTCGATATTTTGCAGGAATCCTCTGTAACTTACATGTATGTGATAGGTTACCTCCTGTTGTCTTCAGTAAGACCCTCCATGTAGTCCTGGTGGTCAACACTTGATTTCACCTGTTTCTCATGAGAAGCCCAATGTTACTAACCACCAAATTATGTGTTCTGAGAGGCTACATTTTGGAGTCTGTTGGTATTCCTGTATCACTCACTGTTGGTCACTTCAGACTCCCCAGTCCCAGTGCCTTCAAGCTTTTAGTGTGTTCAGTTTCTATTGACCTTGGTGGGAGTTGAAGACACATTTAGACAGTCACAAGACTGGAGGCAGACTCAGCTGGCAGTCTGTACAGTATTCTCTGTGCCATCTGATTTGAGCATTTAGAGTCCGAGATCCTGAATGCTTTGATATTTAAAGTGAATGAACTGTTTTGCAGAACATATATTGGTTTCTTTTTTTTCTGTAAGAAAAGTTTTGAATTCATTTTCAGTTCTTTTTCTGACACATGGTGATTCTAAGAATCTGTCTGTGTAGGGTGCAGATTCTGACAGAAGTAGACGTATTGAAATCTTAGATACCAGCACAGGATAGGTTTAGCAGGCACTCTGAGAAGATCTGTTTTGCCTGGTATTTGGTAAATACATCATATTAACATTTAGGATAAAGAAAGAAAAAGCAAAAACCAGAGTAAGAAGAAAATAAAGAAATGCAGAGCAAAAGATTTTTTTCCCTTGAAAGGGACTGGCCTTTGAGAAGTTTTTTAACTGGTGGATGCATGCCCTGTGCTGAAACAAAATGTATTGTCCGTGTGGAGGAATGCTGGGGGCCAGTAGCCTGTGGGTATAAGTGAAACACTGTGGCACAGTAATCTAGAGCATATAAATTGATTTAAAGGAAACATCCTTATTCTCTCTTAGTGTGGTGTGGTGGAAGTGTAATGAAGTGATTACATTCCACCCTCCAATTGCTCTGTTAAGCAATCCAGCAATGTTTCATATCTCTTTTCTGTACTCACGTGCACTTGATTTCAAGTCCCTGTAAAATATTGCTTTTCTTCTATGTTCTTCATTCTAGACATTACACCAAGTATTTTAAGTAATTTTAAGTAATTTTCAGGGAAAGGGTAATTTCCAAGTAACATTCTGTGGTTTGAAGAATTATAAACTTTATGATCTTATACAGAAGTGTTTCATAAGGTTGTTGATACACCTATTAAAGTTTCTCATACCATTTTCAGAGGGCTTTGTCCCTGTGAAGATGTCTTGAAGATGTACTTAAAACAGATTTAAATATATTTGGAAGATGTTAATTTCAAACAAGGTCAGTATTTGGCCCCCACTTTGTGCAGAAAAATTTGTATTCTCCAGATGAATTGTACAAACTTCTGGGCGGATTATGCCCTTTGCTGTCATAATGCGATTAAACCCTGATTTCTCACTGGTGAGTTGGTAATACAAGGACTCACATGACTTTGCTTCATTATGCAACTTCAATCTCCTGCTTATTTGAGTGAAATGACAATTTTAGAGAGTAATATTTACTGATATTTCAGAAAAATGGGGCTTACTTCCTGATGAGTGCATATACATCAGCAAGTCACAACCATGTTGCCCTTCCTAGTTGTTTGAGTAGGAGGTGAAGAGATGGGAGAAATTTTCCCAGGGACCAAAAGGTCATGACAGATTGGAAGCTGCTGGAGTAGAATAAGCACATTTCTGTGCATCTGACACAATACAATTTGTCTTTACAGATCTGTTTAAAAAATACATACACACACACACACACACACACACACACACACACACACTCCCTTCTTTTTTTTTCCTTTTTTTATATATGGCTAGGCAGCACACATTCTTCCCAATGGTTCAACTACTATGGAATTTTGCTGAGATGCCCATTCAGTTACTTTCCAGTGTGAAACTCAAGAAAATGGAAATAGAGTTGCCTCTGTAAAATACACAATCCACACAACAACTGTTAAGGTCATAGAGATGCTTACAGTCTTCTAGTTGATATGGCCTTGTGCTTTTTATGTAGTACTCAATCTTCATAAGACTGCATGTCACTGGGATTATATATTTAGTCAGGAGCTTGGTATGCTGTGGAAATGACAGTCATGAAATGCAGGTCAATAAAAGAGGAATATAAAAGGAAATGACAGAATAGAAATTAAGAGATTCTTTGTGGTAGGAATGAGTATTTTCTTTATTCTTTGTAAAAACTGAAGCCAAAATAACGAGGGTTTTCTATTACCTGCTTGGTTTTTACTGCACCAATGCTGGTTAACAGATTTCTTTTTGTGTCACTAAGTCTGGTAGCACCAACATCATAGGTTCTGCATTTGTATCCTTTCAACTTCAATAGTGAAACAGAGAAACAAACTTTCAAGTTTTTCTTTTAGTGGCCATCTGGAGTTTGCTTACACACAATGGATTTAGCAAATTTTAGCATTAAAAAGAATGCATCACAGAACAGTTCCCCAGTACTACCTTTCTCGGCTCGTATACTAATGGGATTTTTGCTGACTTGATGAGGAAGGTAGCAGTGTGCTGATTTTCTCAAACCATGAGAACAGCCACTCAGAAACTCCATCTTTCCTAATCAGAGAAAGCAGAAAAATGTCTTGCTCATCAACATTCACTCTTTTCCTGAAATAATGTAGATTTAGATCTTATGCAAAATTATGACAGACTAGAAAGAAAGAAATCCTTTGAGATACCTCTCATCATGTTTCTCCACTACATTTTGTTGCCTAGGTAAAACTGGTCTGGGAATCCTTCTTTATTTCCCCTCTCCTTAGTAAGATTTCTTGTATCTCTGTGGAGGTCCTTTCTGTTATTGTACAGTGACATGAAATTTGTTCATTCGTTTTCTAAATCTATCTGGCAGTCACAAACCATGAAGAGCTCTTTTTTCTCTTCCTTCTACCACTGTTCAGTGTCTACAGTCTTTTTGTACAGTGGAAGATTCCTTTTTGAGACCTGAATTAACAAAGCAAATACTCTGCTTTAGGCTTAAGCATGAAAATGGTCCCATTGACTTGGGTCAAAGTTATCAATAGGATGACTTGCTTGCTTGTGTTTAAGCTGTGACTCAGTAGTCTGGGTGAAAAGTGGTCAGATGCAATCACCCAGCAGACCTGTTGAGAAGTTCTTACAAGTACTGAGATCTATTCACTCAGAAAATATTTACAACTATGTAGAAATCTGAGGAACACAAGCTCTAAGGTTCATTAAGTAGCTTAAAAGAAATGGATTCACAGAATTCCAGAATCACAGAACATGTAGAGTTGGAAGGGACCCACAAAGATCACGAAATCCAGCTCCTGGCCCTGCACAGGACCATCCCCAAGAGTCACACCATGTGCCTGAGAATATCATCCAATTGTGTTTTGAACTCTGTCAGGCTTAGTGCTGTGACCACTTCCCTGGGGAGCCTGTTCCAGTGCCTAAATATCTTCTGATGAAGAACCTTTTTCTAATATTTAAGCTAAACCTCCCCTGGCACAACTTCAGGCCATTCTCTTGGGTTCTGTCACTGGTCACTATAGAGAAGAGACCAGGATTGTCCTGCTTGGTCCTTTAACTTTGTACAGAGGTGTGTAGATGCTCAAAGGAGTTTCTGGGCTTTGCTTCCCCAGGAGGGACATTGTTTTGACTTTAAAAATTGTTAATTTTTAATTAGGTACATTGAAGAAGTTATCAGCTGAAGTTTCGATTGAGAATATACCAGGACTTTCAATGTTCAGATCTAGTTTTGCTCTATGTGGATAGTCAGAAGTCTAGTCAGATCAGAAGATGGTATTTACTTTTCCAACAGGATCAGGAGTAAATTAGAAAGGTTCTTCTGACAGCATCAGTGGGTGCAACAAGACTCCTTGTGTTTGGATGTAAACTTGTGTTTGTATATTTTGTGTTTTTCATCACCTAAATAGTTTCTCTCACTATTTCACAGAGATAAATTTCTTCATGCCAGAGCTACAGGATGGGCAAGGGAAGTGGAAATGTGTGGGCACTTTCTTAGAAAGTCCTGAAGACCTCAACAGAGCTAAAGTTATCAATGCAGCTGATAAAGGGTGGGTTTCTCATCCTTCCCCCTCTATCTGGTACTCTGATGTCTTATCCACCTGAGCAGCAGTGACCAGGTTCAGCAACACCATCTGTAAACCTGGCTCCAAAGCCACCACTTCAAAATACATAGTGTGACACTTCGTGCTTCAGGTTTTGAGGCGTGGGAGAGGGGAGGGAGGTAGGGAAGAGATGTTGCAAAAAGTCAGGTGAAATCTCACAGGAATTTGTGTGGATTTTCCAGATGTCAAAACTTTGTATGAGTCACTTCTAAATCTATGCATGGAGAACTTTCATGTATCCTTTACCTATGATCGCTGTGCTCCTCAGAGACCTTTGAATGAGTAGGCATAATGATCACTTTGTATAAGTGAATGGTCTTTAGTAATTTGTCTCTTCTTTTGTTTTCAGAGCTGTTCAGACCTAGAGTTTCTCCTTGTCCTTTGTATCAAGGGAAATCTAATGGAAAAAGAAAAATTATCTTCATCAGAAAAGATTGGGATCCCTGTGAGGAAAATCCCATTTTTTAATGACTGACATTTCTATATGTCTTTCTTACTAAATCACTACCCTGAAACACTGAAGGGTGTTTCACACTCCCGCCTGTTATGTTGTTTGGTGTTTTGTGAAGATTTTGGAGCTGGAAGGGGGTTTGTTCATATTTACTAATAATAGTCCTGTCAGGAGGGAGGACTCTGCAAGAGAGCAATGCAAGAGCAGAAAACAACACTCATTAGAATGCTATGTTAGGATACTTTCTGAAGGGTGTCAGCCTACTGAGATGTCAGCTGTGCTCCAAGCTCCACACTTCTCATGAATCACAGAATCACTAGATATGGCAAGTTGGAAGAGACTCAGAAAGATCATCGAGTTCAACCCTTAGCCCTGGACAGGATGAGTGTCACACCACGTGCCTGAGGTTAACAGCCTGGATCTCTTCTGTGTGTATATAATCCTGCTGACCCATTAGCATATATCCATCCATTTTTAAATATATATAAAGTCATAGAAAAAGGCTTATTGATAATCTAGAAGGGAAACAAAATATCTGTGCATCATCATTATATTAGGAGGCAAAATCTTATTCTTCTCTGCCAAACTGATACATATTTTCTGAATCTGAAAACTGGTGGAAAGAACTCCTGTTGGCTGCTGGACTGCATAAACAATTTATTGAGCATCTACTTGTAGCTGGAGCACTATTGTACAGTCCACATTGTGATCTAGGAGGAATCTCAGCTCAGTGAAAAGCTTGGGGAAGAGGAGGATGAAGAGATGTTACATTTCATTTAACAGTATTCATTTTTTTAGCAAATATGAATATAGATAATGAAAAGGTAAAGTGAATATGGTAAGTTTTTAATAGAGTTGAAGGCAATCTGCTTGTAACTGTCAGATACACTGTCAATCTCTTTTTTGTTTGTACAACTGTAGAAAATTTCTAGTGAATTGTATACAATTTTAGTGTGGGAGGTTTTTTTTCAATGTAATTGTGTAATATATAGAATAGTGCTTTTTAAAACTCATTCTTTATAGTAAAGTAGTCCACAGATCTCTAGTAGGCTCTAGACTTCAAGTTGAAAGTCATTGAACTAGACTTTGCATGTTTCAAAAAAAGAATTATCTTTCCACTTTCATTAATCTGAGTGGATTTTTTTTTAGTTAGTGTAAATACATCTTTGTAACCTTAACTGTAAGCTGAAGGTGTTTTAAAGGTATATTCTGGCTGTGGCAAAACTCTCACTGTCTACTGAGAGTGCTGCCTGGACTTTAGGAATGCAGTCACGGGCTTAAAAATGCACCTGATGTGAAGCAGTCTTTGCTTATTGTGAACCAGCTTACTGGGAAGCTGTTTTTCTGGCTGGTCCCTGCTTGCATTTTAAACACATTTGTTTGCTTGGAAGGCATCCTTTTATGTAATCAAATTGTCTCTGGGCAGTTGTGGTTCTTGATTATTGGAAGAATTTCTTGCCTAGGAAGAAACCTCAAGTAGATTAGCTGTGAACAATACAAACCATGATTTTCTCTTTAGCAGGCTCCTTTTACAACCAGTAAACAGAAGTGTTCTTAGTGTTCCAAAATCCCATCTTTGACAAGGGAAGAATATATTGCATTAATGAAATTGCAAAATCAAAGACAACTTTCAATAATGTCCATTCCTCACAACTCCACGTATTTCTAAAAAGACACAGTCCAGTCAGTGAAGTAAATTAGTCTAGAAACAGGTAGCTTCACGTTGTATGAAATCCCCAATATCAAAACCTAACTATGTATGATATTCTCAGCTAGTTCATCATTCTTACCTGTCCTGTATCTTGCAGAAAAATCAGGACAATCCTATAGATGAGCTGTGGTTAAGAATATCAGAATGAAAACTCTATCATGCAGGAGAATGAAACTCAAATGATGTGATGGAAGAGTTGCTTAGACACTACAGTGATGACAATGACATAGGACCATATATAGAAGTAGAAATTTAATGAAAATAGTTTTCCAGAAGTCACTGTGATACACAGAATTCCTACTAGTGTGAAAATGAGTTTTGCATACCAGTTAGCAACCAGATAGTACCTTATAGTACCATTAGAATCTAAATGAGGAAAAATGAAAGAGAAATTAGGGTTTGGCTGGTGTAAAACTGTCAAAGCTGGAGGGATCTGGGAAGATGCCTGATGGTTCATTGATTTGTTTGAATGGGGCTGAACACGTAAAGTCATTTAAATTTCAGGACAAGGTTACTGGGTTTGGGTTCCAGGTGGGGTTTTTATCCATTGTCAAAAAGCAGAAGAAGTTGATTGACCATCTTCAGCATTTTCCACTCTTCCTGGGTTGTAGATCCATCTCCCAGCTAGTGAATCTGATTTTAGAGAAACAACCTTAGTAACAGCTCCGTTTCCTTAGGTGAATGGTTGAAGAGGCTGCAGCATTACCAAATGCATTCTTACTTGATATCCTTGCTACTGCTTTCAGCTGCTCCTCACTACAATGTTTCTGGGCCGTGCAAAACAATTCCTTCCCATGCCTAGTGGTTATTTGCTTTAAATAAAAGCCTTGCAGACCTCAATAGAAACAGGGAACTGAAAAGCAGCACTTAAATCCTTGAATCCATTCTTTTGTTAGCATACGCTCTTTTGTCTTCTTTATTATCATTAGAACTGCAGCAATTACCATTGTTAGGATTTTTCTGTAGCAATGTAGCACCTTGGTAGCTCAGCCCGGGGTGGCAGAGCACCTGGTACCAGGCACAGAACAAAGAAGTTAGCCTGACTCCAGTTGCAGACAGCCTCTGGTAATTATTCTGCCTTTATCATTCATGTATTTTATGTTGACGTCTTGAAATCTTACATTAAAACATTACTTAAAGCAAAAATATTAGTCATTCTTAACATGTACCAAATATATACTTTGAGCCTTTCACGGCTGTTAAGTGACGTTTCCCTCTCCATATGAGTTTGATCTCCATTTCTTTGCAACTTCCTTGGCTAGATATGCTTTTGCAAAGAAGGTATAAAAAAATTACAATTCCAACTTTTGCTGATACAGTAAAGGCTGTGAGACATGTCAGATAGTAAATAATCAAGCCCTGCTGCTTTTCAGTCCTGTTCATCAGGTTAAATGCCGAAGTCATTTGAAAATTTGAACATAATAATGACTGTGTATTTATTTTCTTCAGAAATACAAACAAAAACCAAACAAACAAAGGCAAGGAGAATAGAATCAGGGTTGTGAAGTGAACAAAACCAATGACAGATCTCATTCTGGTCTTTTGCCTGATAACTGGAATAATTGTGACTGTTGGTGTGATCTTGCTGTGACCTTGGTGATTCTTCACTGGTAGGCAGAAAGCATACAATGGGATTTACATTTTATTCGATTAAGATATGGTATTATTGATGATAAACGTGACCTCCGCTGAACTATTTAAGTTTTTCTGTAGTTTAATATTTGTCTTGCCATTAAAGAAAACAGGAAGTGCTTCTAGAGATTGGAAGGAAGCACTTTGCAAAGCAGTTACAGTGATGGTGGATGGGAAGGAAATGATTCAGAGGGATTTATATACACCTACTTAAAATATATTTTTGCTTAATTATTTTTTCCTTTTCAGGGCTGTTGTAAAATCTATTTGGAAGTCAAAATCTGAGCAAGACAACCAAGAAGCCAGCCAATGAAAGATTACTGTGTACCATGGAATAAATAACCTTCTCCTCAGAAGGAAAACTTTCAAGGTGTTGGAGTCTTCACCTGAAGCTACAGCATTTGCATTAGCCATAATACAAGAAGTGACAGAGCCCTCACTCACAGAGGACAAAGCACATAAGTCCTTCCAGGACCTGAAAAATAAACAGAATTAGAATGAAAATAAATTACACAGAAATATAAGATTAAAATATATTTGAAATACTGGTTTTAAGGAGTCCTTTTTAGAGTACCATTCACCATCTCAGACTACTGGACTTTCAGTGAAATGGGTAAAAAATACTTCTTTTTTAAGGTGGCCATCGTTCCCCAGGTAATTTTACAGTCTGAGCACCTCTGAACTGGAGAACCAAAGGCAGATTTTAGTGAGGAAATTGAAAGTTATATACTTATCTTAATTCTGTGAAGATGTTAATCTCTACTGGATGAAACTAAGCAGATACTCTAGACAGAGACCATAAGTGCTTCTTATCTCCTCAATGATCTTCAAGCACAGCAACCATCATGTAATCATTGTAATTAGTTTTTCTCTTGATACATGGAAGTATGTGTAATGGTAGAGATGATCATTAGAAGTTCCTTCATAAGTTTCATTAATTTTTTACCTACACATTTGCACATGTAACTATTTCTGCCTGCAAGGGGACTAAAGTATGTGAACAGAAGAGTAAAGCCATAGGGACAGACCAAGGATTCATCTGCCTCTGTAACAAAAATCAATAGATAGAACCAGGATATCTAGAAAAGAGTGCAAAAGCAAGACAAGGCTGTATGATGTTTCCCACATGTTATGCTGCACCTTCCAGACATTCATAGGTTTTCTAAACCAGATGCCATTTCTAAGTAGTTAGCAATCTTGAATGGATGTCTCTTCCATGGCTTTATTCAATGTATCTGTGGACCTGTGTAAGCTTCTGTCACATAAATAATCCTATGACAAGGAGACCCACAGCTCAACCACATCTTCTATTTCAGTTGAACCCACTTCCTGCTTGCCTCATTCATCACACTGTCCTAACATAGTCCTTGGGTAATTTCTTTCTCTGAAGTAACACCCCTCTGACCACCTTGCTGGTTCTTCTCTAGCCCTCTTCCCTTGCATGATTATATTGTTTATGAAGGTGCTTTCTGTTTGTGTAAATAAACATAGATGCAATTAAAAAGGCTGAACTGATGACATGTTGAAAAATGGACCGTGGACTGATTAAAATGTTTAATAGATTTCATGATTACGATTTTCTCTAGAGTCTAGTAGAAGCTCTGAAAAGAGGCCAAATATTGAGCACTCCAGGGTAGAGAATATTTCTCAGTAAAGAACATTGCAAAAAAATTGTGAAAACATAGATTGGAGGTAGTAACTCATCTTCTCAAAAAATTCCTGTTCTCTTCAGATGTTCTGTTCCTGCAGATGTTCTAACTACACCATCTGCACATCCTTAAAAAAGCATTATAATTTTTTCACAGATACATAATTTTGTTTGCTGTTTAATGAAAAGATCATTTACATTTTCACAAATAAAATACTATATTCAAAAATGACGTGCACTTAATTCTATAAAAATATCTTCTTTTAAAAAAGGAAATTATATTTTTGGTAACAGTATAATTATCTATGTCATATCATTTGGTGGTCAATCTTAAAAATCTTGCAACTTTAAGAAGAAAATCTGTGGAGAAGGAACAAACAGACAATAACAATTCTGCAATTGGCAAAATTATAATTTCAAGGTAAGTTTTTGATCCCATATAATCAAAGACAGTGTATTGTGGTGAGTCTAGAGTTACATCAGGAATGCTGATCTTAAAAATAGACCAAACCCAGTCTATATTACTCAAGAAAACGTTTCCACTGAAAGTATGGTGAATATGAAGCCCTGCCATGGGCTCTGCAAATGACTTTTGAACTCTTGCTTTTGTGTTGTGTTGTAATATGTTGCAGAACTGAAGAAGAAAGAGACGCAACCAGAATATGCATCTCCATAATGATGCAAATGTGTAGTATTATACAATCATTTTGTGTTTTAGTAAGATTTGAAAAGAACCTCCAGTCTTATTTGGTGTTTTGAGGGTTTTAAATTTCCATGGTCTGCTGGCCAATCCAGCAAAAAGTCATAGATACATAAGCACAACAGTTCAGAAAATTATATTTGGAAACAGTTGAACTGATCCATACTGGTGACTCTGAGGACCTTGGGGTAGATCAAGGAGGTTTAGTTCTTTGTATTTTGGAATATTTTGTTATCTTCTGCTTTTTTGTATTCTTATAATTCCTAAAAGCTACCTACAAAATAGGAACTAAGATTGCTGGAAAATTTGATGCCACTATTGTATCATCAAATAAGCAAAGAATGCCTTGCTGGCCAACAGATAGGGTGAACAAGCTGTTCTGTTCAAGCTGCAAGCAGAAACTTCAGTAAGTGAAGAAACTCCTGAAGTTAAGATTACTCTGACCAAGCAGCCATCAATAACCACAATACTATCATTCTTTTGACCCACATATAAACTGGAAAGAATTGCTGTTTATACTAGACATAGTATAAAACACTGGAAGAACAAAATTATTACCTTAACACAACCCATAGCAACCTTCCCTTACTTTTGATCTCATAATAATTACTTATTAGTTTGTTAACAGGGTGGACAGTAATGACAGATAAAGAACAGGTAGAAATAAGTCTTTCAACTGAAGTATTTTTAAAGAGATAAAGCACATGTTACTATCTGCTTAAATCTTCTGACAAGGAGTATTCACAATATAGGGGATGTAACTATACTTGATGTAACTCCTTTTATCTGCAGGGCCTGAGAAACATAACAATGTTCTCATTGTTACTTTCTGGTATTTGGTTAATTAAGAAACCGAACAAGACTTTCTCCTTTTCCACAGATTTAAGTACAATATTTTTATCTCTTTCTGGTTGCTCACTGCAGTGGAGACATTATCTGTACTGATCACCCCAAGACACAAAAGTATTTGTGTTCTCAGACCTTAGCCACGTGACCGACTCCTGTTTAAGCCAGCGATATTTAAGCTCTTCAAGTGAGATTTTCTAAGGGAAGAAGAACAGAATAACTACAAGAATGGACAAAGACCATGCAAAAATATCTTCATGATCTCAAAAGCCTACAAGAGCTTTTGGCCAATGCAGATTAGGCAGCCTGCCCACTATGGCATAAATTGAGAACTGTACAGAAATCTCAGTGCTTTCGAAGCTTATAAGGCAAATCTATTTACCCTCATTCCAACACCCTCCTACACCACACCTTGAAGGACCATGAAGCTCAGATCATCTACCAGGAGACCTTTTCACCTGCCTTAGACGTACAGAGGACATCTAGTATCTCCTCCCACTACTCCAGCTGCTGGACCCAAGATACAGGGCCCAGACTGAAGGTGAAGATCTCAACACAATTAAATTTAAGCTTGTACATACAGTCATTCCTGAACTAAGATCTCCTCATACATGTGGTAAAGCAATTTCCTGAATCAGGCCCAAAATGACCTTATCATCCCTTGGTTTATTTTACTTTGCATTGTCTAATATTGCAGCATAATCTTGGGATGTTTGTTGTAATTTAACAGTATTTTAAACATTTACCCATTATTCTTTCATCTTCCCTTTCTTATTCCTGTTAAAGAAAAATAATTTTGGAATGCATATCTTGTCTGTATATGATCTACCATCTGCCTCAGGAAGTTTAGGATGCATTTATGTAGTTATTTAAATCTTGATGTATGTGCAGTTTGATTTATGTATGGCCTAATAGTATATATTATAGGACTTATTTTTTCTTTGACAGTTTTACTGGCTCTTTTTGGAAATGAAACTTCTGCCGTGAATTACAGAGATTTTCTTTTTCTCTTTTTGTAACATCATTTAGTCAAACACACTTAGCACAATAATAAGTACTCATTTTTTTGTTTGCTCTTATGCATAGAGAAGATTTCTAGAAAAATATGGCAATTTTTAAATCTGATGCTCAATAAAATAAAATAAGGAATTGCTAATTGAAAACTGATTCTGTGCTCCAAGATTGGTGGAAAAATTTCAGCATTGTGTTGCTATTAGAAGGAGAAAATAAGAAAAGAGTTTGATTTATGCTTTTATGAATCAGAAAGCTACAGCTAACTGTAAAGTCAAATATGCAGCATTTTGTATGGGTTTGGGAAATAGAGCTCTGCCTTTTCCAGTTGTTTGTCTGTTAAGTGTGGAGATTTTTCAGGAGCTGAACATTCAGCTTCTACTTATTATGAGAATCCTGTTATGGTAGGTCAGTATTGTTCACTTATGATTTACTAAGTTTTTTACTTAGCTGTATAGAAAAACCTTTGACTTAGAACTGGGTCAGAGTGCTTAGAGGAGAAAATTCATTATGGTGCATTTTCAGGACAGTGCTACTTCAACAGGAAATTGTACTTGTGAGCTGTGAAAAGTTAGCTAGAGAAAAAGCGTGCATGTCTGAATCAATTAAACCCCAAATCCAGTGTGGATATATGTGGATAATTGGTTAGTTAAAATTACTTAACCTATATGTCTTTTGCAATTTATGTTCATGTTCTATTAATCAAAAAGTTGCTGGGTGGAATGGAAAGACTTCAATCAATTAAATTTTCATTTTGGACTATAAGCCCTTTCTCAAAGAGATGGGTTTGCAGTATAACTGCCTATAAAGTCTTCTAGCATGATATACTGATCCTTATTGAGGTTATGACATGCTATCACAACATTAGAATTAAATAATAGTATGAAGTTGTCATGCAGATGAAACAGTTACTAGTTCGGGACAATGTTGTGCTGTATTACACTTAGAATAATGACAAATTCTTAATTAAGATCCCTTCATGATTACAATGATCCAAAATTTTTGGTACTTATAACTGCCAAATTTTAGCATTTAAGGCAGAAAATTTCCATACTGAGTGCGTGATCTTCAGGCTATTATCTTTTTTTCTGGACATACAGGAAGTGCAGTCAAATGTTTTATTTTTTTCTGTGGACCTACTCAATGGAAAAACAGGTTGCTAATCCCACCCTGACCATTTCTTTTGAATGCCTAGTTTCTGCTTCCATTCCAGTTTCCTCCCCTCCCAGCCTACTTTCCCATCAACAGGTCTTGCTTAGCGGGGTAAGACTAAGACTGAACAGGAGAGGAATGACACTGTGACTTGGAGATGATGGAGAAGTAGGAAGACCAAGAAGTTTAAAACAAGTTGGGTGAGTATGTTGAGAGGGGCTGATGAGAGCAGGTTGTGAGGGGGGGGAAACTGGGAAGGGATCACAGACTGGAACTACTAAAGAAGCGGTTATGAAAAGAAGGCTGAGGAAAAAAAAGAAATTAAGCTCCATCCTGAGATTAGTGAGACAAAGAGACTATAGTTAGAAACCTGATGGGAGCCAGGAGAAGGAGCAGATAATGGGAAAAGAGAAATGCTTGGGAGCAGGATCTTCTCTGAGGGGAAGAAGTGGCTGGACAGAAAGTCAGACAGGAATTGGGAGTAACATGGAGAAAGACACTGGGATTGAGAGACCCTGAAAGGCAGAGAGAGCATTTAAGCAGGGAGAAAAGCATGTTAAACATGCAGATGGAGAGAAACAAGGCAGGATGAAGACACTGAAACTGGGGAAACAACCTCGGGTGCTGGGACAGGAGGATTAGGGAACTGGAGTGATGAAGAACAAAGCTGGACAGGAAGAATAGGGCTGAATGAAAAAGAAAATAGAAACTGGGGTGAGACCTGAAGGATGGAAACTGGAAGTCACTGACAAGAAGACACTGGAAGAATAAGGAGAGATGTAAGACCACAGCAAACACGGCTTTTGAAGAGACAAGACAGAAGGGTCACAACAGAGAATGTTTTTGGAGGTACCACTTGAATAGTCTTCTATCATGAGCCTGGATTAGGAACAGTTTTTCTGACCTTCTTTTCTGATGCTAGCAAAAATCTATAAAACCTACTAGCAAACTATGTCTATTGGCTCCTGTGTTTGCAGTTACCTTGAAGAGTGAATATCTCACAGCATTAGCTCAGGTATCTAGAGCCCTGTTCTGGAGCTGAAAGTCTCAACCCTGTCTATGGTTTGTGTTGGTATTAGCACGGTATTATCTGGAAGAACACCTGAATTGTTAGTCTGGAGTTTAAGAAATGGCAGAAAACTTGAAAGGAATTGCAAGTTTGAGTGTTAAGAAATGTATGTATGTGGGCTATACAGCACTGGTTAAGCCCCTGTCTCTGATGTGCACTTGAAGACAGAGGAGAGTACTTGTTCCCAAAACACACTCATAACAGAGAGCAGAAGACCTACCAAAGCTGTCAGGATAAGCAGGTCTGGTTAAGCAAACCTGGGGAACCCATGCAGATTTGTAGGAAGGCATTTTAAAGGCAAAAAAGAAGCTAAAAGACTTCATTTTCCTGTGTTAAGTTTGGCCATAGACTGAGGTTAGGCTGGGACTTCATCCGAACAACAAAAAGGAGAAAGAGAGGCCACTGAGGAATTTAATGGGGCAGCATGCTGAGAGACAACCCTTATAAACTGGCAGACTAGTATATGTATTTACTTCATTGCAAAAGGTCCTGAGAAGGCAGTCAGGGTTTTTTACATGTTGTTCACTTTTAAATACTTCAGACATTTATCTTTGTAGATAAATGGATAAAGGTAAATTCCTTGTCTCATAAAAAGTTCATCAGGTGAATGATGTAGTTCTTTCAAAATGCCATCAGTCTTCCTGGTCCAAGTGTTATTCACAGCAGGTTCTCAGCCAGTGGAAGTCAAAATGTCAATTCCCTTTGAGTAGCGTAGGGGCAAGTCATGTATAATCGAATCTCTCATTTTTATTCTTAAAGCACTGACTTTTTCCAAGCTGCACCTGTGCTGCACTTGCTAATCTGAGGCAAAGACATTTGTAATTCTCTAAGAAAGCTTTAAAGACCTTCAGTTCACATGTTCACAGAACACATATCCAAGAGAATCCAGATCATTTGGTCTGATTTTGTGCCAGTAAGACACTCTTCCCTGTCTATCTATTGCTGTTGTGCTGAGGCTGGTAACTCAACTGCAGTCTGTGGTTAACAATACTATCCAGAAAACCACTCAGCCTTGCTCTGGGGTCATTGAAAGACTGGAAGTGCAGAACTTTCCTTGGAAATTTGTTCCAGAGGTTTACTGCCTTCTGTGCTGGAATAGAATTTCTCCTCATTCAAAATATGAACACAGCTGCCTTCATGTTTCAGCCACTGGCTTCTGTTTCTGCTAAAGTCAGCAGTTTTTTAGTGCTTCATATTTTTTCTTTATGGAAAATTTTTTCTTCACCGTCACACAACAATCAATCATTTTTTGGTCTTCTTTTAGACTAAGCTTCTTAAAAGTTTTCTCAAAACCTTTTCTGTCATGTTTGGGTATTTTTTTTTAACTCTTCTTGACAGCTTCTAATTTTTCAGTGTTATCTGTTCAGCCAAGAACCATATATGCCCTATGACACTGATGTCTGTGTTCAGCTGCTTGCTTTACCCCAAACTAAATCCTTTACAGAATCACATCTTTATTAAAGACATTTCTTCATTCAGTAGATACGAACAACATTCCTTTATCCTGAACTAACTTCTCATTTGACTCTGGTAAATGACACAGCAGCATGAGTTGTTCTTATGTGTTCCTAATTGTTTCATATGCCTCTCCCAGCTTCACCCACTGCTTCATCCATCTTCATGTCCACCAACCATTTTGTCTTCACTAGGAGCACAGTCACTATTCAGAGAAGAATTGAAGATTTGTTAGCATGACACACAAAGGTGCTAGTAAAAACACAACCCTGAGTCTCGTTCCATTTGAAGGGGATACCTGTGTCTGCATTTTACTGAATGACAAAAGAAGAGCACAGACCCCTGTTTCACCATTCATAGCCCCTTAGTAGTGAGGCTGCATAAGGGCAGGTCCCTGGTTTCCTTCATGCCATACCTAGGAATCTCTCATTTCTGCACATTAGTACAACTTGAATAGAGAGGATGGAGTGTGGGATGTGGGGACAAATCCTGTATGTTAAGCCCTAGCCTGAGAGCTGGGGTGCTTTTGTGAGAGGCGTATGTCTTTGTTTTCTTCAGCTGAGAAAATGGATCTGGGTCTTTGGTTGCCACACAATTGAGAGGAACAGGAGGTTAGTTCACGGAGGACAGTCCATTAAATTGCAAGAAAAAAGTGCTTTGCAGAGCTTTGTCATTGCCTCTTTCTCTCTGCTGGAGACCTCTCTTACTCCCTTGCCTCCTGACTCATATGAAATATCTCATGACGCATGCATCTGGTGGAGCTCTCCTCTGGCTCTGCCTGGGGCTAATACAGATTCTTCATACCATATTTTTTTTCTAAAAAGTGTGAAATCTATATTCAACATTTTAAATATTGAAAAATCCAACTTTTTTATTAAAAGTTTGAGCTTCATCTCTTTCTCTTTCTCCCTTCAGGACAAATGAATTGAATAATGATCCAGGACTATGCCTCCTGCCCTCACCTCCCCATCTTTCTTGGTTTTTTCTTCTTGTTTTGTTCAAATATTTTTAACTGAAGAGGGGACAGAGCGGTAAAGAAAGCTCAGACACCTATAAATTTTAAAAAGTTAAACTGACAAATCTAGTATCTCATTTTCTTAGTTTTTCCTGATCATAGTTTTCATAAAGCATGTCACAAAAGTGCTGTGGTCAGGCACCACTTAAAGCAGCACCATGCCACCAATATTGCTGGGTTTTATTTATAACTTTTAATCCTTGTGATAAAACTTCCTTGCAAATGCTGGAGAGGACTTCCATACCCTTCAATGCTGTCTTAAAATTTCAGCTTGTGTTTGGCAGGATTGGTTCATCAAGAAGTGACATGTCAGACCTTAGGAGAGAAAGAACTGTATCTATCTGTCTCTAGCAGACTGATTCATAGTGTTGCTTGAAATGCAAACTGTGTTGCTAGACTTTTCCAAGGTGAATGAAAAAACATTAAATAGGAAGCAAAATCAAAGGATTAGAACACAGTATAGAATATTTCCTTTCCAGTGTCACTTGTAAATACAAATATAATTCCCTAAGCTTGCTGGCTACAAAGATCTCTTTCTTTTCTTTCTCTTTTCTTTCTTTCTTTTCTTTCTTTCTTTCTTTCTTTCTTTCTTTCTTTCTTTCTTTCTTTCTTTCTTTCTTTCTTTCTTTCTTTCTTTCTTTCTTTCTTTCTTTCTTTCTTTCTTTCTTTCTTTCTTTCTTTCTTTCTTTCTTTCTTTCTCTTTCTCTCTTTCTCTCTCTCTTCTTTATTCTCTCTCACTCTCTTTCTGTCCTTCTTTCTGCCCTTCCTTCCCTTTCTCCCCTTCTCTCCTTCTTTCTTTTATCTCTTTTTTTTCTTTATCCGTTTTTAATTTCTCTCTATTTCCCCACTCCTTTCCATTTATTTCTTCCCCCCCTTCACTCTTTCCTTCCTTCCTGAGTTTCCTCCCTCCCTCCCTTCCTCCCTCATTCCTTTTCAAACTATTGACTCTGAGTAAAAAGAGGCAGTTTCTTACCTTAAAACTGGCATAGGGAAATGACAAAATCCTGTAATCTCTCAGGCCCAGTTCTGAAGATTCCAGGATTGTCAAAAAATAGTTTCTGAAAGCACAGAATTAGCTCGGAAGTTTGGGTCAGTTCTCATAGACAGCAGTCAAAAGTCAGGTCATGATGACTAAAACTGCTCTGTAACAATAATCTCAAAGTAATAATCAAAGTATAACTCTGCTTTGAAAAGCACAGCTGAGCTCCTGGGCTGTGTTTGGGAACCTGTGTGCCTCTGGATGCTGGCAGCGTGGGTGCTGGCGGAGGGCTCAGGTCAAGCTAAGCAGAAACCAGGCAGCATCTGCTACTCCTGTGGGATCTGCAAAACCTCCTGGCTGCTGTTTGCCCTCAGGCCAGTGATGGACTCCACTCAAAATACAAAAGAAGGGGCTTGTATGGGGTCAGCATTAATGCAGGGGGAAGCACTTGAAGAAAGTCCTTGAGCTTGAGGCTGCTGAGCACCCACTGCCCATGGGGGCAAAACCGTGTTGTTAATAAGGTTTGAGTACAAACTATTTCCTGATAACAAAGAAGGTACTGGAAGATTGTGCTGTGCTTGGTGTCTGGGAGGATTCTGCAGAGAGAGAGAGGAGTAGGGTGGGATCAGTGCCAGTCTATAGCTGGGCATGTTTAGTGCCCATGCCAAGCCTGTGCCGCCCAATGTCTGACAAGCTGGGGGTCAGTAACCCAAATAGGTACCTTTAAAATGCCCTTTGCCTGGTGAATAAGCTGCATTTGCATTAACTCACACCTAGCTGTCCCCCATATGCTGCTCTTATTGCTGAGTTTTGCAGGCCACAGCCACAGACCAGGCATCCTCCCTCCTCAGGCTCTTCACCCCATGCTGAGGATGAGTCTGGAGAAGGCAAAGGTTTCCTCGCACCACTGTTTGAGCTCGTGGGTGTCACCCTCTCACCTTAGAGTTCCTACTACCAGTCAGATCATCACCTTGCATCTCAGATGAACTCTCCCTGCGGCAGTGGCGCCTGGTGAGCTGGTGGGTGCAGAGGAGTGTGTGGTGAGTTCATGAAGTTTTCCTCCTGCATTTCATAGTCAATTCATGGGAATTATTGCATTTCAGAAGACAGCATCTGTGTTGCAGCAGCACCAATGAGCTACATGATTTTAATTCTGGAAGGATAAACACTTGTCAGATAATTCACACTAATCAATAAATGTCATCTAATAATAAAAGAATCTGTCATCAGCCATGAACTCCATCCATGAGACATTCATCTTGGATCTACAAAAATCCTTGTGGGACCAGCACTTGGGCTTATTACATTTTTTGTGAACTACAGCTCTGAAATTATTGCCTTACCTCTCTCTACATGTCAAGACATTTAATTTTTTTTTAAATTTCAGAGCAGTTCAGTCCACATATACCTAGCAACAAAAATTATGCCAATAGAGTCACATAGCAGGAAATGTAATGTTAACCTGACTGTGCTTTTTATCCTTAACAAGAGAAAATCAGGAAATAAGGAGAGTGTTGGATTTAATTTGGAATTTCCTGGCCCCTTGCTGTTCACTGTCTTGAAGATAACCCTGTCTAAACATCCATGGTCTTAAAAATTTAATTTCCTTTTTCTATTTCCTAGTTTGTATTGCTCAGGCTTTCAGGTTTCTATTGTTGCTCCTCTTGAGGAAGAGAATTTTATAATTCTGAGTGTGTTTTCATACTGCATTTACATTCCTCTTGTTCTTTTCCACTTTTCTCCCAAGTGAAAGCTCTCTGTTCCTGCACACCTAGTCAGTCTGTGGTGCTGGATGATAGGCACAGAAAGGAGAATTACTGCCAGACCTTTTGTATTTTCCTATTCATTCTTCAACCTGTGTCACCACAGTCAACTTTGCCCAACAGGGCATGTCAGCAGACCTTACATGGGACACCTTTAATATCAGTGTCTGATATGCTCTGCAAGAGCAAGAAATTCTCCTTCTAGAGACCAAAAATGAACCCCATCTTGTCATTACATCTAGAGCCCAATAGGCAGAGAACAGATGCTTTCCTGTAATGTGACTGAGGTCACATCACTGTGTGAGCTGCTGCCACCTCAGTGGAGGAACAACATTTTGTCAGGATTTTGGCCAAAGTTATATCCTTGCTGTCTTTGCTGTCTGAGGGCTGGTGGTCACACAATGGCTAGGGAGTTCACTTCCCATCTCACAATGAATCCTCTGCAAAGAAAGATCATCAAATTCAGAGGGAATGTCCCATCCAGACCTCTTTGAAGGTTTGAAGGTTACCCTTGATGGGTTAAAATACAGAGTCCACAGACAGACATTCTTTTTATTGGTGCTAAAAGGGCACCACATTCTTTTGGAGTGGTCTGGCAAGTGACACCCTTGCAGAGAAGGAAATAAACCCATGTTTTCATAAGAGAGAATCTTTTGCTAGTTCTAAGCAGGCACACTCCTTTGTACTTAAAATCTAAAACAAATTGAAGTAAATTACTTGGTATATATGGAAATTATTTTTTAATAATGGGTAGGTATTCTTGTTTATTATTTATGTGCATATAGTTCTGGTAGCAATTAACATCTTAATGAAATCTTTGTATAGAATAATTTTTTTAATGAAAACACAAATGTGAATATGATTTGCTGCTCCTAGCAAACCAAGCATAATTAGATTCAGCTTAATAATGTGGAAACTATTAACATACGAAGAATGTACTCTGAAAACATTCTTGTGATGACACAGGTTCATCAGAAAAAGCTGAACTTACTTTTCCCAAGGTTCTGCAACACAGATGAGGCTGAGATGCTGTTGGAGTTACATCACACTGATCTCACTGCGGAGGTTCTCAGGCATTTATTTGCAGAAAACCCATGCACTGTGGACCTTTATTTACCCTTTCTCACCAGAGGATCTTACCCCTTGAGCAAGGGATGAAGCCTCTTTCAACATCAGATTTCAGGAAACTCAAAACTCAATGAGAAATTAAAGTCTTGTTTGGTTTGGGGATTTTGGCTTATTATATCCATTGGTGACAGCCACTGATGGGGCTTTGTCAGCATGGTCCCCAAGCACACACAGCAAAGCTGCTATTTGTGTTAGTGGAGATTAGCTGGCCACGAACGGCAGTAAATTGCACAAATGCAAATGAGACCCTTGCTGACATATGTCCCTGCCCATGGCAGGGGGGTTGGGCTAGGTGATCTTTAAGGTCCCTTCCAAATCAAACCATTCTATAATTCTGTGTCTTGCATAAAGGGTTTCATCAGTGTCAATACCTTGGCTCTACAAGTGAAGCATTTCTCTGGGGCAACTAAAGGTTAGTGGCTAGCACATATCTGGATGTGACATATCACACCTAAAGCAAAGCAGTGGAGAGCACAGTCAAGCTGTGAAATGTCCTTCGGGGTGGCTTGACTCACACATAGACTTTTGGGGGTTTTGTGTTTGTTTGCTTGCTTTGTTGCTGTTGTTTGGTTGTTTGTTTGTGTTTCTTTTTTTTTTTTTAATTAAATAATCATCCTGTTCTGCTTAAATTCACATTGGGCAGACCAGGAAAGAACAGAGCTGGGAATCCTCTCTGGATGCCCTAGATGCTTAGAGGCCATTAGAAGCACTTTAGCAGGCTTCGGCCAAGGTTAAATCCATATGGGCTTTCTCTTGTTGAGATCCATTTTGCCATGGCCTAACAATTACTTATACATGAGAAATCATATTTTTCAGTGTGGCTGTGTGCTACCATTTTTACACACCTAATTAAGCCCAGAAATGCATGTTTAGTGTTCTGGTGATGACAGAACCACCCAATAATCTTTAGCACTTATGTACATATGAAATGATGCATACAACAACAAAGTTGTGTACACACATTAAATAATTCATCCTTATAATAACCACTGGAGGCAGGGGGGAGAGGCATTAGCTAAATAGCTCACCCCTGTTGTGGCAGCAAGCACTGGCAGAGTCAGGGTTAAGCACCGCAAGGGTTTGGTGCTGAGCTTTGTGCTTCATCTATTAGCTCTCACTTCTCTGCAGTGAATGTACATAGCAGCTCATATGTTATTTGGAACATTTCCTACTCCAAGACATTCTCCTGTGGGTAGCAGCTACAAGTCAATATAAACAGAATATTCCATAAAAATAAACTAACTATCCTCAGTTTGGAGCAACTGGTGTTGTTGAGGAGAGGCGTCACACAGACAAGTGATGCTGCTTGTGTGGCTCATGACACTAACACCCACAAATGTGTTGTGACGCTGGGGGGACATGCACCCACAGGCACCAGCAGTGGTAGGGGGCATCCAAGTGCCAGAGCATCAAGGGGCAGGGCGCAGGGGAGGGCTGGGGGCTGGGTGCTGAAGAAAAATCCGAAACAAGATGAGCATGGAAGCCACATTAGTGGCTTCCTGCTTGTGACCAAAGAGTATAGCCCTAATTTGGTCACCCTCCTACTCACTATCATGATCAAATTCAATCAGTCATTGCCAGAAGTTACACAAAAAATGACCCAAAAATCCCTTTCAAAATGTGATGGTTTTGAGACTAGTGGGGGCCCTCTTCTCCATCCTTCAGCCTTCAGTCAAAGTGAGTAAAAGGAGCACTACAGGAGAATTGAATTTCTCTACAGACATCCTGTAGGCTTATGATCAGGATGCATCCTCTTCCATGATATTATTTGCACAGTTCAGCCATGTGTCACATGCGTTGGCTTTTGTTTGTCTCTTTCTGTGAGCGGTGAGGTGTACAACACCTCTGAAAAGCCCATCTGCAGAAGGCAGTTTTCTGAGGCTGGTAGAGACAGTATCCAATGCTCTGGGAAAGAGCCAGCTCAGATGCAATAATAATTTGATGTTTCACTGGCTGAGGGTGGTAACTCTTGCTATTCTGCTGGCAATTTGCAGGCTCTCCACATTGTGTGTTTCTGACAGACAGCTATTTTTCCCAAGAAGCTTTTGGACTTCAGACTTTATAAATGTTTTTTGCCTTATTTTAATTTAGGTTGCCATTTGGTGTAGTTATCTCTCTGCTCAATACAAGTTCACTTGTGAAGTTTATATTGCCCCTTTGGGATGATAGCACTGAGCCCACATATTCTTTTAAAAGCAACTTTATCTTCAAAGAGAACACCCCAAAATTCCTGTACATATTCCAGACCTTTGCACAACATATGAGAGGCTCTGGAGAGACCTAAATAACAGGGACCTTTTTCTATCTAGATATGTTTGGACATTCCTTTATAGAGCATGTAGAAATATATTCCAATTTCAAATAGATACACCCTCCCTCTTTAACATGAGTCAAGAGGAGAAAGCCCACACAGTTGTTTTGGTTACTTAGGAACTTCCATGTCTGATTAATCAGTTTCTCTCCTCTGCTTCGAGGAACCTAATTGAACTTGTCATTTTATTCCTCTGAAATGTACTGAAAGATTCAAAAAATTCTGGCATTTCTAATATTTATTTTCCACACTGCAGTTGCCAAATGTAACTCCCTTGGTGATAATACAGATTGGCTTCCATATTAGCTGAAAACATTCTGTACATTTTTTCATCCTTGCCTATAGGCAGTGGAGCATTTTTTGCTCTTTTGGTGCAGTTTGGAAGGAACTGAACCCATTTTTGTATCATGGTGCCTTCTATATCAGCAGTGCACCTCCTTCTCTTGCTCCCACAATATCTTTTCCCTCCAGCATCTTCCAATTACAGTATTCCTTCCATTACCATTAAATTTAATATAATCCATCAAATAGTCCCAGAGGGGATATCTTTCACTTTGGATTTATCTGCTAATAGACACACAGTAGCAGATGATCTCTCTTTTTTTCCATGAGATTATTAATTACTAATGCAATTTTATCAGAGAAACCTGACAGTCTCCAAACATAGTCTCGTATCTTCCTGTTTCATTTGAATGTCTTCAGTGTAAATTACTGCCTAGCTAGAGTCCTGATTTCTAAAAGTGTTCATTGAATTCCAGCATAATTCATTAAAAAAGAGAAATAAATTATGTTATGGGTATGTTTCTTCATCCTTAGCTACCCATTCATTGTTTGATTCTATTCGCTTTGGTGCATTTACACAGCCATTTTTCACAGGTTTATAAATGTTGCACTTGAAGCCTTGGATCAAATTCTCAGCTATAGGCACAAGGCTCCCATTTAGATGAATAGCTTCTTGGGTTTAAGGCCAGAAAGAAACATTAAAGCATCTGTTCCTATTTCCTGTATATCACAGGCCATTACATCTCACACAATTACCCATGTATTGAACCTAATAGCTTCTTTGGCTAAAGTACATCTTCTAGAAAAGCATCCAGCCATGATTTGAAACTCTCCAGAGATAAAAATCCACAGCCTCTCTTGAGGATTTGTTCCAGTGGTTAATTAATCCCACTCTTAAAAATATATATGCCTTTATTTCCCATTTTAATTTGTCTGGCTTCAGCTTCCAGCCACTGTTTCTTGTTATGCATTTTTCTGATGGTTAAAGTGCCTTTTACTAGCTGGTATTTCCAGTTACTAAATATTTCACATACTACAGGACAGTCATCTTTCGGTCTTGTCTTTGATAAAAACCCAAATGTTACAAGCTAGGTCTCTATAGAAAAATGGCTTCTCAAACCATTAAATAGTTTGTATGGCTTTTTTGGAACCTTTTTGAATTTTCCCTCACTAGAAATAATATTCATGTGTCTGGTCATGATCTATAGCAGGAAATGCTCCTGTCTTCTCCTAAGTCCATTTAGAATAGTCTGGGAACCATCAAGACATAGTCACGCATAAACATAAACTTGGGTCCAATGCTGGGACATGATGAGCTTTCCCAGTCAGCCCAGCACAGACTGGAAACTAAGTCTTGCTCTTCCCAAGACAAGAAAGCACAGGACAGTAACACAGTCTTTACCCAGATGCATAGTCCTCCCTCCTGCCCTCCCAGCTCATCATGAGATTGGTAAGAAGGACCATGCTGCTGTGTGTTCCCTTGGCTGGACTGGTAGCCGTCAGTGTGTGTCTCCCTGGACCAGGTATGCACCAAGGGACTCCCCTTCTCTGCTGCAAGCCAGCCTCCCCTAATGGGGTACAAAGTGTGGGGTGATGGATGAGCAAATGGGCTGTGGTGTGGTGGATGGACTTCCTGGGCATGGTCTATCAGACATCCATCACACAGAACCTCTTTTGGATTTTTGTGCTGCATTTTTCTCTCCCAAGAACTGGCTATTTCTCTGAAAATAATGGTACTTCCAGAGAAGAAGCTTTGGAGTAGCAATTCCCATCTGGTGCTTGGGCAACGTAGAAGCAGCTACTGAATAAATACACTGATGTACCTAGCCTGTCCAGGACTAGTGTTTATTTTTATTAGCAATAAGTAGTCGTGAGTGTCTCTAAATGTTTCTTCTAGATAATGAAAGCTTTGCTTCAAAAACCAAAGAGCAAATAGCTTTAAGGAAGTTTTATGACCAAACTGGGAAGCACCATTGGTTTTACACCTTGCGGACCCCGAGGAGAAGCGAGGACTGGAAGCACTTTGCATCAGGCTCAGGCTGCCTCGGTTCCATCTGTGTTCAGTTAAATCCTGGTCAGCTAGTGATACCCATCATCGTGCCTGCTGCCAAACTCAGAGCACCTGCAGCAAGAGGTTAGAGCTGCCTGCAGTCTAAGATGAGGGGTAGATGCCTGAGGCAGCCATCCCTTGTGCACCCATTCAGTTTAGAACTGGGTGACTCCTCAGAGCTCCTGTTTAGGTGCAAACCTTTATGCTCCATAATAGAGGTACTAATAGTGGTTGCTAAAGATTTTAAGTGCCTTTAGACATTAGATGCTGACAAACCATACTGAATTAATGAGGCTTAGGGTGCCTGGCATATTGTGGCATTTAGATCTGCTTATGGCAGTACAGGACAAGGAAAGCATCGGGCAGAGTTGCCTATGCGGGGATGCACAGACTCAGTGCACTGTTTCATAGCATTATCTTCTAGCAGGGATGGTGAATGGTGCAGGGATGGTGAATGGTGGTGGGCAGCTTCCTTCCACCTGTGCCAGCCAGCACTGAGAAAGTGCTTTGACTCTGCTCTTCAAGTTTTGTTAGCAGGCTACAGCCAGGAAATCAAAGGCAGTAAGTGCATTCAGACTCTCAAAATGAAGTTAGATACTGTGAGGAGCACTGGAAAAGGTTGTGTTTGCAGGCTGCTGAAGACAGTAGTAAAGTAAGAGGCCATACTGAGAGCTCTGCAAGACCTGCCCCTGGCTGACAAGCCAACAGCCTCAAGGTTTGTTTTTAATCTTGTAGTCATACCAGAGAGGTTGAAATTCTGCTGTCATGACCAAGTCTTCCTTGGATTCCCGAGCTCAAGGATGTATTAGAAATAGCTGTGCTAAGTGATAGTCCTTGGATCTTGCTCTTCTGCTTATCTTGTGGCCATGTTGTAAGGTCCTCCCTCTGGGCATGTGGAGAGGGAAAGGTGAGGCAGGAAAGAAGCTTTCTTTCACATTGAAACATTTTGTTTTTCAGGGAGGGGGCATAGCTATTTATTTACTTTTGATGGAGCCAGGACAAACCATTTGTTTGATGGATTAGCCAGTTAGTTTTAATTTGTCAGGTTGCCTAGGGTACAGGACAGGCAGGTTTAGCTGGAGCAATTGTCTCTATACAATAGAAAGAATAATGTCCTACAAAGGCAGCATTACAGTTCTGCTCTCTCCTCTGCAGACTGTTCCACAATACCTACCCAGTTAAGTCTGTTGAGGAGACCTGGGTTAGCAGTGAGAAGTAAAGGCTTATGTGGCCTTTTAGCTGCAGACTAAATGATGCTTTAATAATACAGTCTTTGGCACACACAGTGCTGGGGGTTTTTCCCTCATATAGGAATGGTTTGATATAGGCTTTTTTTGGTGCTGCTGTTAATACCTCAAGCCTTTATTATCTCTCTTATCGTGAGTTGTCAGGTGTAACTGCAATATATATAATAACAGACCATTAACTCAGTGACTTACAAAGGACAGTATTATGAGATTAATCCTCTTTGGCCAGAGAGTTTACACATTACCGGCATTGTCTGACTCATTTGGTCCCCAGTTCAGGTTAGGATGGCTCAAGGGTACGCAAGGTACACATATGTTAATATGAGGAGCAGTAAGGTCTGGACTGCCTGGGATGACGATGACTACCAGCTTCCATCATGAGTCTTTGCACCTCAGGGAAAATATGGGGTACTCTGTCCTTCTCTGAAAGGATACAGTTGCAATCACTTTTCAGGAGTAAACACATCCACAACTCAGCAGTGTGACTGAGTGATGCATGATTGGCCTCTATTCCTCTGCTTGTGAATGTAGTATAGGTCTTCTAATTTACAGCAGCTTCTCCCCCTGATTTATTTACCAACCCAGCCTCTAGAGATCGACTTTTTTGATATAGAACTAGGCAGTTTCTTATTTTAACAACACAGGCCTGTATAATCACAATTTGACTTGTTTTTCCCTAACAGTGAACATTTCCCAAGTGCTCGTGTTGTCATTGATAGGGATTCAATTAAATTTGAGAAGTAAAAAGGCACCAAGTACTCATGCTGAAAAGGTTGTTCTGGTTGTTGTGCCTGAGTGCTGCAGACACACCTGAGATGTAGGTTGCTTCTACACTGCCCACCAATAGGTCAGCAGCTCCTGCCAGACATCTCCACATCTCTCTGCAGTGATGAGAAACTGACTGCCTCAATTCCCAATAATTGACTACTTTGATTCCCAGTAGTAGCAGCACAGAAACAGACACAACAGTGCAGAGAGGGGCCACATGAAGTAGGTAGTGAGAGGAGTTTGCTGCAGAAGGGATGGGTGCTGGTGCCAAGGGGTGCTCACACTGTGATACAGGGGCTGCTGCACCAAGCTGGCCCTGCCTGCCCAGGACATCCTGTACTGGTGAGAGAGGCATTCAGCATGGCCTTCCGGGGCAAGGTGTGCCTGTGGCAAGTCAGGCATGTGGCTGGTAGCCGGAGGAATGACTTGCATGTTTTGCCCTTTCCTCTGGTGGGAACTTTGCCTTTGAAGGACACAGATTCAGTCTCTAGATTTTTGGTGCTTCAGCGGGCTCTGAAACTCAAGTTTCCCTCAGAGGTCCTGTTTGGAAGTGCAGAATACTTTTAGATTGTTCTGATAATGAACAAAGTCCCATTACATGCTCAGCACCGTGGGAACCAGGTTTGATGGAGCTGCTGAGTTGCCTGCGTGACACATTCTGCACCAGTTCCCAGCTCTGAAACCCAGGTCATGCAGTGTGGAAATGATCTGGCAGACATAACATGTCCAGAACAACAGCAAAAAAGTTATTTTTCTTAGCTGGATCAGTTCAGCTGGATCTGACTCACTAGGCAGGCATGCAAGCACTGGTGTTGGCACTAATGGAGGAGGCAGCATAGAGAGAAGGAACAAACTGCCAGAGGGCATGGGACCACAGAAAATGTACATCAGCCCATGTTCTTGTGCTTTGCCATTATTCACTTTCCTGCAAAAAGCACTTTCCTGTTCATTCCCACCTCCACACTGCTCTCTAGAAGGCAAGTGACATGTTCCTTTTTGAGATTTCAGTCTACACCTTCATGGTCAGCAGAAGGATTTAAGCCTCGGCAGGGGCCGGCTGATGCAGCAGCTAAGATTAGATCCCAAACAACTATTTAAAAACCTTGTGTAATCAGCAAGAAAGGGCAAAGCGCTAAAGTGTAAGAATAGAGCAGCACTGAGTTCAAATACCCCCCTTGTTCTTTCTTATGATAGCCTGTACCTTCATCATGTCTGTAATAATAAAACAAAGCATCTGCAGGACCAAGTGGTATTTTAAATGGGATTAAAAAGCAATTAAATTATGGACACTAATTTCAAACCAGCGCTGAATATCTTGGATGAAAGAGCCCAGGACTTCTCAGATTATTTAGGAGGTCAGATATTGGTCACTACAGGGGTGGTCCTTCCCAGCACCAGATGCAACCACTGTCTGCCTTGCCATTGAGCAACTCTAAGCTAAACTACATCCTCAGCTTTCCCAGAGGAAAATGAGTCAAATGATTTACCTGTATATATTACTGGTAGAGAAAATTACTTGGGTAAATGCCTAAACCTAATTTATTGGTGGATAATGTGGTCTTTTTTGAGTCTTTTCGAGTATTTTGCTGTTAAACTGTTCTTGCTGCAATCTATCTGTAAGAACAGTAGATGTGTCTGCTTTTTTATGGAAGGCATATAGCCATGTTTATGGTCAGCTTCAGGATCCTCAGTGATGAACTCCAAAGCTGAAAGTGGAAGCTTTTCTTAAAGAACAATTTGGGATAAAAAAGCAGACTTTCAAGCTATGCACAATTCACACTCAGCACAGGCAGGAAGCGCTCTGGACCCTTTGCATGTGCCACATTGTGGGAACTAACACTTCAGTACAGCAATTTTGGCCATGTCCCTGCCAAGGAGCCCAGCAACAACTGCCAAGGAAGGAGTAAAGGAGGGGTTTGAACACAAAGCTTTCCTGCCCCTGTGATGGTGTCCACACCCAGCACCTCCCAAGCTGTAAGAAGCTGCATGCCAGAAGGCTTTGCTCTTTACTAATCTCCTCCTAGGCTTGCTACGAAGTAACAAATACTCTTTGTCTCCTTGTCCAGATCAGTGTTTTGCAGTCCTTGGGTGCCCTGACCTTGGTGCTGCAGGCAGCTCAGCAACAGCAGTGGCCACATGTGGAGAGGTAGTCCCTCCCTCTGCCAGACCCATCAGGCTTTGCAAGGGCTATATTAGGATTAAATAAAACCCTCAAATAAACAGGAAAAGATAAGGAGGCAGATAACTCTAATTCTCATGTCTGATAGTATTACTCAATGTAGACATTAATATTCTAGTTAAAGATTTCAACCTTGGATTTACTGAGCATGCTTGTTATTAATTTTGCCTACTCAGACTGCACTGGTAGCAGGTAGGTGTATAATTTTAAAATGACTTTGAATTATATTGCAAGTTAAGCATGGCAGAGACAATTACTGTATTTTTTCCCCAGGCAGCTGATGAAAGGCCTTACAGGATTTATTATTACCCTTCTGAAGGTTTGGGAGGAGTGTTTACTGAATGGATCTCCATACCTTGTATAATCCCCCACATTCCTCTGTTAAAATGATATCCCTAATCCTTGTTCCGTACTTCAGAAACGATGCATAGCAGGTCCCCATTTTTGTATCATTACTCTGCTATGTCTTAAATCCTTTCTTTTCAGAGTTTCAATCACAGATTATTCTTCACTCCTCTTGATGTCATTTCTGCTCTCAGACTGGTTACACCAATCACCTTTTGGGAGGACATGGCCACTGTGGGGGAGTCCCCAGAGACCTTCACAGCATTACACAAACAGGAGCTCCAGGAATAGCCTGGCACAAACAAGAACTGAGGAGTTTCCAGCTCCCTTCTCTTCTCCCTCTCTTCAGCTTGATGGAAAGTGAAGTAACCCTGTTCTGCTGAGCCCCAAAAGGATTTTCAGTCAGATCCATGGGGAAAAAGTGGCTCAGATAACACTGTGAGGGCTTGATCCATCTAGTTATGGCTACAAATGGTAGAAGAGTTTTCCTTTCATGAAATCAGTGGCTTTGACATTGCTTCACATAATAACTGCAACAATTATTATTATTATTAAAACAAAAAATAATACAAAGATAATTCTTTATTTGGGGAAAAGGTTCTGAATATGTGTGGCCTGCTCTCACCAAGCCCACACATGTGCTTATATCAGAACGAAAGAAAGCAGTGTCAAAACAGCACCAGTGCAAGTGGTCAGAAAACAACTCTCAGCAATACTGAGAGCAGTTCTGTTCATGATCTGCACACACATGGATAAATAAATTGTTCAACTCCCATGTTAAGTTCATTGAGCTCCTGCCAGACTTTATGATTATGCATTGACCCACCAAAATTCAAGATAGATTTTTTTGGAGGTAAAATCCCCCAATGAATATAGAGGCTGTTATTCTGTCCCATCTTTGTTTTAATGTCAGTGAAAATGCAAATACATTGGAATATAAAATTGCACTTTCCAAATGTAAACTCATAGTTCAAAAACCTGGGGTAAGACATAATTTCTGCTGAAGTCAATGAAAAATTCTGACGGACTTTATTGAGACAGGATTCAATAACTTAAAATGCTTTAACATTAAACTGAGTGCTGCTCTAAATCCGAAAGATGAGTTATTGGAAAGCAATACCAAGGCATGTCATGCCTCGTCATTAAGACTACCTTGGACTCATTATCATTTTTTCTCCTAACAGAATTTCAAAGATCTGTTCATATTAAGGAGTCCTGTTAAAGGCAATCATGTGCTTCATACATTGTGCTGCTACTTAAAGAAAAGTCTTTATATCCATTACCTAAAAAGACCAATGGACAAAAACAGAATGGAGGAAGACACATATTCCAAAGTGTCAAATAAAACTCCCCACCCTATGCTTTCTTAAACAAAGGCAAAATTACTTTTTTCTCTTCTATCATAAACTGTTCCCTTATATGATGATTTAATATTTCAATTAAGCCAAAGCTGGACTTTCACTGAAGACAAAACATTTTAAAATAAAGACACCGACAAAATGAAGATGATGTATTGATGATGTGCATGCATGATGAAATTTTAACTTCTTAAAACAGCTGTCAGAAGAGTGCAAACAAAGACTGAAATGACAACAGTATATTAGCCCAAACGCTTCCTGAGCTGGTATACTGTGGGAAAGCAGTTGCTTGGAAAGTCATCTTTTCCTCTTGTGCTGTTTAGAATAGACTTATAAATGCAGTCAGGTGTTACCATCAAAAGGAATAGTCACTTTGCAGCAATATAACCCTTGTTTTCCAGTGAGCATGGAAATACAGAGGGAATTGTCTCCTGGCTGCTTTGAATGTGATAGCTTTCAGCTGTAATACTCAGACTTCTTAAATGTACTATGCAGTTAAAGATTAAGAGCCCGTATTTTATTTCCAGTTGCTTTTGCTTTGCCAAGACTTTCTCAATTCACCAGTGACCTCATTTTTAAAAATAAAAATATTGTGACACAACCATGATCTAAAGCCCTGGAAGGGTGAAGTTGATGTTTGAACTTGATGATCCTAAAGATCTTTTCCAACTTCAATGATTCTATGGCATGCTCACTTCATCCCCTAAGGATGTTTTCAAACCACAGATGTGAAGGAAAACTGCCTAAGGTACATGAATCTGAAGTTATGTCATGTGAAAAACTGATCCTCTGAAATAGGGAGGGACCTTTCTACAGCATTTAGTGGGCTTTTTCAACTCCTATTTTCAGTTGTGGATGAGCAGCAGTGAAAGCACTTCAGTGTGACCCACAGGCAGTGGCAAGGCTAAGCTTGCTCTCCTTGCACTGCTTCTGTTTATCCCTACTGCACCACTTCATCTTCCACTCCCTACACCCATAACTGCCCCCACTGGCTCTGGTCAAAATCAGACTAACTCTTTGTTTGTCTCAAGTCTTTGATTACATTCACAAACCCCAATAACTAATTTAGGTCGTTGTTGCTCTTGGCAGCACTAGTTTAGTTTTTATTCCTTTCTTCTGCTCCTTTGTTTTTCTGAAGTATATGGGTTTGTCTTAATGTGACATCTCTGTGCAAATATATGTATCTAAGGAAGGCAAAAGACATTTATTGCATTTTGGCTAATACAGAGGAAAGGGGAAATTGCCTACATAATGAAACAGGAGATGCAGTTTTAGCTATGTCATTGTCTCCATAGTACTGAATACACAAATATATAATCTACCTCCTCCTTCCAACTTATCAGCGTACAATTAAAATCCACAAAGCTTGACAACCTGTTGTCAAGTTGTTTAAGCAGTTGTTTCAGAATCTGACAGACAAACTTATAAACAAAACGTAGAGCAGCAGATTGTGGGATGAGGCAGCATTATCACATGGCTTCCTCAGTTATCTCAAAATTTGGAAAACAAAAAAGCAGAGCAATACTTTTTCTCCTTGAATAAATAACAGTTTAATTACATTGTAGAAATAAAATGTGGTAGGAATACACTGGGAATCTTACAGAAATACTGTTCTGCTACTGGTAGGTAAATGGTCAAAGCTACTTTCATGACAATCTGAACAGTACTTGTGTACAAACTATTATACAGGTTGCTAATGAAAAATATTGCAACAGTTGCAAGGATGTTACCAGCTCAAACAAACATCTAATGATACAATATTCTTCTAAGAGGAAGTAATAATGTTAGATTTACAGACAATAGTTATGTTCTCCACTTTGAAACACTGGAAACAAAAACCTCAGGTAATCCAATTTCTTTACCTCACATTATCACACGGAAAGATTTTCCTTTCACTACGAAACATCATCCCAAGAGACCCCTGTAAACAGTTTATTCAAAGGTAGTATTTGAGATGTCACTGCAAGTTCAACAATTTTCCTAGTCTACAATTACAGACTTTTTAGGCCACTGCTTGTACAGATGACTTTTTTTCCCCACTTATTTACATACATTCAGCCCAATAACAGCAGGTAAAATGCGCTGTCTATCTCACAATAGACACACTAAAATTTTCATCAAAAGGCCAGTGCAAGATGTGGATAGTGATTGCACAGCATTGAGGAGATTATATTGTACAAATATACAATCAGACTGTTGAAAATCTAACTCTGCACGCATGTGACATAGATGGTCTTCTCGGTAGATCCGTGACACTTGGAGTTGGTATATATATATACGTAACTGCAACTAGCATTGGTTGGTTGGTTGGTTGATGATGTGGGTAGCCGTGGAACACAGTTATCGTTTGGCTGTGCCATCACCAAGTGAAGGTTGGCAACTGCAAATTAGGAATACCTAAAGCTGAATTTTAAGTACAGCTTATCTTGGAATGGCAGCAGATTTTTCTAATGAAAGAATACTTCTACTTAGTGTGCAACATACAAGGAAATTGTTGTTGACTCTTAATTAATGGTTCTAAGTGAACCGATGCAGTTCCTAGAGCTTTTGAAAAACTCATTATGCAAATAAAGATACTGATGATAGACGATAACGTTTCACAGGATACTATTTCTTATTATATCAGTAAGCACCAAGTTAAGTGCCAAGACAGCCCCATTGTCCCATGATTTATCATGTAAAATTTAGAACTTGAATGCACAACTTAAGTCCACAAAGTTTGCATTTAATTCACAAGAAGACGGTTTCAAAAATGGCTCTTAAAACACCTTTACATTTCAAGTGGGCTTTCCCCTGCCTCTTCCAAGAGGACTGCTTTAGGATGGATTAGACCGAGATACAAGAAAGATCTTTCCGGAGGACTTGTACATCCTCTGGGAGTCCTCTGCAATCCACTGGTTTTAGCTGACTGGTGTGGGTCCCTCAAGAGCGTGCTGCCCTGTCCTCTCACCCAGGTAAGCTGCAGGGGAGGTGGGTGGAGTTGCTCAGCCCCTTGCCTGATCTGATCTTTAAAACATGTCACCACTCATCAAGCCTGAACTTGGAGCCGCTTGCACCCCTACAGAGCCACTGGCTGGAAGGGGTTGGGCTACTCTGGCTGGCACTGAGGCATCAAAAATGCCCTGGGAATGTCATGGCAGCCAAGAGACCCCAGGCTGCTTCCCCCTCTCTCCCTATGTAAGACCAAGGACAGGTGGCAGGGCAGCATGGATTTTGCTCCACTTGCTCTGTGCCATGGAGGAAGTCACCCCTGTTGTGGCAAATGTCAGGCTGCTAAAAAGGCTAACCTGTGTTTGCAGCTATTTTGGCAGCTATCAGCCAGAAGAAGGGTAAGGAAACAGTTCAAAAAAGCAAGGCAGCAGAGAAGAGGAATCCAGACCTTCTGACTCAAAACCAAATTACAGAATATCCATGCCTTAAAGAATATCTGGTAATATGTTTCCTGTGAAAGTCCCAGGCTGCAGAAACTATCCCACCATGGAACAGAGCCACTGTTTTCCTTCAACAGCTTCTTCCTTGAAGCAGGTAGTGTCAAACCTTGTCAGTGGTTACTGTGAGACTCACCTCATTTCAAGCTATCAGATTTGACTACTGACAGCCTTAAAACAAACTATCACTTACTTCTGGCTTTCTCAGTTTTCAAGGACACCATTGACAGCCAAAGCAGTTGTCAGTGCAGGCTCAATCCATGCTCTGCCTCGTTTCCCCTTATCCTCAAGCACAACTCTAGCACATGGATATACATCTCACAGTGGATCGAGATGTTCTTAATACGGTACTTTCATCAGTAATCAGTTGGAAGAACTGAATTTTAGAAACGGAATTTGTGTGCAAAGCGTGCAACAAGAAATACAGTTACATTTGGTCATAGTGTCCTATCTTAAGTTATGCTACCATGACTCACACTGATTAGTATACTTACACACACACACACACGCAAACAAACATACACACACAGATATTTATTTATATACACGCTCACACAATAAGAAAATGTCTAAGTCTGACAATATTTCCTCCTCTTTTAGTGAAGACGGGAGTTTGGCATCTCAGGCTCTGAACCTGCTTAAACCCAGGATACAGGAATGTGACACACTTCAGGGATACATCGACTGCACAGTGATAACATCGCACATTGAGTCTGACACATGCTGTCTTCAGTGGTCCAGCACCAGCACGTGGCTTAAAACCAGCTGCCCATAAAAGGAGCCAATATCCAGGACATTTGCTTTTCAGTGTTTGTATTCATGTAATGCCCAAGAGCAAGGCAATAGTCTGTGCAACCACGAACATCCTTCTGCTTAAATGCAGTGGTATTTAAAAGTCTGAACCAGTGCATTCCTCTCTCACATTCCTTCTCTATTCCTCTGTTGCTGTTACTCTCATATGCATGTGAAAGTAAAAGGTAGTGGGGAAATAATTTTAGTAGAAGAACAAAAAGCCTCTCCTCTAAGTCCACAGAAGACCACTAAAAGTGTAAAATTTCAAAAATATCTCAGGAATTCTTCATAGGAATACAGTAAGTGTTTCCAATGGGATTTACATATCATGTTTCACGTTATTTCCAAGGATGTCTACCTTATCACTTTGTTTAATTAGACAAATATCAATAACACATAATAAAACAGCATACAATTCACAGGACATGACACATTTTACAAAACCTCTAGAACTCAGTACCGCCGCTTTTGGAAAAAATCAGAAACTCCTATTACAGACATGAAATACACTTCACATTGAAATGAACAGCATGATTACAAGGCTTTTTTTCTTATTTGATGGTATTGGTTTAGAATGCATTATTTTTCCCTTAGGTTTCAGAATTTTTCTTCACATTCCCAAAAGGAACCATTGCTAACCTGGTATTTTCTCTGTGCTCTTTCAGGAAACATTATTATTCAGTAAACACTTTTTGAGAAAAAACTTGTGAAAATTTAGCTTGAACACCTAATTGTAAAACATGAAGGTCTGGCTGATGGTAATGCTCTTAACACAATCATTGCTCAGCTTACAATGACAAACTGAAAAATATTACAGGAAGGTATAAACACGTTAAGCCATGGGTTTGGATTTCAGGTGTTGATTTTTTTTTTTTAAACTAACTCCTTTTCTCCCAATGCTGAGAAGTCTCTGACTTACAACGCTTCAGCAGTTGTGTCTGTGGAGACAGACATGGTAACTTTGGCAATCTTAACTGTGCTCTTAATGCAGCTCTCGGCAGCCCTGTGCATGTTCCCTGCGTTGTTAGCGTGTTTGTGCTGGCAGTCAGACTCCATGCTGTTATCAAGGGGCTGTGCTGTTCCTTCACAGGTGGGGAACATGCTGCGGAAGGCATGTCGCAAGTCCTTGCTCCTCAGAGCATAGATGATGGGATTCACTGTTGAATTCAGCAAACAGAGCATGCTACAGAAGGCAAAGATAGTCTTGATGAGCTTATTCATTTTCCCAAAGACATCATACACCATGATGGCGAGGAGAGGGCCCCAGCATATGATTAAAACGACTAGGATAAGGACCAAGGTTTTGGCTAACCTGATGTCCATACGAGTTTGATCAGGCCTAGTGATCTGTACTTTACCATCCTCTGTCGACTGAATGATGATGCTTTTCTGTGTGCCTCGCTGAAGCATGCGAACAGCATGGCTGTGAGCCTTCCACAGTATGTACATGTAGGCATAGACAATGAACAACAACAGAACGCTGGTGACCCCGATCCAGAACATCAGGTATGTCTCATCAATGAGAGGGAATATGTCTGAACAAACAGAATTGAGCTTTTTGCAGTTCCAGCCGAGCAGAGGAAGAACAGCTATTACAATAGCGATGGTCCACATCACACAAAACGCTACGACAGCCTTTGGTCGGGTGACAATCCTTTTGTAAGCTAGTGGCCTGTGTATAGATATGTATCGGTCTATCGCTGTGAGGAAAAGGCTACCTACAGAGGCGGTGAAGGAGGCTGTAACTCCACCCAGTTTGAACAAGAAGACATTGGGGCTATCCTTCCGGTGGAAAACATGGAAATCCACAAAACTGTACACAAAAATGACACTGCCCAGGAGGTCAGCTACAGCCAGGCTGCCAATGAAATGGTAGGAGGGTCTACACCGCAGGCTTCTGGAGTGGAGGATAACACACAGGACGAGGAGGTTTTCTAGTACTGTGAAGGTGCCAAGGGTGAGTGACAGCACAGCGATGGCCAGCTGCTGGCTTGGGTTCAGGATCATAAAGCACTCCATATCCATAAAGTTCTCCCCACACTGTATATTCTCCTCATTTTCCTTAAATGGGGACAGGGACTTGTTGTAAAACTCTGTGATGTTGACCTGTTCTGAGGGAATGATGCTCAACAGGGGATCATCTCCTGTAGTCATTTTTTCTTGGAAAGGATCACCCCTGAAGGAAGAAAGAGGGAACTTCTGGGGGTAGTACCCCAGCTTGGATGCCATATCGCCTTTCATGTCTTCGTACTGGATATCGTTGGAGCCCACGTAAAGGAGATCTGTCGTGATTGTTCGGAAAGTTGTATCTGCGAGGCCATCTAGGATTGACTTCATAACCCCAGTTTTGTTGGTTTCAGAGAGACTTGGGGATAGAAAAATGCATCGGAGGAAATCCTATATGGGGAAAAGATCAGACTTCATTATTATGAACAGGGAGACAAACTGCACAAAAAATTTAGTTGAACTGTTTCAAACAAAATCAACCCTTCTCTTGTATTCAGTGTAAGTCTAGACTTGGCCCCTGTGGGAGCCAGGGTGGGTTGCGCACTTAGAAAGACATCGCCTGGATTTCACCAATACTCAATTACATTAAGAAGTGATGTGAAAAACAGAGGCACAGGCAATCAAGTGTTTCACAGGGAAGCAATTTTGATTTCTCATCAAAACTTTCTGAGCTCCTCCACTAGAAAGATATTTTTCTCTACAACTGAACTTGGCTTCTGACTGCAGAGTACCTTGCAGACCAATATTCCTTGGGCTTGCTTCATTTAGATAATACCAAGTGTCACTGCTGGAGCAGCAGTAAAGTGAATCATCACCTTCATTGCTTTTCTCTCAAAAGGCACTGAGGGTTTTGAAAACTTGACAACAAAGAGGTAATGGGGAAAGAGCCATGCACTCTATAAATTTCACAGTTCACCCAGTACGCCTGTATATTCACATTAGCCTATCAGCGATCTGAGGTCTACTAAAATCCTGAATTTGCTACTGCAAATTTATTAGCAAGGGATTTAATCTACAAAGATATAGCTTCATTACATTCATACACGAAGATTACCCTATTCTTACATTCTGCTAAAAAAATGTCCCAGGTAACTGGGACATTTGGGCTACATGAGGGAGGTGGGTTGTTACTCTGCTCTGTTCAGTTTCAGGAAAGGCGACCAGCACTGCTATCAGTGAGAGAATCAGTGATCTGCTCTGTGCAGACCCTAAGCCTCAATCAGGGCAGTTCAGGCTTGCCTAGATAAACGTGGCACCAAGTTTGGGTCAGAGTGCAGCTCTGGTCAAAACTCCAGACAAAAGGGACCAGGAGCCACTGCTCCTTGGAGAAGCACGGTAATGTAACTTGTCCTGCTGTGGACACCCTCAAAAACATTCTGTCCTCTCAGAAACTGAGGGGACCCAGCAGAAGGTCCCCAGATAGCCACAGGTCTCTTGAGTCCTGTTGTATCCTGTCTTTGCTCATGGATTATAGAGGGTGCAACTCCTGGTCAGGGTACCCTTGGGAGAGGACCCTCCTCAGCACCTGACAAGTCTTACAGGTTTTCTTATGCTGTACTTCTTTGTATTACTTTGCCCATCGCTGTGCCTCACCTAAAAAATCCACTGCGCAGGCTGGAAGGGCACACCCACGTGGGGACAGCCCTTCCCAAATCTTCGTTCGCGAAGTCGAGCCACACACACTTTGCCCATAGAAAATTCCTTGAATATGGAGTGAACATCTGCTTTAGGGCTCCCTTCCACTGCCTAAGTGGATGAGAGTAGGTCTGAATGCAAGTAAGAGCCTGTATCACCTCTTTAGTGTGCAACGATTCTGCATCTGCTGAGGGACATCTTGATGATTGTATCAGCAACAGGAGCAAATCCAAACTTCTTGCTTTTAGAATGGAGGCAATTCTGACACTCAAGAAATCCCAGATGCCATATATAGGCTTGTACTGACTTAACTTGTTCACTTTACACAACTGACAGTAAGTGGCCAGAAAGCCATGAAAGATTATCTGCCAAAACTCAAGAGTACTGATCACCTCAGCCTCTAAAGAGAACACTTAAATAGTAGATACCACAGTTCTGGTTTTCCATGAAAACTATAGGAAATAAGTAAAGGGTTCCTCTCTACAACAATACCAATAACTTAATAACCAGTAACTTAAAAAAAGAAGAAATCATGAGCATTTCTAAAAGAAGAGATCATTTGGCTGATGATATATTTATACTGCCCTTGCTTATAGCACCTGAACACTCAAGACTTTTTCCGTAGCTGTTTTAATAGTTGCCTTTGATTAAGCAGGCCTGGACATTGACGATTAAAGGGAATGCACGAACTTAGACCTGCAGAAGACACTGCAAATCCAGTGCTGCAAACAAGGATGAGTACAAACAACACTTACCAGGATAGTCTTAACACAAAAAATATACTGGCTAAATCAGCTTTTGCAGACATAGTCTGCTCAGCAAATAACAATATCATTATTAGACAGACAGACAATATCAAGGAATTTAATTTTAGGGGCATGAGCATTGAAGGATGGAAATGTCACTGAAGCATACATTAAAAATGAACAGCAATCATCTAACACCTATAGTACTTTTCTTACAGAAGGTGCACTACAGCTGTTCCTAGAGAATCTGCAGATGCTACACATTGCAAAGATGACTCTGCTATCAAATCTGCTTTGGGTGAAGTCTGGCAACTTTACACTCGGCATTATAACACTAGTTTAAAATCAGAAGTGAAAAATGTGTCATTATTTGAAAACTACCCAAAAATATTAAATAAAACAAGTAGTTCTATAAACATGTAAAGATGGCTGTGGTATCCTCTGTTATTCCATCTTATTTTTGACACAAGAAAGACAACCATTTTAATGATTAAAGCCACAGCCCCATGTCGAGAAGATTATGTTTGAGGAAAGCTTCAAAAATTGTGTTCAACTGAGCACTTCTGCTAGACAGACAAACAAATTGTTATGAGGTAGCTCGTCCCTGCTGGAGTTATGTCAAGTACAGACTTCTCAGAATCAGGTGCCATGCCTTTGTTTGAAATACAAACGGAAACCCACGAATTCCTGCGTGCTCTTTTGAAGGTGGCAGTGAGTTATGTGACAGTATCACTATGCATGCATATGCTATGCTAACAACTTGGTTAATGGGATCAGAAGAGACAGGTCTTCCTTTGAATGTCAATGATTTTTTTTCTCTGTACTTTTACATTGAGATTATTACAGTAATTTCTACCTTATTGTATCTGCAAAGACAGTTTTCTTTGGGAGTATTTGGGAGTTCATTAGTGGTGTAGTTTAGGCTCTGGGGGATGCTGCTGACATTAATTTTGGTTTTGTTTGCTGCTGGGAATATCATAATTGGAAACTTCTAACTGTATGTGTGCATGCACCTATTCGAGCAGCAGTTGATTTTTATTAAAGTTGCAGTAAAACAACCGTTTGCCTGTTCTGGAATTACACTTTACAGGAAATTCATTTATTTTAATTTAGATACTAGCTTATCCTGGTATAAGTTCACTACTGAAATGCACTGAGGAGATCAGTGAAGTTTTCCATGGCTGTCTAGTGAAAACAAGACTGGACCTTTGGCACTGTGGTTATCAGGTCAGTCTGAGGTGCTGCACGATTTGACATAAGGCAGAAGCAGCGGTGTCGCTCTTGGTCTTTTCATTGCTCAGGTGCACATGCCAGTGCCTAAAATTTTGTCTCTGAGCTTTTCTATCTGAACCTGGAGTGGAGAGCAGGCACTGTGCATGAAAACAGACACCCCATGCCATCTGGCCATGCTGTTTTTCACAGTTGGCTTCAACACGATGTAAACCCATACAGCCCAAAAGCACAAACCCATACTACTCAACACCTGTGACCACCTCTACATGAAATCCTCCAGGAGCCCTTGTGGCTTCAAACAGCCTCCCCAGAGAACAAGCATCCCCCACACAGATCTGTCCCCTTTGGATGGGGCTGAAGTGATGGATGTGTGTCCCCTCACAGGCAAGGGTGGCAGGGAGAGAGAGCCTCCCTGCCCTGCCAGAATTCGCTCTTCCAACAGAGCCTTGAGTTTTCAAAGCTCTCAGCTTCATTCCTTCCTTAAATGAGCTCTACCATCTCACTCATTTTAAAACAGCTTTCAAAAGACTGAAACATTGATTAAAAATGAGGGAGAGCCTGCACTGACACTGTCACTCAAAATTTTTTATGTATTTCCATGACCGCATGCAGCAATTCAGAACAAGTACTGAATTATGAGTACAGATAAGAATTAAACAACAGAAAACAATTTCAAGCATCTTTTATCTTGAAGACCAGACCAGAAAAGGCAAGGCTGAACACCACTTTAGACCTTTCTCCCGTCATCCAGTAGCTGTTGAAGGGCACTGCCAAAGCAGCTGTGCAAAGTGACTGCCACTAGATGGAGTGGCTTTGACAAACTCTGCTTAACTGTCTGCAGAGACGTGCATTCAACTTCCTCCAGGCCCTTCTTCCCAGCCTGCTCTAGTGGGGGATCAAATCTATGACGTGTTAAACACCACCTGAAGGTTGAAGACACGACTTTTTTAAGGCTATGTATTCAAAGTGAAAGAATTACTTAAGAGTTGTGAGGGCAAGTCTGCCCTCCACTGTGTGATTACAAACAGCCCTAAAAGAAGCTTGGATGATATGACAATACAAACACACCTTAGGTTAAATAAAAAATACATAGTACTTAAAAAGGCTGATAACTCACCATCAAGGACAACAGGGAGAATTGTATCTCCCCTGGACTTCTAACTGGTCCACAAGACCAGTTCACTCATTAAAATGCTATTGCCTATCTGCTCCTGCTGTTCTGGGGAGAGGGAGGGCAGGAAAGTTTTTATCGTTGCCTATAAAAAGGACTGAATTTATTATTATTTTCAAACCAGAATGATTGATAGAGCAATTTTAATAGCCTGAATAGAGACAGTGAGTATTTGTGTTCTTCCTTGGAAAGCAATTATGAGCAATACAATGATGCTACTGATAACTGCAAAAATGTTGACATGGCAAGAAAAGGAATTAAAACAAGAAAGGGAAATCCACAATCAAACCTTTCTAGCTTCTATTTTAGAAAATGTTTTGATCTCCATGTCTATGCATTTCTTCTATGATAATCACAGTTAATTGAAAACAGGCTAAAGGACAACTAGGTAAAATTGAAACAATTAAGAAACAATTTCTGAACACATAAAATTACGCGAATGCACTCTCCTTGCTTACATGTTGTAAGGTTGTAAGCTGTTCAGAGATGGGCTTTATCTTCTGATAAACCTGTGTAACACTCAGTACACTGGGAGTCCTACCAAACTGGGGTCACAAAGTACCACCACAGAAGAAAGAGCACTCATTTATACTCGTATGCAGTCAGTTGTAAAAGTGTGAGAGAAATGAGGTCTACCATGGTAACTGTTGGCCTTTAGGAATTAGAACTGTCCTATAAAATGAAAATTTATATAGCTAATAATTGCCTTATCCCGTATGGTGATGAACAATACCACTTTGAGGACAGAACAAGGTTTCCAAGCCTTGGAGAAAGAAATGTGCAGACTGAGAAATGGTACTCTCAGACTCCGTAACACTGAGCAAGGAAAAAGCACATGTTGACAAGAATGTGAAGGCAATGTTACTCCTATCCTGTTCACTGGTTTACTATTCTATCTCCCAACACTATACCACTCCTAGACTATAAATGGCAAAAACACTGTCAGTCCTAATTCAGGAAAAAATGCATTCACTTCAGTCAGAATTCTCTCTGTGTGAGGGATCAGGAAGGAGCACACACACTAGGAGAGGAGCAAATGAGGAATGTTATCTTCTAGATACAGCAAGCACTATCAACTGTGGGGTAAACTAGGGCATGCAAGTACTAAACCAAATTCTGTTCTTATGTAACATGATCCTATCTTTGGCAAGCTGGACGTTAATTACCAAGAAGCCACAGCTACATGGTTATTTATGTTAATTAACATACCGTTTGCACACTAGCAGGATAAGGGCTGGACTGTTCCAATTTGTGGGAAAATGGCCCCTACGTGACACCCCCCAGCATCCAGGAGCCAACGATCTGAACAACAAAAACAAAACAACGGGGAAAACAGGACCTTAATCAGTGATGGACAATGTTTTAAAAAGAGATAACGCTACTTCCTCCCTCCAAAGTTTTGCTGGTGAGGTATGTGTACCAATTTTAGCACAAGTCATTTGCACATACAGAGAAAAGGAGGCTGTGCCTCACCTCCCAGACGGCCAGGGCATACACGTGTCTAAGATCAGAGAGTTTCAAAAGCAAGGTTGAAGTCCTGCTCCATTTGGTGCAGGAGAAGGACCCAAACTTTGCTCTCCTGTGAGGCAGGTGAGCACGCTGGCAGCCTCTATGTTCTGCTGCCATCTCTAAACTGCTTGAGTTGCTCCAAGAGCATGCCAGATCAGGAGTTAAACATCCAGAGATAAAGGCATCAACTGATATTCTAGGAGGCAGGGTGTGTGCCTGGGAAGTGAGAAGTTAAGCTTGAAGCCCTTTGTCTGAATTAAGCAAACCAAGGATGTGTCTCCTGCATTCCATGCAGGCATAGGGGAAGAAGAGTGAGGACAGCTGCCCCATCTGCCTATGAAAAATCCCCCAAACTCGACTTCACTCAAACCCCCTTAGCTTGTAAAATACAATCTCTTACCCACACATTGCCTACCAAATTTGAGACAAGACAAAGTAATGAAGTCACAAACCAGCAAGGGGACCATCAGAGTCACATTAATGGAAAACTACAGCTACCTGCTCTGCTCAGTATTTGAGACAAAGAAGGGAAGGCTGTGGGATTTTAAGATCCTTCACAGTTTATATATCTTAATTTCATCTAAAGACAGAATTCGGGAAGGGGATGAAGAGGCTTGCTGAAGGATGTAAGATTCAGATGAAAGGAAACAATGACACCATTGTGACCTGGTTGTTTGCTTAAAATCAGCTCCAGTTTAGGGATGAGTCCCAATAAAAGACCTTCCCTTCTTTCCAACTAAAGCAGTACGAACAGGTAATCCGAAAAGTTTGATACAATGCTTCAGTATTTACATTTTAAAGAAAATTGAAGTGAACTCATTAATCTGGTCAATTTTGAACCCTTAAACTTTTTCATAAAAGGGTTTATCTTGGATTTCAATATTCCAACAGAAACTGTGTCACTTACAGCCTCTTTTCTAGCCATTCTCTAGTGCCAAAAGGTGCAGGCACTTATTATTGCTAAGCAGAACTGGCATAAATGTTAAATGGGGACAGAGAAACCTAGGCAGGTGCAAAAGAGGTGGGGGCTGAACACTTATTCTCCTGAAAGTATCTAGAACAAGCAGCAGTTTAGTACACAATGTGTAGTTTAATGGAGAGAAGTCATTTCAAACAACAGAGCAGGACATTAAAGGCCCAGGCTGCACTGGATGCTAAATGTTAAAGGTCTCCAGAGAAATGTAATGTCTACAGAATGAAACAGGGGGAAAAACACATTTATTAGAGAGCAAAAAAAAGGGAGAGAGAACGACTCCAAGAAAACAGCTTCCATGTAATGGCGAGAACAGAACAGAGAAGGTCAAGAATTTGTTGCAGCAGAAAATATTCGTGAACTTTATTAAAAGAGTAAGGATTAGAGACAGAAAGATAGCAAAAACACCAGGCTTCAGGGAGACGTCTCATAAACTGCACGGAGTGTTATGTCTGCCTTCTCATTCTCGTGCAACAAACTGGCTGTAATAAGTTTTAATTAAACACGTGGTGAGATAGCAAGTTGATGCTGAGAGCAAAGGTAATGCTGGTTAAGCTATTGGTGTGATGAGGACTGGTAGGAGAGAGGAAAGACAACTGTACTCATACTGGGAATAAGATATCTACAAGTGAGACAGAAGCAAACCGGGGAACGGCAAGAGAGGAAGACCCAAGTGGAAGAAGTCCCTGTGAGGCAGAGATGCAGGGAAAGAGAGGAGTTGCCTTTGTCATAGGCTGGAGGAAAGCAGATCAGGTGAAGGAGAAAACACATGAGAGAAACCCTCCTTCTTCTGAGCTATGCAAACTTCAGACACCTCTGTAAGCAGAACATCGCTAGTGGGATTTTTCAGATCTCATCCTAAAGAAGGAATAGATCCACTGCTCTGCAGGCAATGACTTGCTCTTTTGAAAGTCCATTTCTGATCTGTATTCAAACAATGAAGGAAGATGCAAAGGGCTCTGAGAATGCATGTTTGGTTAAGGTCAGAGAAAAGGACAGTTTTGTATGCACTGACAGTTGGGACCAGGCTGGGGACTCTCAGGAGAGATCAGCTGAGCAAATTTGGCCAGGGACATTAATAAAAATCAAACTGCTTAAGAAAAATGAAGTACAGAATATGGACCTCAGAGGTGGAAAGGAAGACAGTGTTTAAATGGAGCCACTGAGTGACCCATACAGCAGATAAACACACTGAAAGTGAAAAGGGGGTTTACAGGCAATGACAAAAAGTTAGTGCATAGAGAGTTAGCAACACATTGCAAAGCAACATCCCTTCTACCTCAGTCTTCAAGACTCTACTTCTCTCAAAAATTATTATTAGGCTACCAAGTGCTGGCAATGCTCAGAAGCTTGGATAGAAAGGCTTTTGGCAAATGTGATGTCCTACACCATCAGGGTTAGTGAAGGACAAAAATATGCACTCCGATTAAAAAGTGAGGAACATTCTTTCATTTCTGGAGCTGTCTTGCCTTTCGTAAGATTTAAATAAGCTCAGATAACTGTCTTCATAGTTACATTCAAAATATATTAAAATATACTGCCTTCGCACACACAAACAACTTGTGAAATTATTTGCCAGCATATTAAACCACTACACCAGATTGCTTGGCAATGGTGTATGTCTTCAAAATATGCAGATAATTTCATAAAAAAAGAAGAAAGGGAGAGAAGTGACAAAGAATTACAGCAGAATCTGATATCCAAGTAGCCAGAACAAATTGTAGAGAGACTCCAATGAATATTACATCAGATTTGGAGAAACAGTTAAACTAACTGAGGGATCATAGAATATTCTGAGTTGGAAGAGATGCACAAGGACCATCAAGTCCAAATTACTAAGTGAGTGGCCCATACAGTGATCAAACCCACAACCGTGGCATTATTAGCACTAGGTTCTAACCAACTGAGCTAATCTCAAGGTCACAGTTATTACTTTTTGTGTGTGTGTCTGTACATATTTATATTTATATGCATAAACTTACAAACAGACATACAAAAAGAAAAAACACATGCCTAGAGGAAAAACACAGCAGTTCTGTTTTGCATGCACAAACTAAAATTTCAAGTGCTAGAGGACAAGCAGACAAGTAGAAGTGTAGGTAAAAAAATTAGGCAAGATGACTGCTGAACATCCTTCTGAATTCCCTTAAACACAACATTCCTGGGAAAAAGCAAGGATCTAAAACTAGTATCTCTATCACTGAGTTATTTTGCATGTATATATACATATGCCACCTACTTTTCCAGGTACTTGCATAGCCTGGACTTCAGTGCTGCATTACTTAGAAGAGGTACAACTGACTAAACAGTTATTTCTGAGAGCATGTTTCACATATTCAGAACAACAGGAAGGTGGGAGCCCCTCAAGCCTCTAAACACTAACTTTGAAACATTTCCTGAAATGCAGAAAGATGGAAACAGCTTCAGTGAGGGCTCAAAGGGAACCCACAGTACAGAACTGTTCCTGCTCAGTACACTTTGTAGTGAGCAAACACATCTTTCTTAAGGATATACAGCTGTAATAAAACAAGTTAACACAGAATAAGGTACTATGTTATGCCATCTAACCTCAATCTACACAAATAATACAACACCTGAATTGTATGGAACATCCAGTTTCACCAAACAGTCCAGTCATAGTATAAGGAGTGACCATGATTCTAACATACACAGTGGTGAAATATCTATTTTGTCAGTAATTTGGATGAAGCTAGCTTGATCAATAAAGGATGTTCCCACAGAAGAGAGGCAGAACTGGGCTTGGTGTGTGCATCACTCTAATGCCCCTGCATGAGGCACAAATGGCAGAATAAAACGTGCTCCGACCTTATGTTGCAAACCCAATCATTCTTCATGGGCAACAACGGCACCTTCGGGAAAAAGGAAAAAAAAGTTCTCTCTAACGAGAAATTAATTTATAAGTCATTATAACCATTTGAAAAGGACTGGTCATAGCTGGTTTCAGCGATCATTAACAAGGCCATGCACTTTCAAAGGGCCTGAGTTCTGGCGGGGAAATTCTTATCCCACCAGCAGCGATGGGATGTGCACTTTTGGCAGCAGTACCGTGTCAGTCTAGAAATGGAGACATAAAGATCACTACTGAGAAGACAGGTTGCCACATTTTTAACTTCGCATCAGTAACAAATACTCTTGCTGTCTACTCTGGCAAATTTGCAAGCTTGCTTTTAGGTACAAGGGACTAGGATTAATTTCCACTATAGATAAGAAAACAAAAGCAGCCTTGTTATGATTGAAAGGGTCTATTTCCCTCTGTCTTCTGTGTCCATCTGCATAGCTGCTTTGAACTTGGCCAAATGACAGTGCTAGGGTTGCCTACAGTATGTATTTTTAAATCATCATCAGACTTGTGAATTTGCTGCTAGAGAAAAGAAAAATCTCAAAATTCTCAAGTAAATAGTCAATGAGTGGTTTTGTAGAAGATTGATCATTTTACATAGCCTAAACTATTTGGGAAATTCCAGCCCAAAAAAAATGCAGTAAAATAATTTACTGTTCCATGAGGACACTTAGATAAAGACAATATAGACACGTAGAAAGAAATGAAGAGCAATTACTGTTGAGAAAAACTAAATCTGTGGATGCCTAGATAGATGGCTGCATGACTAGAAAGGTCATAAAGTCTGAATTTGTGAAGTTACAGTAATTTCTCTCTACAGGTGAAGAATCAGACAAACTAGGTGAGAGAAAGAAGACCATGAGACCTGCAGAACCATGAGTGGCAATGCATTTGGAAAATCTTGGGCAATACTAAATTAATATAAGAATTTGGATTCTCTGTTGCCTCTTAATCTCACCTACCTCTACTCAATAGAAATGAATATGCCAGCTCTCATACCAGCTCTCCCTCTCTAGTGCATAACACTTCCAGCACCAACATTTCTAGTGGGGTGACAGTCTGCAAGCATTTTGACACAGTCACATTAAAGGCTGAAAGTCAGAAATGGCTTAAAAAATACAGAAAAAAAAAGTTATTTCTTTCTAAACTTCCACTGCCCAATCAGAAACTTGTGAGCAGGGGAAGGGAAAGAAAGACTTTTACTAGCTAAGACCTGCCATTCCTTAAACAGAGCATGAAAGCCTTTAATGGGTCCTTTATGCAACTGAGCTAACATCATTCACCAAAGAACAACAGCCAGTATCAAAGGCATCCACCAACTCATCTCACAATACTATACGCTGCTTTCACCTTCACCTTGAGTTTTACAGGTATTTTGATTTGATTCCTGTGGGTTTTGGTGCCATAGAATGGTCGACAGGCTAAACTCACAGCAAATAAGTCCACTTCTTCACCTAGCCAAATTTTTTTCCCCTCCTGGCAACAGATGCCTGCTGCTTCAGTCAAACAATTATTGCTTTTATCAATTCTGCTTTAAAATGGTTTTACTCAAATGGTTCTGCCTCTTCTTCAAAAGACCAACACATAAGAAAGCAAAGCTGCTACTGGTTGCTACAAAACTAATTTTAACCTCGAGCAAATCAGGAATTACACATTCATCTTCTGAACTGTTTAAAGATGTTACGTTCATTTCTTTTACGACTGATTTAATAAACTCTAAACCTGCATAATAAATATTCCTGCTATAATCACAGAGGTTTTTTCCTTTCTTGACAAGGGAAAGCCCATGCTGATGGTTGATATGCGGTGTAATCTGAAAATAATTAAGCACACCCAAGTAATTTTTGCAGTGTTGCACATTTTGTTATTGAATATCATACTCAGTATCACTCTGATTCTTCGAGTGATCTTGGTATGTGTTAACAGCAATGCCACCCCCAGCAGAGCATGCTATACTCCTTTAAGAAAGGGTGAACAATAACAATAAAAACAAGATGATACATCTAAGGGGGGGGGGGGAAGCAGCATTACTACACCTTTAAAAGGTTACACACTATGTTGTTTTTTTCTTAAACTTGTAGATACTCAAGGAATAGTTTGGTATCTGGTTCTATGCTATATATGCCCCTTTATCTCCTGAAAGAAGAAAACATGTGCTGAATCTGTTAATCTCATCATTTGCTGCCATACAGAAAATAACACTGCTAATAATTTTAGAGAAAGAAGGAAAACTGTGGACTTCATCTTCTGACACCATTTTACTTAATCAAACTGCAATCACAGTAATGAGCCCTCTCCTACCAAACGCTTGGTACATACCTCATCCAGGAGTGTTTTCAATGGAGATCTGCAGACGTCTTTGAGACAAAAAGATTCCCATTTAAAATAAGCCCATCTGGTTATTCAAAATTATTTCTCAACAGCTGAAGATTTCACATGCCAAACGCTGCGTGAAGTTTAAAAGGCTCACCCTTTTTCGGCTCTTTTCCCCCCATACCTCCGAATTTCAGACAAAAACAAGCCAACCAACCAACCAAAAACCCTACCGGGATATTCTAAGGATGCTGGACTCCTAAGTGACACCTTTTAAGAGAACATCACTGCGCACAAAATTACGAACCGCCTTTTATTTCGGTTACAGCCCCAAAGGCAGAGTTTTGGGAGGAAAAGTGCACAGGAAAGCCGGAATGAGTATCTCCCGCTGGAAAACATCACTGGGTCAGGATGAGAGGAGAAACCTCCGATGTCAGATAAGGTCCTGTGGGAGTGCGGGAGGCTGCCGGCTCCGCGCACAGAAGAATAGACGCGTGCTAACCATAACGCCACCAGCCTCCCGCACCCCCACCCGCTGCCGGGCTGCCCGGGGCCCTCCTCCCCCGGCCGGGCTCGCCAACCCACACGGCGCTCCTCGGACCACCAGCTTTCCCGGGTGGCCCCGGGGCACTCTCCAACTCGTCCCAGCCGCCCGAGGCGGCGGCGCGGGCCGTGCCTGGGCAGGGGTGAGACCCGCGCACTTTCGGCCCCCGCCGCAGCGTGGGATGCGTGAGGGATGCTCCGCTGGCGGCTGCCTCCCATCCGCCCGCTCCGCCGTCGAGGCAGGCGGTGTCATCCCCTAGACCCTGCTCCTACCCACGCCGCCAACAAACTTTGACGGCGACAAGGGGTCCCTGGCCCCCGGCGGGCGGGCACCCGCGGCCCCGTTCCGCGCCCCCGCCCCGCGCCGTCCTTACCCCTCCGCACGGCACCGGCCGCGCTGCCGCCTGCTCCGGCCGCGCCGACACCCGGCAGGGAGCAGGGAGCGTGAGCGCCGCCCCGCCCGGGCACCCCAGCACTGGGGAGCGCCGAGGAGGCGGTGCCGGTGAGGGGAAGGAGGAGGTGGGAGACTTCTCCCCCCGGCTGCCTCCCCTTCTTCCCTTCCCTCCCCTCGGCGCCTCCTTTCTGACCACCGCCGCCCTCGCTCGCCCGGATCAGGCGGCACGCCGGGCTCCGCCACCCTGCCGCCGCCGCCGCCGCCGCCGCCGCTCCATGTGCCGCCCGCCCGCTCCTCCTCCGCCGCCGCCTCCGCCCGCCGCCGCCTCGGCGCGGGGAGGCAGCGCGGGAGCCGCCGGGCACCCGACGCGGCTCCGGCACACGCCACCGCCGCGTCCCCCGCCTTCCGCCCCGCTCCGGTCCCATTTATGAAGCCCGGCGCCCATCACGTGTCAGTGTGTGCCTTTTGTCCCGGCCCTGGCAGCGGCGGAGGCGCCCCGCACGCGCGGGCAGCGCCGGGGCGGACGGGCGGCGGCGGCCAAACTTCGCCCCGGGGGAGGGACACAGCGACAGCGGGGGACACGGCGGGGGCGGGCAGGGCACAGCGAGTCCGGACCACGCCGTCCGTCCCGGGCCGTGCCCCGCGCCCCCGGCCGGCCGTGGGCGATGACCGGCCGTGAGTCCCGTCGTGGCGGCGCGGCCACACCGGCCCGGGGGAGGCGGCGCGCCGGACGCCGAGCCAGCGCGGAAGGCAGCGCCTCCCCCGGCCCGCGGGGGCGGTGGCACCTCCCTGGGGGACCCGACGCGGCCCGGCCACCCTCCGGCGCGGCGGGGGCACAGCCTCGGCAGACCCCGCGCCCGGCCCGGCCCGCGGGGTGGCGCGCACAGGGCGCGGCTGGGGCTGCCCGCGTGGGGCGTCGCTTCCCCGTCCGTTTTCCCTGTGGAACACCAGAGATTTGCCATCGGGTTTTTTCCTTTTTTCTCACTATCCATGTGTCCGGCCTTGGGCGTTCTGGGGCTCGCGCGACAGCCGTCATGGCAACCCTCAGAAGTGCTGAGGGGCGAGATGGCTCCAAAGGCAGGCAGGCAGTGGGCACGACTGGAAAGCTGAGCTTTATTCAACAGCCAGTTCCTAAAAGAGTGTAATATCCAGCTGGCTCTGCTCCGTGTGCTTCTGTCTCTGCAGTGTTATAAATATGTATTTGTCTTCACACGAATTAATAAAGAAAGATGATAAATATTTATCATTTGACATAGTGTCTAAAGACATTAACTGGTCCATCTACCACATCCACCGGTGGAGAAGAAATATGCCATATCCCTTGTTTCTCACGGTAAAAAAACACCAAAAAACTCAGCTCCTCCCAAGTGAGAGTTAAAGGTATTGGGTGGCTGCATTTTTTAGAGGTGTCCTACTTGAGATGTTCCTGCCATATGATAGTGACTCCTCTTGAAGGCTTCTCAAGGTGGGCCCCCAAGGTCTGAGGCAGTCAAAAACTCAAGGCTCCATCCGCTGAAGTGCATCTGCTGGGGAGCACACTCTCATACTCACAATCCAGTGTTTTCCCGGCACTGAGTCCCACAGCTAGTCTGCAAGATCATAATTACTGCCTATAATTTTTCCACCGCTAGCGCTTTCTGATGGTAATCGTTAAATTAACAAGAAAGGAGATCATTTCAAATAGCACGCCCTGTGAGAAAAGTGGAGGGGGGAATAAAAGGCTAACTCATTTGTGCCCATCTTGGATTCCTGGTATTAGTCAGTCCATCTGTTTGGTCATTTGGAAGTGGTGATGTGTAGAAAGAACTTTATTTAAGACTGCATTAAATCACATCAGATTTCTCTTTAGCTATGCATTTCAGACCTCTCCTCTGAGGACTGAGAGTTTCCTTTTTTAATTATTTGAAAGAGTTGGGTACTTTTGCTGTTAATGTGAACCTACCAAGATAAACTTCTCTTCCACGTTCATGGAGGGACACACCCCTTCTGCAAAGGCAAGTCCATGAAGTGGACATTGTCAGACTAAAATCAACCCTATGGGTGTGTGTTACTGCTCATCCCATCTCCACATCCATCGCCAACAATCCCCATCCTGATCTGGCAGTTACTCCAATCTCAGGATAATCCTTCTTTCTGTCACTTCTAGACTTTTATGGTAGAGAGGAAAATTATAGGGTTGAACATGTCAACATGCTGTCACACTGAAGATTTTTTCCCCTAAATTCCCCTACAGTTGCTACTTTCAGTTAAGCCCACAAGTGTAGCAGTTCCATGGGAGACATGACCTATGGGTTGCCAGAGGTGATTCAAGCACTGAGTTCTCGACCTTCTTCACCATTGGGCATCCTGTGACCCCTCATGCCTTGCACACCCCATCCCCTCTTCCAGGATCGTGCTTGCATTTTAGCAGTTTGGCAAAGGAAAGGTTGTTGCAATCCTGTGACACCTGTTCCTAGAGGAGCTGGTTGGAAAACTGCTGAAAGAACTGCTTTCCACTGGAAAATGCAACCCTGTCAAAATTGAAATGCTTTTCAAACTCCTGTTGGTTGCAATGAAAATGTAATTTAAAAAAGAATAAATGGTGGAGGGAGGTTCCAACAGTGTGGGAGCATCTCATTGTGACATTTCCAAGCTAAACATTTCAATTTCTTCTTTAAAAATGAGTTTCAATTTCAAAATATTTCCTTTTATAGTATATATTACAAAATAATACCAACATTTGAAAAGCTGTCACTTATTACCATCAATCTGAGATTAATGTTATCCACAAATTTCTCAAGGTAAGGAATTCTTCTATCCTGATTTGGAGCAAAATTTTAAACCACAAACACCTAGTGAAACTAGAATATCTGAATTTCGGTGGGCCCTCAACCACATGATGGAGTTCCAGAACACATTACAGCCATCTTTTTAAAGTGCTCAATTACAAAATGCTTAAAATAGGGTAGGGCTACTTGAAGTCTTGTCTTGCACTTTAAGCCTTGCTGGCAGTTGAGAGAAAAACATTCTTTAACACAAATCAGGTTGGTTGTAAAAGATGTGGGTAGACATGAGCCCTGAGAGCAGAAGTTTACCCTGTGGTTTTTTTGTTGCTCCCAGTTAACATGTTTCAAAGCAGTGCATCTATCACGTATCTGCTGTCCAGCCCAAGTACTACAGTTTGGGCTGTGATATAGTAAATTTTCTTCCTGGTAGCTGGTACACTGCTGTGTTTTGGATTTAGTCTAAGAGCCATGTTGATAACACACTAATGTTTTAGTTGTTGCTAAGCAGTGCTTACACTGCATCAAGGACTTTTCAGCTTCTCACACCACTCTACCAGTGAGTAGGCTGAGTAGCACAAGAAGTTGGGAGGAGTAAAAGGCAGGACAGCTGACCTGAACTGGCCAAAGGGATTGTGTGGCATTATGCTCAGTTCATAAACTATGGGGAAAGCTGCCTGGGGGTCACTGCTCAGAGGCTGGCTGGGCATGGGTCAGCAGGTGGTGAGTAATTGCATTGTGGATCCCTTGTTTTGTATATTCAGATTATATTAATATTATTGGCACTATCACTATTATTATGGATCACTTGTTCCGTATATTCTAATTTCCCCCCTTTTCTGTCCTATTAAACTGCCTTTATCTCAACCCATGAATTTTGCTTTTTCCCCCGCTAATTCTCTTCCCCATCCCTCTGGGGGCAGGGAGTGACTGAGTAGCTGTGTGGTGCTTAGTTCCTGTCTGGGGTTAAACCACAACATATTGACACTGTGTTTTCCTTCAGTTCTTATTTCAGAAAGAAGAGATAAGGGGGTAACAGATGAGATAATCCAGCTGATCCTATGCTCTTTCTAAATCACAAATTCTTGCCTTCTAAGTATTTTTCCAAATACTTTTATTTTACATTTTTATGAAAAATTAACTTTACCACTTTATGAATGTTGTCTTCCATTCATTAAACATCTTATTCATCTATTCAGGTTGATCAGAGGTTCCTAATGAGTGACCTTGATGATTTACTTCACAAAAATCTGTACAATAATCAGGTTATCTCAGAAAGATCAGTTGCTTTCCAGTTGTACAGACCCTGGAGCACCATGGCTGCTTTCAGGATTCCTCCATCACTTCTTTTCAAGAGTGTTTCCTGCTGCTGCCTCATATAAACAGAGGGTTTGCTCGCTTTTATCCCTTCATCCATAGGTAGAGCCAACTATCAAACAAGACATAAATGATGCACTTGGAAATACACTGGCTTCTAACACTTATCCAATGTCCTGCCCACAGGCAAATAGGTTTTCACAAGGTTTATGTGGCAGTTTCTTAAATAATTTTCAAATGAGAGAGAAGATTTGGTCTTGTGTCCAGTCCCTAATTTAGAAGACTGCTTGCTTGTCCCAAGTGTTTATCTGTCCAGTTTAGGAGATTTTACTGCTAGGATAGCAAGGAGCACCATGGGTGCACACAAACCTTTCCACCATTTCACAAGCATGCTGTGTCTGGAAAAAGCTGAGAAGGGTATTTACCATAAGTATAGTTCTGCCCCTGCATACCTTGAGGGCCATAATAGAAATTCTTTTGGACCAGCAAAACAAAGGATTGAAAAACACCTTAAACCTTGACCACTTCCCGCGGTAGCCTTCTCTTCCTAAAACCATAGAGCCTCAGAACGTGAAATGTTCAGGTGCTGCTGCAGCACAGACACATACTCTTAAGGCAACATGATTTTTCAGCTTTTCTACATTTTCTCTCCAAGCTGTCAAGTAAGCAAGGTCAGTTTGGGCCCCACGGAGTCCTGATTCTGTTCCTTACTTGTTAAGTGATGTTGGCCCCTGTTTTTCTGTGCTGTTTAACTCCTGCAATTTTTACTGAGTTCAGGAAGAGCAGCATGAGCTCTGTCCCTTGGGATGTACTGCTGTTTGTCTTTCTGTGTGGGTGCTTCCCCACTGGAAAATGAGAATAATAATACCTTCCTTCTTCCATCACTCTCAGGCTTTTTTGTTTAAACTCTAAGGTCATCAAAGTGAGAGCTGTCTCTTATTAGTGGTTTATGAGCACCTATCACAACAAAGTCATAATCCTGTCTGTGACCTGCAGGCACTAACACTTTGCAAATAATAATAAAAATCCAATCAGAAATACCATTGTCCAGGAATAGCTTTCATGCCATCCAGCAAATGAAAAAGTCAGTCCAAGGAATGGCAGAACCTATGAAAGTGAGTGGATTATCCCAGACCTTTGCTAATCCAACTCCATGTTTAGTCAAATGCTGGTCTTTTCCAAAATGGTTGAGCTGCCAGGGGACAGTCACTGTTGATGTCACTAAGAGACGCTGCAGTGTCCTTGCTATGGGCTGTTCCCACCGCACACTTCAGCCTGATGCTCAGGTAGGACAGTAGTCCTGCTTCTTTCCCAAGCTCTTTGACTCTGCCATCTGCTGAGTAGGAGATGTGCTGCTGGGTTTTGTAAAGCAGATGTCCACCAACTAGGAACAGGCTGAGACCACTACCTCATGTCACACAGGAAAATGAGCAGCTCTCATACAGCAATGACTCTGAGCCACTACTGCCCTCAACCAAATTGAAACCAGTGATGCAGGCATTCAAATCTCTCTATCTCATTATTAACTATCCCTGAAGCTATCCAGCTCCCCAAATATTATTCTTTTAGCTTCTTGCTTTGTCCTTTTAAATTAGAGTTGAACAATAATGAACCAATTTAGCTGCTATTCTATGTAATTTAGGTTATGAGCTCAGTGAATTAAGGAGAGAAACATGCAACAAAGTTATGAATACCTGTTTTTAAAAAATTCTGTTTACTGCTGACAGGTGTTGGTAGCCATAACATATAGAATGCCATTGAGCTTAATCTTCTGTTCTATTGATTTTTTGTGATGTTTTGCCTATTCTGTTGTGGGTGGCACTGCAGGGTATTAACAAGGTTTTTCTTTTGGTCTGATGGCAATGATACTGTGCTGTGTCATGTTCCTTCCACCAACTCCTGACAAATAAGACAAAAAAGGAAGAGCCAGAAGACTGGTGAGCACTTGCAATGGAGAAACCTCTGACTTAAAATACAGGCTTTTCCAGATTCAGAGGAGGGAAATTGCTGACCCATAACACATATGCTGATGCCTGGGGAAGGAGTCTTAGAAATGTTCCTTTGGGCTGAAGTCCACTGTCCCCTCCTCCTTCCTTTTTGTCTCTCTCCAGTGCTCAAGTCTCGGCTCCGGCACACTGGACAGAAGCTGCTGTGTTCAATGTGAAGCCATGACACAGTGCTCTCATTTGGAGCAGGACCTTCTGGCTTCAGCATCTCTAATTGGCTCTGTGCTTTGAACCATTCAGCACTGCGTGCTCTGCTCAGTGTGTCTTGGCATTGACTCACTCTTCATCACAAGTCTCAAGAGCAAATGGCAGTAATCTCATGAGCGTTTTAAAGATCATGGTTTTGGAGTCTCTTTTTCTACAGTTAGAATCTGTGGCTGCAGCTCTAGGTAAAGTTTCGTGATCTGCTCCACTAATGGTGCATACAGCTTCAAGCACCTGCTGTGGCATTTTTGCATGTTCCTTCAGAGCTAAAAGCTGGCTGAGACAGAAATTTATTTTCTCTCCACCATCTGAAAATTACAAAATGCTGATACAGGTGGAAGAAGGAAGTTGTTGGGGAGGAGGGTGAGTATACTGTGCTAGAGATAATGGGCTTCTCTGACCTTGAGGATGCTGCTTTTGAACCTTATGCATTGCATTTTTCTAACACAAAGGAAATCACTGCTTTGCTCCTAAGTGATCTTTCAATGCATAGAAACACTCTCATTAGTGTTTTTTTTAATCTTCACTTTCTTTCATTAAGCCATACTCTTTACAGTTCCAGTTCAACTGCATAGAACATTATGAGCTGACTGAAAATAGTTTTCCTATGTTAACGTGTTTTTTTCATCATTGAGCAATAGAGCAGTAATGAGGACACAGACATCTTTTCATTATAAATGTTATCATAGCAAAGTATAAAAAAAGGTGGATTCCTAAAATAAATAAAAAACCAAAACTGTGTGGCGAAGGGAAGGAATTGAGAAAAACAAGATGACAACGCTTTTTGCCGATGCTCTACCTTTGCTGGTGTAAAGAGGCATCAAAGTCAGGAAAGTCTCCAAGTGATGTTGGATTCTTTGAGTACTACGTTTACTGGAAATAGACATAGGCTTGTATCTGCAACTTCTGTGTGATGCAAGTCAATATCATTCATCAGTATGCAAAAGAAACCAACAAATAAACAAACAAAACCCAACTAAAAACACAGCCTAAGATGACTCTAAAATAGATTGGTTCTTTCATGGAAATATACAGATTTGTTTTCTCTCTTGTCTTTTGTTCACATTTTCCATGTTCCTGCTAGATATAAAAACAGCCCATCATCAAGCTTTTAAATAGGAAGAGTGTATATCAGTCTGTACGGCATACATATTCAGCTCCAGAAAAGAGAAACAGTTACATGTTTGGATAAGAACTGCACATTTTCTAGCTCAAGTTTGTTCAGAGTTGTAACTGTGCAGAGGAGGCACTGTTTCTGTGTATGTATTTGTATGGCATTTAATAAAATGAGGCCATTATTGGAGGATGAGGGAAAGAGCTCAGTTGCTGTCATAATGACTATAAACCTCAGCTAGGATAAAACACACTGAGTGCAGCAGTGTGTAAGTGCTATCCCAGGAAAAGGTGCACCACTGTTACTGCTGCAGAAGGAAAAGGGGTTTAGCTCATCATCTACTTCCTTATCCTTCCACACAGGTTACCAAGGACTGCAGCAGATCTTTTCCCAGTTGTAGCACACTCTGCTCAGTGCACAGGTGCAGCCGTACTTAAAGGTTCCCCTTCCCTCTTCAGACTGGGTCTTTCCATCAGTTTTTCCTGCACAGGGAAGTGTAGTAAGTTTGGAGAACCTACTTACCCCTGTATTTCAGAAGAAACTTGCAGCCACTCCAAAAGAGAAAGAAATAGAAACTTCTCTCTTTTCTTCCAATGCCAGTCCTCAGGCTGCATTGCAGTCTGGTTCTCAAGAGACAGCCTGGCTATTTCTGTTGCCTGTGCCAGATATTCTATGCCTTTTCCACAATTATTACAATTATTGTGGCTACTTTTATTCATATGGTCAAAGATGGCTAATGCTATACCTTCCTGCCCTGCAAATTATTCATTATAGTGTCATATAGTACTCAGCATAAAATGAACAGTTGTGTGCTTGTTTTCACTTAATAAAACACTTTGGTCACAGAACAAATGCAAGCTCAGATTTTGTTACAACAGAATATTCATCTTCCATCTTGTGGCACACGTGTGACAGGGAGGTCACCTAGCATTCTGAACTCTGTAGAGCAGAGGGTGTACATATTTCTACTTTACAACTTCTTGTGTAAACAACAAAACTCAAATCACAAAGCTCCAGCCCATACAACATTGTGTCTACTCGGGCAAAGGAGAACTGAATTGATGCCATTAACTGTTCACAGCCCCACACTGTCTCTGGATCCACTGGAAACTAATTCTGCATTAGTGACAGTGAGATTCTGGGCACAGATCAGCCTGGGATCAGTCCATGCAACTTACATTGCAGCATTAACTCAAGGAAGAAAATGGGGCCAACAGTGGTGGGACAGGCTTTCTTCCAAGGAAATCTTTCTGTAACTGTCTTTTGCACAACCCCATCTTGCAGCTCTGTTGAGAAGAGTTAGATTTTCTTACATCATTTTGTTGTTGAGAAAGGTGGAGTGGCTCCCAGAATAAATTCACTTTATGAAGAAACACAAAAAAATTTAAAGGACACAATATGTGTTTTATCACAAGGAAATCAAAACCATGATGCGTCCCTAAGGGAGCACTGACTTGGAAGTGTCCTTGGAAGGCTAGGGAAAGCTGACATCTGAACCCCGACCTGGGGAGGAGATTAAAAATGAAATGTGGTTTTTTTCATAGCTACCGAATATCTAGATTCACTGTTCATATTACAAAATATTAGAAAACAACAGGATCATTTAAGGACTAGGATATAGACGAGACTGTTTTATTATCTATGATCCGATTCTCTCTTCCTGTTTCTGAGACCTGACCTTATCTTCTGCTTGTCTGTATTGGCTCCAGCTCAGAGTCATATAATTGGCTGAGTCAATAGCAGAGCTTTTAGCACTAGCACCAGGAGCCATCTTGGATAAATGGAATCATGGATAAATTTTTTGATTTCTCCCATTCCCTCAGCCATTTATAAAAGCTCTTTTTATTAAAACCTTCTTGGGTACATCTGCTGCAGCTGGAAGACCATGTGATGAGCATTTTCTATTAAACCGTAGAAGAAAGAGGCAGAAGTGCTTTGTTTACTTCAGAGTTGGCTTTCTTTTTTTTATGCAATGTTTGTTTCTTTTAGGATGACCAAGAATACTAGAATGTGACAGAAGAGCCCTGACAGATGCTTCAGCAGCAGAATTTCTCTGTTCAGATGGTATTTTTAGATGAAAAGGTATAAGACACATTTGGCTTATTTGTCAGGAAATTGTTATTTGGTTACCTCTTTTTAAGAGCATCAGAGAGACCATCGATTTTAGCCCATTTGGGTTACTGAGGAGGCTATTCTGTGGACCACACTTGCCTATTGCACCAAGTGAGAAATGAAACAGTATGAAGAGGTGCTTTACTCTGTCACCACAGACTAGGGATGTCTTCTCTCATTAGCAGCAGTGCAGTTGTGGTTAAGTTATAGAAGACTGAAGAGTGACAAAATACATAAAGCTTTCTCACCTATTCTCATTGTCTAAAATGTGAAAGAGTCTTAGCCTGCATGCTCGCTAAGTCAGTTTTCTCCTGTTTTCAGTGTCATCAGATGACCTTAAAAAAGGAATTTCTGTAGCAAGGATCGTAGAGTCAAATTCTGTTGTGCCTGATTTTTGTCCTTTATGCAAGTCTGTGTAACTGTGCCTCCTGTTTGCTTTGTACTGTCCCCCCAACACATACACCTTCACCCCTTTGGAATGGGTATTACTATGGAAACAATTGTGTCCTTGCTATTGTTAAGGGCAGCTGAGCGACATCCAGAAATCCCATATACCCACAGAAAATTGTAATAGTAAATCATCTGACCAGCTATTCTTAGCCATTCTTTTCCTCATGCAAGAGAAGGGTGATATATAAAGGGAGATTATATGAAGGAGGTTTTTTTGCTCATAGGAATTTATGACTGCTCAGCTGAAGCATAAGAGTAAAGGTAAAAAACCCAAGGCATTTCATGAGTAGCAGAACTAATGAAGCCTAGTTCCCTATGGATTTGTAGCCTGTGGTTGGATTCTCTGATGACTAATACAATGATAGCAGTCTGAACACATCTTTTCTTTTAGCAGGGACATTCAGAATGACTTTGTTCCATGTGAATCCTCAGGTATTTAATAACAGTTGACTTAAAATTGCAGCTTTTTGTCAATGAGGGTACTGACAATGGTCTCTCTCATCTGCCCACACAACGGTTTTCATCAAACTTGTAGAAATCTATTGGAAATTGCTATACTCCATCATAGTTGCTTAAAACAAACTATGAAGTTCAGAAAGTATCAGTGTGGAAGAGACAGACATAAAGACATTGAGTATGTGATCTTGGGAACCCCTTTTCCTTGGGAAATCAGCCTAAAATCTTGCCAGATTCTTCTGGATAGCAGGTAGGTAATCCTTATCTGCTTCACAAGAGAAGTCATAACAATTTTTCAGGCTTTTTTTAACAAATGGTTTAAAAAGACAAAGTTGCAACAAGGGGAACTCACATGAAATATTAGGATTTTTTGTTCCCCACGGTAAGGATGGCAAAGCTGTGGAACAGGCTTCCCAGAGAGCACATAGATACTCAAAAATTGCCTAGGGAAAGCCCAGAGCTAACCTCTGTAACCTCTGCTTTGAATGGGGACTGAACCAGATGACCTCCAGAGATTCCTTTCAATGTAGAGTTTCTGTGCTTCTGTATTATTTATTATGTTAGATTTCATTTCTGTAGGCCTCTGTTACCTAGGAAGAATCACAGTCAAGGTCAGATTCTTCAGGGACATGATGTTCTGATAAACTTTTGTGTGCTGGCATGAGCAAAAGCTCCATGGAAAGGGTCCGATTTTTATTATCTGAGACAAACTAGACTTTTCTATTGAGTCTTCAGTATTTTCTGAATATTGGTTTCCTCATTGTTTTATTTAAACTGTGTCTAAAATCACTGTGAAGCTTTGTGTTATATAAAAACCCCCAATCTCCAGCTTCTGACACCTCCCTCTCTGATAAACTGGAGAGTACAATGCAGGCAAGCAAGACCACTTTTGCAGTAAACATTTACTGCTTTTATTGCATAATTTTGGCTAGTATACTCTGGAAAACTTGGCTGAAGTGGGAGAAAAAATGGGAAGTCTTATTTTTATGAAACACAACATTTTATAACGTGATTGCATGTACCAAGTGTAATCAGTCTGACCATTGAATTGGAAGTGTTTAAAAGCAGATTAAATTCTCTACAGATCTGACAATTCCAAATGTTCCAAATCCTTGTATTAGGAATATATATGGATACACAAACTTTAAAAAAAGTCATATATTTTTTCTCCTTACTTTTTTTCAATCCATTGACACTAGTGCAGTGAGGGATGGTGAAATAGTGTATTAGTAATGAACTATAGGGCCATAAAGAATATATGTCCAGAGACAAATCTTTCCAACAGAAATGCAGCTTTACTTAGCTTAAAACTTTTCACTGACTCCTGCAATACTGTTTCTAAAATACTTGACTGCTTCATTTTTGCTTACCCTGTGGTAGCACTGGGGGACCTGTATCAGGGTTAGAGAGAGCACACTGAAAAGCCACAGCCCTTGTAATACAGGGCTTAGGAGCTCAGACCAAAGACAACAGGTGGATACAACAAGCAGTCAGAAGCAGCTCAAGGTATCAATGGGGTGATTATAAACAGCATGACAAGCAGCTGTCACAGCACACCAGCTGCCTTGCCACCAGACATCTCACACTGAAGAAAGGCAAGAAAGAAAACAAGCCATCAGTAACTGACCCTCCTCCCTGAGCCTCACTGGCAAAGACAGTCTAATTGGAGGTGCTGCATCATTGTTTTTTGGTGACTCATGTCCTTTTTCACCCCTATCCACTTCCTGGTGAATGCTGAACCCTCATTTGCCTGTCATCTCTTCTGTTTAGAGGCTACCCTGTTACACATGAAGGGCATGAAGCAAAACTTCCCTGACCTCATCAGGAAGGAAAGAGAGATTTTAGATATCGGGAGGTGGGGGAAAGGACACAACACATTAAGGGCACGAATAGGGGAGTAATTTTTTTTGTGTAGTACAGCCTGAAACTATGTGAGCATTTGCAGAGGTGAGGCTGGTAAATATCTTGGCGGCTCAAGGGGGAAGAATGGAATACTTTTATTTGTGTACTGAGATGTTGATGTGGACCAGAACAGGAAATTACTATGGTCTGGTCCCTCAGTACAGGCTGAACTGTGCATCTGAAGTGTGCATCTGAAGTGTACATCCTTTAGGATCATCAAAGCAGCAAATTTCCTCATCACTGTGATGTACTTCATAATCACATGCTGGGTGTGGTGGCCACCTCCATATTAAGACACCTAAATGTATCTGACTACTTGTAGGTGCTGCATGTGGGACATCTGACCCTCCCACAGTAGTTTGTGAACATCCATGGTAGTTTATGAAGACCCACTCAGTACAGCCAAGAGATCTTGGCAAGTGACTCACTATTGAACATACATAACACACTTCAGGTTCAATCCAGTATATAAATCCTTAGCATACCCCTTTTTGCCTACAGCCACCTTTTCAGAAGTGCATGGATCTTGTGAAGGTCCTGATCACACCTGCGGCTCCGGTGCGGACATCCCAGATATCCAGGCACTTCAGATGTACCCAGTTTTGAACATCTGCTCAAGCTCTATGTTTGTAAGTTGGAGCTAATTGAAATACTTTGTAAATTCCACTGACTGCACTGACTACCTCTTTGCTGAGTTACTGTAGGGCTTGGACACCTATGGTTAACACTTAAACACTCGCATGTACATACCAAAACATAGGTGTCTTAATCTAGAGCTGATTCCATTTTGTCCTTTTTTGTAGTGAGACTCTAGAAAACAACAGATAGAAGTCATAGCAATTACTGCAAGGACACAGCTGTTAGCTGAGAAACAACTTGAATTAGTACATGTAGAGATCAGTGCTTCTGTAATAAATCAACTTCCAGTACCTGAGCTAATTTGCTTAAACCTGTGTGATATCCTCAGGCTGCATTGCTGCTTGCAATGGAAGTGCACTTGAAGGCTGATGGTCCCTAGGCCAACGTTGCTGTTGAGCCACCTCCTCCAGAGTCATGAGGTTACTGCACTTTGCAGGAGAAGTGAAGGTTAACTCGGTGATATAACCTTGTGAGGTTTCAGCTAGTGCTGAAACTATCAAACATGTAAGACAGGATTCAACCCAAAATTGCATGTATTTTTCCTGCTATTTCTCTTGGGAAGACGGAGGAAAAATTAAAACAAAAAAAAAAAGGAAAAGTGTCAAATTAGTAACATTTGCAATCATTGACCAGCACTGCTACTAGTGTGGAAGGTGTCCCCAGCCAGAAGCAGCTGAGGAACACCAGGTTTAAGCTTAACTTATAGCTTAAAATAGCTTAAAAAGTATATGCAAAAGGACAGAAGAAGAGCATGTGATGATGCTGGGGGAGAGGTTAGTTCAGAACTTGAGAGATGGGGAAAGGTAGAAACTTAGGTCTTTAATGTTGGGTTTTTTAAAAATACTTACATGGCAGAGAAATAAGATAACAAATCCTCCCACACTGCCTGTAGATTAATGAAGGACAAACCTACCTCTGCAAAGGGTTGTGGTTTGATTTGCCCATACTATTACTTGCATTGGATCAAAAAGCAATACAGAATGTCAATCAAGCGTGGAACCAGAATAGTGTACTTGGGCTTTATTAGGCACTGAGGTGCATAGTGTGGCTACTTCATGTTTTTAACCCCAGGTAGTGTCTTTGCTGTGTAGGAAGAAATTCTTCAAGTATCTTCATCATTGATTTTTTAGGAATCTCTGCCATGGGCTCCAATGTAGACATAGCCAAAACCCTTACACGTGATTAATAATTAATATGTGGTCCATACATTGACCAGCAGATATATATCATGCTTTCTTGATGTATCTCAAAGTATATGCCTAACACACAATCAATCACACAGAGACATGCATGAATGTGGTTTCAGAAGAGGCAAGAGTAGAGATTGCAGGCTATAAGGGCATTTGCAAATGACTTGCAAATGTCAGCCAGCCTTTATTTGCATTAACTAATTTTCAAATAAGAAATAAATGGGTTTTGTTTGGCTAAAATAAAAGACTTAGGAAAAGAATATGAGAAAGGAAAAGCATTTGAAAAATGTAATTGCACACTATATAATCCATGAACATTACATAAGGATTCCCAAATCAGCCTCAAATTACTGGTTGGTGGAGACAATAACTTTGAATTGTTTTGCTGAAACCCTCATAGCATTTGAAAATAATAAAAGAAGGATAATGGTGGTCTCAAAAATTATGTTAGAAATACACCCTCATATTTCAGTTTGTTAAGAGCCTCTTAAAAATAATTCCCTGTCCTTATTATTATTTGAAGTGCAGAAGACAGAAGGATATCTTTCTTGGAATCCACGTAGGTGGAATTACAAGCAGAACTTTACAGTTTGAAGGTCAGACCCTCAAAGTGTCATTCTCAACAACTGAAGTCTCATCAAAACTCCTGCTACCAGCTAAAGGATGTTTGGCTGATGGCAAAAACTCACCCAACTGAGGAATTTCTGTCTGGTAGTTAAAGGTCCAGATTACCTTCTGATTCTCTGAAAGAGATGCAGTCTCAAAAATTATACTCTCTTGTTAAGCCGTAGATCATTTACTTTGAAACATGGTCTCTTTGTAATCAGTTCATAGCTTACTTTTGATCGCTTCCCGTTTTCCTTTTGTACATATCACATTGAAATCTCCCGTCTTGTAACTGGATTTAATCCCAGTTCCCACTTCATAATAATGGTGGTCACTGGTGGTGAGCAGTTTTCCAGGGGAATCCATTATCTGAGTAATTTATAACTGGGCTGAATAAAATGGTCAGAAGTGTATAGGAGGGAGAGGGAATAATTCCACAGTGCCAGGGGTTGAGTTGGATGATCAAAAGGGTATTTTCTGTCTTGAATTTCTATGCTGATCATAGAAGCACACAGTCTAATGAGCCAGATATTCAAACATCTTTGGGCAAAGCATTTTGGAGAGGAAGAGTGTGTATTGGAGGCTCAACTTGATGCATCTGAAAGAAAATCAATAGTTTTCCAAAGGCCATAATAGCACAGAAATAGTGCTGGCAGTTCTGGATATTTTTCTGTGAATATTTGTACCATCCATTATATAAGCAACAGAGTATTTTTTTGCATCAAAGGCCGGAGAGAGCAATTTTAGTTACTTTTTCCTTTAGATCTTAGTCTTGCTGTCTTTATATGGATGATATTAGCATAGCAGCACTCCAAAATCCTTTTTTAAAAAAGTCACATGCTTTCCCACCCAGTGGATCGCACTATGAATTCCCTGTATTGCAGAATGAAAAACAAAGGACCTCCAGTGTTAGAACTGATTATCACATATGGGAAATTAGGAATGATCTGTTTGATGAAGAAGCTCCTTTTACCATATCTGACTTCATACACCATGACATATCCTGGTTGAAGAGCAATCTTGGGGAAAATTCTGCCATATCTGCAGGGTGATCTTCAAAGGAGGGTGTTTTGAAGCAAGATAACAAGGAAATTCTCCTTCAGGAACCATGATGTCCAGTGTATGTTAAATGAGTACCGTTGGGGCTGAGTTTCAGCAAGACCACGGAGCTAATCCCCTGCTCTATAGTCAAACGTGCCAAGACACCTTAATAAAAGCAGAGAAGACCCATTGCCCCATAAAACTGGTTCAGCAAAACTTAGGGCTTTCTTCAGAGGCAGCTGTACTGAGGCCATGGAGTTTTGAGTGATCTAAGTGGCTACAAAATTGCCTGTCTACCTGCAGAGATTCTTCATCATGCTATGTTATCCCACAAGGGTGGCAGGCAGGCAGCAGACCAGCTCTGTAGCAGATTTGGATGTTGATACCACATAATGGTAGAGTTAAGGCAATCAAAAGTTCTTCAGGAGAATACTTATTTAATGAGAAACAACTATTTGCTGAAATTGAAATATTGAAGAACCCTATTGATGTCCATAAATTTCCATTATCTAAAATAAGTTCTTAAAATCAGGCATTTTTCTTATGGATTTCTGTTAGAGTTTTTTGGTTTGAAATAATTTGATTATCAGTTTTGCAAACTAGTTTTCATTTCAAAATGTTACATATTTTACATTATTAATAAATTAGTGTGTTTTGATCTCTTGTTTTGTACTCTCTACAATGCCAGTTGCTAAATCAATTACCAAACCAATTATCTATTACAAATGACCACTTTGCTCTGTTACCAACGAGAAAACCAAATATGAATTACCAAACCAATTATAATACCAATTAAAAATTTCTATTGTAATTACCAGTCACTAGTAAGAATTACCCCAATGGCCATTTGGAACAGCAGTTGCCAATTAAAATACCAATTACCAAAGCAAATACCAGTTACAGTAACACGTAACAATTAGAATACTAATGAATTATTACATTACCATATCTGATATTGTTTATAATTGAAATAATTATTATACTCTAGTCATATATAAAAATTGAATTATGAAATTTTAAAATCTCCCCTAATCAAAACAGAAGAAAAACCTTTTAGTTGATGTCAATTATATTTCCTCACAGAAATATGCAGTATGGGAGGTTTAAACCTGGGGGCCATTTGTGCTAACAACGAATGAAAAAGGTTTGAATTCCCACTAGAATGGATATATGAGGTTACCATTTGTAGCAGCAAACTCGAGATCCGTTGAAAAGCCCACCTGCTCCTAATGCTAAGGCATCAGACCCTGGCCTTCCTAGCCCTGAATCCCAGGAGCAGGAGCCAGGGCTACTCACCACGGGGAGATCTGGGCAGTTGGGTCACAGCTGTCACAGCTGTCATTCTGCTCGTGCATGACATAGAGGTGTGTGTCTTGTCCTCAGCACAAGCAACCCACAGAGAAACACTCCCCCTTCCAGAAAAACAGCTGCTGAAGACATTGCTGCTCACTGCCCCTGCTTTCCTCTGCCAGGGTGGGAACACAGACCTGGGGTTAGGCCAGATTTGGCTGTTTAGTGCTGTGGTTTTTTGAGCCCAGAAATGCCCAGTTACAGGATAATTTTGTGGGCCCTGAGATGTTAGCAAGGTGAAGCAATGGCCTCCATTGTGCTGGTGGAGCAGCCTGACTTGAGGCAATGTAGCTCAGCAGGCAAGCACGGGTGGGGATGGAGGAGCTCCAGGGCTGAGCTGAGCCGATGTTCTCACTCTTTGGTTATAGTGTGTAGAATGCCAGGTGCATAACTCAGAGTAATGAAATTTGTTGCCCTCACAGCGACCGGCCATGAGAGTAGTCTGACCTGTGGCAGTCCCCGACCCTGGCCACAGTCTGGAAGAACATATTCGATCCACATCACGACCTTTTCAGAGCCTGTACTAACTGTCTGACCATGCCAAGAAAAGCATGAAACTTTTTGTGCCTGTGCCCTGGCCCTGTTTCACTAGAGGAAATAAAATCTATGCCAGTTTTTGGTTAGCCATTGTATGGAGCTGAGGTTTATCTCTGTTGTTTCCAGAATGGGCTCAGGGACTTAATTCACAAAGACCTAAAGCTGGTTGTTTCAGTTGTCTATTTCTGAACAGCCTCATATCCAGCAGTATCACTGTAGGGCTGCAGCAGCTTCTATGGTTTTGTGGGGCCATATAAGCTAAGCAATTGCCACATCCCACTATATGAATATATAGCCCACTCGCCAAGCTATATGGGATCCCAGAAATACACAGACTATTGCTCATTACATAGAATCTGTGAGTCCATATGTTCAAATGATGATGTGCGATACGTTATTCACCTTTGCAGTAACTTCATAGTTATATGTATTTGGCTTGCTGGCACACTCAAGTGTTTCTAGGTATCAGTGAGTGAGCTAGAGGCTTCTTTGAGTCATCCAGTATACTGGGGTTTTATGTAGCTGAGCTGCTCCATTGGGATATTTGGTACAAAACATAAGCCTTGGCAAAAGTCTTTTGGTGCCCCTGTCTCATGGAACTTCTTGGCAGATGCCAATTACTGACAATTATAACCATCCATGTCAGAGCTTAGGAAATGACAGGCAAGTCTGTGTGTCCGACTCAGCGATTCAGGTATTAAAGAGTGTCTGAGCCTAATGTCACTTTGCGTGAACACAAATCACAGCACATTGTGTGTAGGAGTCAAGGAGTGGTTTGGGAGGGAATGGACCAATATGCTTATGGATTATGCTTGTGCCCTCTGGGTTCTTGGCAGCTCTGGAGAGCGTTAAGGTCCTTGGCAGTATTTTAGCACTCCTAGGGGGCAATATGACATCTCCTTCAGGCTCTGCTGTGACTTCAGCCCTGCCTTTAATGCCCATAGCATCTCAGGAGAGGCCTTTTGGTACAGGCACCTTCTGGTGGTCTCTGCAGTGCTTGAAAGGGGGGACTACTCCAAGAGGAGGATAAGAGACTTCTGAAGTCCTGTAGCACCTTTGTAAAAAATAGTGGGAAAGGGCAGGGACAGAGCAGCCACCTTCTCTCAAAGTCTCACAATATTTAAGAACTCCTGAGAGAAAAGTATCTAAGAAGAGAAAGACTTATTTGAATTGGAAGTGAATGTGTGCCAAAAAAAAAAGAAAAGAAAATTATCAATATTCTACTGCTGTCTGGCTTCACAACAAGTACTTAATCTCTTTCCCAGAGTTTAATGAACCTTTGTCTCTTTCCAAAAAAGAAGGTGTTATTTTCTTTTTTTTTTTCTCATTTCCTCCTTCAAAATCTGAACCTTAATAGTAAATGCTGGGGCTTGTGAAGTTCAGCAGAACTTTGATTTTCCCTGTGTGAGTTCTATTTGTGACCAGCAAGTCAGCAAACCGTTTTCCTGTAAGCATTCAGCCAGGAAGAAATACACCATTACCTTTTGCTGTCATAGTAACTTTCATCCAACATCAATGATGTACAGTAGTAAGCTGGCAATATTATCCACATCTTTGTCATTAAAGACAGAGATTAATTGTCTGGTCCAATCTCTCATTAACATTAAAAGGTATCTCTTCAGCAGAGCTAAACCAGAACAGGCTTCCCCTGGACTCCTTAAATTGAGGGATGAATGATTATCTTTTATCTCTGCAACATCAGAATGTGGTGACTAAAAAGAAGCATTTGCAATGCTCTATTATTTCCTCTTCAGTTTATCAAAAGGTGGATTTGGAAACTACAAAGCAGCTGGCCAGGTAAACTAAGTGATTCCACAGGATTTTGGTGTCTAATGGTCTGCTTCCTCTCTGCTTTTAAATATTTCTTTTAGAAATACTTAAGGAAGTGTAATGGATTCAGCCTGCTAATGGATCCATTCTGATCTGGTCATTGTTATTGTATCTCAGAAAGACTGGCCTTCTTTTGTCATATTTGCAACTAGAGCACTGCCTAACTTCTTTCTGAGGTCTGTATTTGAGCATCTTTTTTCATTGGAGAACCAAAAAAAGTACCTGTTTCCCATCTCTTGTTTGGTGAAATATGGGGTTGCCCTGTAGGTTTATATACTGCCAGGTAAGTTATCAGACTGAAAAGAAAATATTTTGCCCTTGAAAGGACCATACCCTCCGGGCTTAACATAAGCATTCATTACACCATAGTGGCTTTGAGGGCAAAGTTTAATTCAACCACTTCATGAAACTTAATAAAACTGATCGGTGGTGGAACCCTATTATTGTGCATGAATAGGGCTCAAGTTTGGAAAAGGATATAGGCAAATTTTGGTAAGCCAGTACAGGAGTAAGGACATGTGAAAGCCTCAAATCTTTAGCTACATTTCTTACAGCTGTGTTCTCTGGAATCCTTAAGTACCTGAGTACCTTACCACAGTTCAGCAACTCAGCCCTCACACATGCTTAAGCCCAGTGACATTCACAAAGTCTATATTTTTCAGGTGGTCCAGAGTAGAGAATGGCTTTGTAGCACAAAGTGAGGATAGAACTATTTCCCTCCTAGCCTTGTGGTGAAGGCACTTAATCTAGCCGTGGAAAACACAGGTTCAGTTTCCTCTCCTGCCTGCATAAGTTCAAATCCACATTTCCCCATGTTCTTAGCGATTACCCTGCTCTTGAATCTTGTCTAAAAAAAGAGCCTCTTGCAGCAAGGACTCACACCCACATGTCCCCATGCTAGGAGAAAGTAAAATTCGATAAATTTCATATCTGGTTTTGAAGAATAACCAGTTTTAAGAGGAAGGAGTGGCAATTCAGAGAAAAGGGATCTTTTGCTTGGGATATTCACCATCCCAAGTGCTTGTCATGAGGATACTGTGCAAGAGGGGAGGAGCCAGGAAGAAGACACCTGATGGATTTTATTCAGACGTGCAGGGAACTTAGCACCTTGTCTCTGGATGCCACCCCAAGAACCAAGCACCTCAAAACTGAGCATCAGGATTCATAAATCATCACCAGCCCTAAGCCTTTGCCAATATATAGCAGACCACACAGCCTTTAAATGAGTGCCCAGGTTCATGCTTGTGAGGGACTCTGGCTTGCAAGAGTCATAGCAGAAGATAAACCATACATGGGGTTCAGCCCTGGCAGGAAGTGGGCTGTCCCTTACATTCAACTTACCTGCTCCTAATGCCTGGTTCTCCTCCTGAGTAACTAATTCTGTTTCCCCAGCTACTCTGGGAGGATTTAATAAGCTGAACATGGAGGAGCTGCCAACAGGGCTTGAACCTGTGCTAAGAATATGGGTCAGCAGAAAAGCATGGTTACACAAATGCTATTTAAGGTTTTTCACTAAAATACAAAGGCCATGGAAGAAAGAAAACAAATCTGCTGGGTCAAGTTGAGATCTATCTGTCCATCCACAAAATAAAAAAATCTGTTAGAGTTAGAAGCTGGTTTAAGTAGCTGACAGGTGAAATGCCATGTGTGAGTGGTGTGTGTGGCTGGTCCTGTGTGGGTCTGAGCACTTCCTGAGAGGTGACAAGAGCTGTCAACACCTGTGAGATCCTGCAGTGCTTTGCAAGTTTGGGTGTGGGGTGCCTGGTGCTATAAACACCCACTGATGGCAGCTGCAATTGAGGAACTGTGAAGCGTAGGACTGACTGTGCCACACATCCACCCCCTCATTTCACCACTACCCACTAAGCACCCTGCAGCCAAAACTGCAGAGAGCAGCGGGATCACAGGCAGGATCTCCAGGATCAGGCCCTAGATCAGCAGGCTGCTTCTCCCTCTGCCTGCCCTTGGCTTTGTGGCTGCTGGCCTTTCAGAACAAGAAATGCCACTAATTTTGTACTAATTTCCTACACGGACCCTGCCAAGGTCAACAGGGCTAAAATTTCATACACATGTGCTACCCTAAAAACAATTAATTTGGCGTTTGTTCCTTTTTTCACATCTCTATTATCAAGGCAGAAAAAGGGATGCAGCCGTATTAAAATCCCAGCTGGGTGAACTGCTCACAGCAGATTCAGCAGATGCAGGCGTGCTGATGGCAGGGTTTTGCATGCCAGCTGTGCCCTCCCTTGCCTCTCCATGTCAGCTCTGTCACTGATAGCTGGCAAGGGATGCGGGCCGCCAGGATGCTGTGTGCAGAGTTTGAGACTCATCTCCAGGCAAGTTTCTGCTGGCTCACATTGGATACCAGAGAAGAGAGGATGACCATAACATTGAGGCTTGTCAGGAGCATAACTGTGCTGACAGAAAACCTGGTCTGCTATGTTAACTCTTCAGCACCAAGCTGATAAGCTGGAGTTTTTTATCCTCCTGCAGGCTCAATCTCAGTACATCCTTCTGCCCAGAAGGGGATCTTTCTCCTGCTGCCTCAGCCTGCACTTAGAAAAACCCAGCAGGTTGAAGGAGGATCAAATTTTGCTCTCGTCAACCTTGAAAATGTTCCTTTAGCTTCTCACCACCCACATGTGCTGCATGCATTCATACACATATGCAAATAAGCAAATGTGGCCATATGCAAGTGCATACACACAGAAGGACATATACTTGCATATATATACTTGTATAGTAAGCATAACATTAAAGTACAAAGGACTTCTATAAAGCAAGAAAGTCTCTCAGATCACTGCAAATTTAAGCCCACCAGCCTGCTTTTTGTCTTCTTAATTCTCAAAATCTTGTCAGAAACTGTGCTGCCATCTTCATTCTTCCCCTGCCCCCTCTCCCCCCCTCCTCCCCCAAAGTCCAGCAGTTACCTGTGGGGTAGACAGATAATTACAATTATTGACTGACTTTAAGGTAGAGAGCAATAAAACATTGCCTAGGGGATAAAAACCCCTGCTCCTGAAGTTGTCATATGTTGCCTGGAGGCAAAGAGCCAGCAGAAAATACACAATCAAAAGGAACTATTTTTATCCAAAGACAATTTTATTTCACACTCTTATCCTCAGAGACAGTCACTATTTGTAGTTATTACCTGTAGGTCTGATGTGCCCAAAAGCCCAGTCACACCAGGGATACACTGTGCAAGTCACTGTACGAAATATAGTAATGCTGTTGATTTTCTTTTCTCTGAAGATTATCTCGTAAAGCAGACTCCAGGGATGAGGGCAAGCCAAGCCACAAGGTCTTATCCAGTGCCAGGAGCATCCTGTGAGGAGAAGAGGCTGCATTTTTCTAATATTCCCCTCTCACTCCTCTCCCACGTGGATGAAGAGTCTCTGTTGTTGCAAGAGGGGAGGAAGAGGGGATCAGAGTACTTGGATCCTTCTTAGAAGGGACAACCCATCATTCCCACTGCCATGGTTCTGTGCTCCAACTGCAGGTTGAAGAGCGCAAGGGTACCTGTGGAGATGGAAAAGAAATTGTGTTTTCAGTCACCAGTGGCTTTCTGTTTCCAGTTCGGATCTCCCCAGACAGCTGATACTTTGCAGTCCCACAGGGCTGCTATTTCTTAGCAGCATCTTCTGCTGCTGGCACCTGCACTTTATGTTCTGAGTCAGACATCCATGCTATATTGGCGCACACACTACCATTCTCTATGGCCAATAAAAATGTGTTTGTGCCTGTGTTCTTGGAAATGAGTCCCCATGTTGCCTCAACAGCATTTAGCTTCTGAGTTAGTGTTCAGATGGGAGGTAATTAGGTCCTACCAGGGGTCTGCATTTACTGCTAGCTCTGAAACCAAACAAATGCGTGACACATAACTCATGTTCTCCATTCCTGAATGCTGTCTCCAGCATTTACCTCTTCTCCCCTCAGAGCAGGTACCACCAGCCTCTGTGTCTCAGCTGTAGTTAAGGCACCTGGGAGAGAGAGTGAGGAGGATGTTGGCACAGATCTAACATATGTTGATAGCACAACACACAAGCATATCCCTCAGGCTACTTCACTGCCATCTCTAATGCAAGCGGTGAAGTCTCTTATAACAGAAACATCGCGCTTGTTTCCTTAGCCAGGCAGAGGGAGTGCAGGTGCATTAGCCAGATTTTCTCTTTCATCTTCCTGTACAGATTAAACAGAGACCCCACAATATGCCTGTGATCCAGCAATATGGTCTTCAGGATCGGAGAATGTACGGCAAGCATTCACAGACTGTAAACCATACTAGTGAGATATCATTGGAGGCCCACTGGGAGTTCCCAGATACCTCAGTGGTGAGTTTAAATAGTCCGGGTGCTTGATAGATAGAGATCACAGCCCAGGCAGGTAAACAATTAAAAGCAAATGCAGGGTTATTACTGTGAGCACATGAGAACACTATCAGGAGTACTGGATACAAAAGAGCACTCTCATGTACTTTAATTCCTCTTACACTCATGGTATATGCCTATCTGAACTCCCACAATAAATTCTCATCAGTTGATGAGAATCAGTTGTACTGCCCTAATGATGCACATTAACACTTTTTAACCTTTCTGATCTGCTTTCGGAATTAACCCAACATTTTGAAGCCTCACTTGCCTATTCTGTCTGATATATTGATGAAGTTTAAGTGCTTCCAATATGAATCCACAAAATGTGGCAACCAGAACAAAACAGTATTGCAGCTCTGTATAGTTATTCTCTTTAATTATCCCAATGTATAATTGCGAATATCACATGTATATTTGTGCACATTTATGCCCACACACAGATTTACACATGCATGTGGGCATTTCTGAGAGCGGATGCTGAGGGATAGACAGCTACTTGGCATATACAGAACTTGCTATCCCAAGAAACCCAACAGGCATGTTGAATTCCTTGCTGGGGAAGACAGCTTAATCAAAACCTACATTTTTTGAAGTCAGAAACTACCAACCAGCTAACAAGCACATAATCTTCCTCTTTGTCCACCGAAAGAGAAATGCTGAAGCTCTGACATAAATACACAAAAGCAGAAATATCTGAAGTTAAAGCTTCCATTGTCTGGATGTGTGTCATACATCATACTTTAACCTACAGATTGGTGTGGTATCTAGACATGACTAACAGAGTTAAGGTCACAACAGACAATGAATCTCAGAGGATTTTTGTACCAGGCTTAAGACAAAGAATATTACTGGCTTTTCAAAAGTATAAATAGTGGTGAAAGATATTTCTATGTAGATATCAAAGAAAAAGAGTTGTCCTTGCCTCATGTCTCCATGCATATGTGCAGAGACATGCACTTAGACACACACAGACACAGAGACAGACATGTGCTTACACAATGCTAACAGAGAACATGTATCTGAATTTTTAGGTCACTGTATTTAAATCTGTATTTTTTAGTACTGCTGTGCATGAGTTGAAAATTTGTTAGCTTACTTTTTAGCCTGTTGTATTTGTAGCTGCAGATTTTAGTGCTATTGTGCATGCCTTGAAAATGTCTTCTTAAGGGCCATTCATAGACTTTTTGTCCCAATCCTACCATTCACCTACTTCTGAAATTTTTCCTGTGAGGATACAAGTTTCTGCCACTAAATTATTAGTTGCATGGTATATTCCAGCATTCTACTTTAATGTCCAGTTTGATGTCAGAATATTTAAGAAGTGGGCAGGCATAATGATAAAGGACTGACTCTCCATACCCTAAATCTATCAGGGAGTTCTCATGGGAGCAATACAGCCCCATACATTTTGAAATGTAGCATTTCTTATTCATTTCAATCATTTCACCTTTCACCAGTTGCTAATGATGCTTAATTTCATATTCAAACTATTTACCAGCTAACCAAGAATGAAAATGAGCATCTTGGGTGCTTTATTTAAATTTGGGAAACTGGTCACATTTTAATAATTAAGAGAATCTCATTTGACTGACTGTTCAGCTTGTACAGTGTTGACAAATTGCGTGACTGGTGCTGAAAAAACCCAATCCTCTAGCATCTCCATCTTGCTAAAAATGCAAATATCTTGATGCTTTTTTAATATTGCAATGAAACAGAAAGTTTCCTCTGGAAAGTGTTAATTGAGAAATACTAAAGGTTAACTTTCCCCATGCTGCAGAAGGTCAAATGTACCCCCTTCCTGGTGATTAGCTCTCTCGTGATTCAAGCTACAACAAAACATATGCCTTTGCCTTGCTTCCCCCCCAACCCTGGCTCTTCTTAGGGTTTCCTGCAGGACTCCCATCTGTTAGACCAGTCATTTTCCTGGTGTGTATATAGCAAGATCTATAATTATCTATAGATATGTAAAAGATAGATGATACATATAAACGCTACAGATACGTATATTCATACACACGTACCTCCACATTTGTAATTCTGAACTGTTTGAAGCCTCTGACAGAATCATCACTGATTTCAACAGAGCCCAGATGTGTGACTTGATTTGCAGGTGCAACTGAGCAGTGTGTTAACTGCAGCATCAATCTGAAATTTTCTAGCAGAATATTTTCCTGTTAGAAAATGCCAGTTTGTCCAAAGGGAAATATTTCACAAAAATGTACTAATTACAGTGACATTTCTCTTGCAGACAAAAATGAAAAAAAACTATTGAATGTGTCAGATGTCACCCATTTTGGAAATACTTGGAATGGAACATACCGATTCTTCCTCCAAACTATTTTGCATTTAGAAAAGTTAGTGTAGCTTTTCATGCATTTTTTATTACTAGAAGGGAAAATTGTTACTTTATAAGAATAAAACTCCTTAGTAATTTTTTTCTTGTGCAGAAATTTGGGAGAGGTTTTTTTAGATTTTGCTGCAGCTTAGGAGATATTTCTCTTTTTCACATGGTGCAATTCTGAGTGAAACTCAGTTCCAAAGAAGCTTGTTCAATCACAGCCACATCTTACATAGATTTTCCATGAGATCAGGCTTGAAATGTCTGATATGAAATTGAAAGATGATGAGAAAACCGTGCTCATGTCATCATTAGTCCCGCCCAAGGCACTGTAGAGATGTCTTGGCTTTATGCTCTATGCAGCCTCTGGATGCTCTAGGAGCAATCTCCAGAGCAGCACTGACACCAAAGAGAGCTGCCTTGGGGTCTCCACCTTGGCTTAGAGTTCCTCTCTACCTGTATCTTATGAAACCAGCACATTTTCAGTACTTAGCCAATATCAATATCATATGAACAAGGGAGAAAGAAGCTGCTTGCAGTGCTTTTTTAAAAAAAGGCATAATAAAGCAATGGTCATCTTTTCTGAGACCATTGCCAGTAAAAGGCTGTTATATTTTTCCCTATATCCTTTAGAAACCATGTGAATAGATTACTTAAATCTCATTTGCTGTGAAATGTGCTACATGGTCCTTTGTAAGTGAGTTGCATTCAATGATGACTAAAAGAACAATATGTCATGAACCTTTCATTATTTTAATTTTGAAACCTATAGTTGGTATTTCAAGTTGATGAAAGACATGAGCTATTCAAAACAAAATGGTATTGTTTTACTTCATTTTGAATCATTTTTGCAGTGATAAACATGACCATATTGGAGTCCTCAATTTTCCATTACAGATAGACAACTTTATTGTCAGGCTGATAGTTACGGGATTATGCCTTTCCTGGAAATGTTGAAAAACCTGCCACATTGTAGATAAATTTCAATCTTGCTGGCAGGAGAAATTCCAAAATAAATTTCAGGTGCTGATGTTATGAACAGCAGAATCAATCCAGTAGTTCAGAAGGAGACAAGATTAGGAAAAAAAAGTTTAAAAATAAAAGAGCACTGCTCACATATGGAAATTAAAGCAGTCACTGATGATTCCACAAAGAGACAGCTCAAATTATCCTCACAATTATCAGGTAGAAGACTGCAAATTATACTCCCAGTTCACAAAGAAAAAGCAATCTAGAGGAAAAGTGCTGATTTACATAATCAATATCATCCAAATTCAGGGAGGCTGCCTTTCAGCACACACAAAAAAAGAAAGCAGAGTAGGAGACAGGATTTGCACTAGGCAGATAATGGAAGAACCCTGCCGAGCGAAAACTGAGATAAAAGAAAAAGGACTTTAGAGAGAGGAGGTAGGACAGCACCACCTTGCCTGTGTGCCAGTCCGAGTGCCAGCTTTAAGAACACTGAAGTGAGTGGGATGATTTAAGACAACTTTTAAGTTTCTTAACATCATCTGAAACAGAGAGTAAGCCCTTGGCCTGGCTTCTTCAAGTCTAAAATGTGATTTCCATTCTGGAAGTCATAAGCATCCGAAGGTTTCTAGAAGTTATAGGTAGATCCTGAACACATCTTTTAATTGCAATATTGAAATCCTAAATTGTATGTTAAATTGGAAATATAATGTTCAATTACAATATTCCAAAAGCCTTTGAACTGTGATGATACAATGAGTCAAACCTCTTCATTTCCTGCTCACCTCTTTTTATGGTGTAAAGGCTCCAGGAGATGGGTTAACAGCTCAAAAAATGGAGAAGTGTGCCATGAACTCAGTTAGACTGAGAGTCCTTCCCCTGAGCATCAGACCATCCCTTGAGCAAACATCTCACTGTTATTCTCATGTGGATATTTCGACCCACAACATCGTGGTGCTGGGGAGAAGCTGAGTGTTCCCAGACATCCCTGCAGCCAACACCCACTTTGCACATGTGACCTAAAAGTTGATGAAACCATTCATTTGGGCTTGTAAATGTAACTGCCAGACCTGTCAACAGAATGGACTCAATTGTATGGGTCCTGGTCACACTTGATCCAAAGGCACAAGATTGTACCCATGGGATTGTGAGCTCTGATTAGCAGGGAGCTGGTCCAGCAAGGTAGGTTCTGTACTCTGTCCAGATTCTAAAAAGGGCTTGTACACATTTGTAGCTTTAAGCATATTTCTATGGCTCAGTGGAAATATGAGCCATATTTCCATATTCCATATTTCCATATTCACTGGGACCTGGTGAGCTCAAAGTTGGGACCAAACCAGAGGAACTTCTGTGAAGCAATAGTGATGAGAAAGGGTGCGTCAGAGGAGCGTGCCAGTGCCAAGGCTCATCACTTTACTGTTGTGTGTGGCTGGGCAGGCTGCAGCCCTTGCAGGGTTCTCCCATAGAAAATGTCACAGAACACAAGCTGCAGCAAGTGCAAGTGTGTGTGTGCGTGTGTGCATGTGTGTAGGTGTGTGCAAATGGACCACTGCAGTCATAGAGCAAAGCACACATGGATGAATGGAGGTCATCCACTTCTGTGCAGCCACAAAGGCATCATTCTCATTAGGCTTCTTCCTTTGCTCAAAAGCAGCTGAAATGGTCCTGGTGTCAATAGACTGGGCTGTGAAAACATATTCCAGTGCTGAAACTCCCTTCTGCTTCCATTGGCCAAACTTCCTCTGACTCACGTCGGGGGGTCCCAGCCCAAGTGTGGCACGCTGCATCCTCTGGATTGCTGAAGCAGAACCAAGGCAGGCTGCCAGCCACGAGAAAGCTGACCACAGCTCTCTGCTGCTCTCAGACCATGGTGAATAATGCAACATCCACAACCTTGGAAGAAAACTAAAAATAAATTTACAGGGAAATGATACATTCGTTCTAATCTGAGTCAAACCTAAAAATTAAACAGCTATAATTATCAAACCTAATTTAATTAAAACTAGCTACTCACCATCTGGTGTTATTTGTATAAATTTGGAATTCTACTATTTCATATTAAATTCCTTCATTTAACAAATTATGTTAGAGAATATATTTCTCCACTATAATCATTATGTAATTGATCATTCTGAAAATTTTATTTCCTTCGACTTGATAGAAATATATTTGATATAATAATGGGGCAGAAGATCAGCTACTTTTTTCATCAAACTGAATTTAAAATTAAGCCTTGCAACATCAACAAAAAGTAATTCACTGAGGTAGAAAGATGTAGGATGGGGCAAGATTTTTTTATTTCTCAGTTTGGTCATTGAGAGTATAAATGAGAACTTCACAGGATTTTTTTCTGCAGATGCAAGTGCATATGAAGACATATAAGACTATATGTCTATTATGTGTATGCAACATACTGTAATAGCTAGTGAAGAACAACTTTGATTTGAGGAGCACTGTGTACTTTCCTCAGTGTGGAAATATACAGTAGTAGACATTTAAAAACATGTTGTCAAACCCATATTTATCTTTCTCTCCAAAGACATGTAATGATGCTGTATACAGTGGTATGTGTATGACTGTAGAGACAGATGCTAAAATAATGATGAGAACACCATGAGAAGACCACACATTTATTAGCACCTAAACACGAATGTTCAACACAGCTACCATGGGAGTTGTGGGCTTCTCAGCAACTTCTTAAAAAATTCTCATAATTTTTGACATATAGGTATTTCTGTAACAAAACAGAGTGAAGTAGCATTAAAAATAATCCATTGAATTGTGGTCAACTGGATGTGTTCACAGAATGACACACAGTGAGCATCCATAGGAGGCTGTAGGATGGAAAGGAATCACAGCAAAGTGTTGAGACAGCAGAATGGAGACATGGAGTTTATTCTAGTTTGCCTGCTGATCTGCTGTGTGAATTGTATTATGTATGAATTAGCTCTGTGAGTTAGTCCATTCACATTGATGCAGATTGTAGGAAGGTCTGGCCAGCAGGTGGTTCTTCAGTTGCACTTGGGTCAAGAGCCAGAAGCTCTTAGTGGTGGCCTCAAGATAGCATTGTAAAAATAAGTAACAGCAAAACACAAAAGACCAAATGAATTGTTCAGACTGGATGGTAAGAGAAGAGAAAGGAAGCAATGGAGAGAAAGTGAAGGAAAAAATCCTCCCTAAATCTTAAAACCCTCCCCCAGTATTAAAGAATATGTTTCCACCCACAGTTTTGGCATACCATCACCTGTAACTGCAAAAACATTAGTTAATCTGTAAGTCACCTATTTGCAGTTCCCTAAAAATAAATGCAGGGAAATCCCTAAAAGTAAATGCAGGGACACTCCTAAGCCATTCTGAGAGACCAGAGACCTTCTTCAGAGTGAAGCATTTGTTAGTAACACCAGCATTTAGAAACAATAAGGGAAATAGTGCTCATGTTTACCTTGTTTGATATACAATTATCTTCCACATAAAAATCTTGGCTGGTCCAAGTTTCCTGGGGCTTACAAGCAAGCTTTCACTCAGATGCTTTCACCCATCTCTCCCTTAAGCACCACCGAGGCTTTTCCCTCGCCCAGCTTTGCCTGGGCTCTGCCCTGGAGCCCCCTCATTGCAGTGGACCACTCCATTTTACAGTAACTCTTTTTCTCTGGCAAACCACTTGCAAAGCTTCATCCCCTATTGACTCATCAGTATTTATAGATTAGCTCGCAGCAGCAGCACCCATTCCATCACATTTGGTACTTTGCTTTTTAACAAGCAAATGAATCCAGAATGGCTGAATTTTGTAGTTCAGCTGCTGTTGGACTCTACCCTTCTGGGAGCCTGATACTGATACTCTTTGGACAATGAGCTGCTTGGAAGCACAAAGTAATCCAAATGCAAGATGCTCAGATGTATGCAGAGGATGCAACATGACAAACTGCTAGGTTTGGTTAAATCAGTCAGGACTGTTAATTATAGCAGTTTAAATTGGGTTCTGACTCAGATTTTGAATTTGTAGTGGCAAGATGACAGCCTGGAGAAGGTGTTTGCAAATGGCTGACTCAGAGGATGATGATCAGCACGACGGTGCCTTCTGCCTGTGCTAGTACTATGTGTTTATGGGAGCGATGTTATAAGGTGACAGTTGCCAGTTCAGCTCCACCCCTTGATCTGTTCACCAGAGATTATGGAGACTGTAAAGAGAAAGTGAGCAAATGGAGGAAGGACCATATTAATTGGGTGAGTACAAAATGGCAATCTGCCATCTCTTTTAGTGCTCTCTCCTCTTCTTTCCACATGTAATGCTGGTTTTCCAGATTTTTCTGTAGCCATCCAGTTGCTTCTGACTTGAGTTGATGAAATGGTTTCTAAGGGAAGAATGACTGGGATCCTGGTGTCTCCCTGCAGGGAATGCCTAGGGGATGGACACTTGGGAGAAAAGCTCTCTGATAGGAGGGTTGGAAAAGCTGTTTTAATTTCTGACTGAATGATGCAAAAATTGAACACTGGTCCTGTAAATACCAGGTGCTGACAGATCTCAAATCTTGTCTGTCCTCTTCAAAAAATGCTTTTGCTTTTTCTACCAGTTTTTCTTGAAGTCCTTTCATTCATGCTTTTATGCAAAATAAAAGTGTCCAAGATTCCTTTCTCTGCATTCTCATAGTATAGATTAGCTCAACTGTCCACTCTGTTGTTGAAATTCATTTGCAAGTGCTGTAGGTGACTAAGTTTTGTAATTGTAATTTGGGAGTTACAAACAGGGGTCAAAAATCTAATACCACATGAATAATGTAGCTAACCCATGCTTTGATCGTAGAAATCTTTATACTTGTGCTTGGCTGAGTGCACTGTCAGTCAGCCTTCGAATGGCAAGTGGGGAGGATTTGTTACAAACTACTTGTGACTGAGCCAGAAGCCAAGATGTACATGCACTAACATCATTTATCAGTTGCTTGTAGAAATTATATACAAATTATTGTCTTCAGATCTCTAATTCTGCTCCAATAACAGCCAGAACTGAGAGACTAATACATTCAATGAATTGCTTTTTCACCCATTGAATAGCTGAGAACAGATTGTGATTCCCCAGTCTATTTGTTATTCAAATGAATTCAACAGATACCTTTTCTAATCTTTAACTCTATGGACTGAGAGCAAATATCCACAGAATGTAGTTGCTGGTGCCCTGATAAATGATATGCATTGCTGCTGTTTCCTGACAGGAACACTGTGCAGATACCTAGACTGAATCTTGTTTATGCAAACATACAATTGGGTTTTGAGGAGAATTTCCTTATGTGGCTTTAAAAACTGTTTCCTTGTGCTTTTTTTTCGTTGTTGTTCTGTTACCAAAGGTCTATTTCCCAAACTGTCACTGAGCACAAAAGGAATTTAAATGGAGCTAAAGCAAACTTATTTACTCTTTTTTTTTCCTATCAAATATCTATTAACAGACTGTGATTGAGGCCTTGATGCAGAAAGGTGATTTATGATAGGCTAAATGTGCTGTCCTGTTCCTATTACATTCAATGTGACTGTGCAAGCAAAAAAATGAAGTATGAGCATTGGGAAGATCAGGACTTAAGCAAAGGTTGTCTGAAAACTTTCTGAATTATTTAGCTGAAATAATCACTCTTTGAATACTCTTCCTGAACAAACTAAATCTTCCATCACTGTTTCACTGTCCTCGAGACAACCTAAACATGGGAATATTGACGCTGTTTCCCTGTGCGAATAAAACAACAAAGATAACAGTGAGTATCCAGAAATATATGCACTCTGTAAAGGAATGTGCCCGAGAGGCACAAGCCCTGGACAAAGGAATAGTCATTGTTGATTTCCTGGAGGTGGCCAATGGTATTTTTTACAATGTAACTTATTTCACCAACAAGTTCTTCGTTTTGTTTGTTTCAGAGTAGATTTTCTATTTTTTGCAAACAAGCAAGAACATTTCTCAGGGGCTTCCAGCAGGATATTAGAGAGTTTGGACTGCATGTATCTGAGAGGAGAAGGATGGACAGAGACATATATGTCTAAGATCATGTCATCCTAATAATTAATCCACAGCAGAATTCCTGCTGGTGATATCAGGAAGCCTGACTGCTGGCAAAGAGAAGAAAGACACTGATCTTCATGTGTTATCTGAACTGCAATTATAATTTCCACAGCCACAACACACAACTTCCTAGGAACTATTCTTGTGTTGAATGGTGGGGTTTGTGCCACTGCTTTCTGGTCTGGGAGCCCATCCTTACAACTACACAATGATGCACTGCTTTCATGTTTATGCTCTGTAGACCCTGCTTTCTAGAGAAGTCATACAGATACATCACACAAACTCAATCCAATTCTCAGTCCCTGCTGTGAAATAGATGTTCTGAAGATGGGAAGACACCCTCTAGCAAAGGCATAAAATCAGACTAGAGTGTCTTTCCACAGACACAAACTTATGCTTATCCACATGAGAAATGTTCTTACCTACATTTGTTCCTGAAACAACTTAGTTGGCAGAAGGAACAAGGTGTAGTTGCAGAGATTTACACTTTTTGATGTCCTACTGTGTAGGGGTGGAGTGATAAGTTTACCAGTTGGAGAGAAGGCTGAAAGAGATGGAAAGACAAGGGTGTTAGCATCTTCTGCTTGCAGTCTGGATGAGCAGCTCTGTTATTGTCTATGGACATCTGGGTGTTTTTTTCTCCTATGCATACTATCCATCCAGTTATGGTGTATCACACTGATGTATCATGGTATATCACCTTTGCCGTTCTCCCCACCCCTCTGAATACATTTGTGTCTATGTTTGCACCACAGAAAACACTCATAGAGTATTTAAACCAGGAATAGCCAAGGCCTTCCTCTGGGAAGCTGCAATCAACATTGCCAAACTCCAAACTGAAATGCTTTCACCTGAAGCACCCTGGGAATAGTTCCCTGTGCCTGCCACAGGCAGGGTTACTGCTGCCCAAACCCTTGCTATGGGAGAGAGGTTTCACGTGGTGGGAGGCCCTGAGAGAAATCAGTCTCTGATTACTCACTGTGGTGAAGCAGTGCAGTGGATGGAGGAGGCTGAGGGGGTCCAGAAGCTGAATGCTGCTCTGGAGAATATAAAAAAGGCGTGTAGACAGGGAGCAAATACAAATTAAAAAAAAAAAAAAAAAGGAAAAAGTGGGTAGGAGGCAAATGGGGAAAGTGACAAGAAGGGCTGGCAGGTGCTGGGGGTGGTGTGAGGATCCTGGAGGGCGCAGTCTCAGTTCTTTGTGCTTACACCCTCTCGGGGCTGATCTCCTGCAGCAAAGCAGCTGTAAAAGTGGGCATTGTTTCAAAGCACTTACCGAGTCATGTTTAAAGGGTTTGTACATGTTTGTTAGAGGTTGGAAGAAAAAATATAACTAAAAAACAGAAGACAAGCCCTCAGGGTAGATATACTCCGTAAGACAGTGTAATCTTGTCCTGTTGCTTGCCAGCTTTGCACCTGGTTTACTCTTGGTCAGAATGAAACTATATAGTCAGGAGTTATTATTCATGACCCCAGACAAGAACTTAACCTTTCTATCTTTAGACTCTGTTGAAATGGCAATAGCCTGATTATGGAATATTTCTCAGCTGATTAGGAGTGCAGGATTTACAGGTCACTGAGAGTTCATACTATTCCCTTGGCATAAGCAGATGTCTTCAAGATAAACTTGTACTAAACACATCAACAGCTCAGCACTATCTAGTATGCACTGGAAAAAAAAAAAGGAAAAGAGAGACAACATCTTTCCAAAGACTAAAGAGTCAGATGACTCCAGGAGCTGGATATTAATTTATAAACATTAAGCAAATAATTGCCTTTCAGGTAGTGGCTCCTGGGCTCTACAGCACGTGGCTACCAATATGTAAGCAGGACTTATTGGGGAGATGCAAATCTGAGGCCAGGAAGATATGCTGCACAGCCTGTAAGTCCTGCAGGACTGTGCTGGACTCATGCAGGGCTAACGTGGGCATGTGTATTGTGCTCCCAACCTGGAGGAGGTGAGGAGCACAGAACACAGGCACCTGGGTAACCATCATCACAAGAACCTGTGCCAATTTGGTGCAGCGACATCCTCATTTCTGTTTCTACTTGCTGGTTTTCTTTTTATTTTTGTTTCACCTTATTTCGCCTCCTAGACCTGCCACAGGCTTCCTGGTTGCCTCCTAGCTGCTAACCAACTTCTCCATTCCCTTTTATATCTCTATCATCTTTCCTTGCCTACCTTAAGCAAAGCTTCTTATCTTCTCTGAACATTGTTCTTTACTGTTCTGCTCTTTTCTTGATGTATTTTCTCATTTCTCATTCAGAGCTATGCCTTATTCCAGTTGCAGTTTATCCAGGATAGTCTTCTACTTGCTCTTGCTGTAATTTTCTCTCCTATAGCAAAGGTCTCCCTTCCAAAGACAACTGGTCATATTTCCAGATGAAGTCACTTCCTTCCGCTCTCCCATCAATTTTCTTTGTACCAACTGCTATGATTCAGCTGACAAGCACCACACACTCCTAGTAGCCAATTTCCCCTCCTCAAATACCTGCTCACGGGAGGAGAGTCCTGCTGGCATTGCAGTGCCAGCAAAGAAGTTGAGTGACCAGCTCTATTTGTTTGAGCAGCCACTATGTTTGTACCATCCCAGAACTACACCCTTGTTTTCCCAACAAACAGTGGGTATTTTATTTTGTTGTCCAAGCAGGATAGCTGAATCTTTCTCATACTCATGTCTTATAAATCTTTATGTGACAGGTCACGATCATGAAGGCATCTGCCATGCTTTGCTGTTTGGCAAAACAACTGGCTGAGTTTCAACTGCTATAGTACAGGATGCTGTTTAATGGGAAGATAGCTGATCTCAGAGTTGCTTTCCTGGACATTTTCTGGAAGGATGATATACCGCATAGTTACATGGAGCCTGCATAATAGATGTTGTAAGCATACCCCTTGTATGGTTTTATCCTGCAGGATACTAAAGCATTTGCAGTTGATAAAGATGCAAGATAGGATCAGCCATCCTTCAAGTGCTGAGCTGGGATTTTGTCCACACTGCTGCACAGCCATTCCAACATGAAAGTAGGTGATAAATAACAGCACTTTATGTGCCTATTCCTGGAGATTCATGTGTGAATCCTCCCCACACGTTTGTGGCATAGCAAGACTTAGATATACTGGGTGGTACATAAGAAGTCCCTAAGGAGTAAAGGACCTACCCAAAGTCAGTGTTAGTAGTGTATAGTGGGCACTGTGCCTGTGAAGTGGGAAAGGAATTGCCACAATGTTAGAATTACCATTCTACTTGAGCCATAAAAACACCATGACTGTATCTTTGTGTGCAATAAAAATGCTGATGCTCCTGGTGAGGCCAGGGGAGCTGCTAGCAGAGGGTAGGTGGCTGCAGGGAGCTGTGCACTGCTGCCAGAGTTGAGCTTAAACAGGTTTGTCCCAGCTGGTCACCCGAGGATGGATACATATGTGGCCCTTTCCCATGCAGAAAAACCGGCTTCTCTCCTCTGTCACCATACCTCTTCCTCAAACCAGCAGATACATCTGCACCATGCTAATTGGGAGGCAGGAGGGACAGCCAGGGATTTGCTGTGGTACCTGTGTTTTCCTTTTCATTAGCAGAAGCACCATCACTGATTCCTCCTTTATCACCTTGATTTCCTTAATACCATTGCTTGTATGAATGACAACATTGTAATACCAGCAGTATTGAGGCACTGCTGTACAAAGAGGCATTTTTAGCTCTGAGCCCTTTTTCTGTCTTCACTAGGACAGTTTATGTATTGTTCAAAACAGGAAAAGAAAAAACAAGGCAGGAAACTGATTTCTCATTGGCACCTGTGATGTCTGTTAAAAATGTGTGTGTTACTGAAGGGGAAACATCTTCTCATCTGCCATATAAAAAAAATTCAGAGATATCATCTTCTGAGAAATATGACCCAGGTACTGAGCAGGTTTGATTCTATATCCTCAGATATTACAGGATACAGTGTAGTGGCAGGGATTTTCCCAGTTGTTATATCTATATATGCTTTCTCTTTAAACATACACAAATACCTTTGTACAAAAGATGACTGTGCCTCTGCTTCCTTACTGTTAACAAAGATAGAGCTATTTTGACAGGTATAATTATTCAGGTGGGGAGTGACCCCAGAATGCATCATGATGGCCTCCTCACAGGTGGTAAGTGGCTGTTAGGTGCCCCCAAAGTCATCTCTTCTCTTGGCTGAAATGGTCCAGTCCAGCTCACTCAACATATTCTCATGGGGCAAATGACCCCAGTCCTTTTGCTGGCCCCCTGCTGAATTTGTTGCCTTTTACCAGTGCCTTTCCTATGTATCAGGGAGCTCAAAACTGGATGCAGTAACCTATGTGGTCTAAAGATTAAAGAGGGATAATGCCTCCATCATCTGCCTCCGCTGCAGCAGGGAGTCACTCACTACTATCATCTGCATCACATGAGAATGTATTTCCACGATATATGCAAGCAGTAGGCAGATAGATAATGATGTCTCAGCAATTTGTTTGTTGCCCTCAATGGATTCCCACTTCTCAAGCCATCTGTGTATTCTGGGGGAAAGCATAAATGTTTTTTTCCCAGTGTCATGTTGGTCTTTCAGAGGCTGCCATCCCCTTCTGCTCATCTCTGCCACAAAGGGAAACTGCATATAAAATATCTCTCCTTTTTTCTTCAGTGTTAATAGCCTTAAGTAGCCTTTGGTATCACAGTACTAGAATAGGTTACAATCTTTAATATCATTTACCTTTCATAGTGGTCCTGTGAGACAAGAAACTAGTTTCATTTTGAATTTATGAATATGTAAATGAGGCATAAAGAAACTAATAGACTTGCCCACAGAAAGGCTGTCACGGAATAAGAGTCTGAACCCATACCTGCTCAGCTACCACATTCCGGCTATTTTTTTTCTTCTTCTTTTTTGGTGTTCTGTTGCCTTTGTGTATGAGTTGACTTGTATCAACTGCACTCTTTTGAGATGTGCTGCAAGATATAATCTGACACCATACACCAGTCTAAGTGGGAGAGCACTTGGGCTAATCCATCAGCTCATCAAAACTGAGTGCCCCAAGGGATGTTGAACTTTGGTATCTCCTTTTTGTCTTACACTGTCTCAAAATAAACTGATTTTTCATGCTATAACATGACAAACCAAAGCATTGCAGGAAGTTATTTCTTCAAATGCTGATCCAGGAATACTAACAAAATAAACACAATATTCCTTTTATCTGTTCTGCTTTTGTTTGGTTTTGGTATTGAACCTTCCATCCCTCTTTGCCTTGTTTCAGTGCACAAATCATACTTGGATCTCTCCAGCCTCCACTCCCCATTTCATTAAAAAATGGAATAGGAAAGGTGTGCAGCAGCCCTGGAGGGAAGTGACACAAACCCAGATGTTGTATGATCTATGTCCCAGCTGCAATGAGCCTACATGTGGCAGCTGCTTTTGCACAGCCATCAACAGCAGCAGCTGGAGGGGCTCTGCTGTTAATGGCTCATTCCTCAGGAAGAAACTAGTGTGAGGAAGACCAGCAGGTTTTATGTACAAGATATCACATTGCTACACTCTGTGTTTCCTTTTGTTATAAAACAAGCAAAAATGAAGTGAAAAAGAAAGCAAAATTATGTATGTTCTCTTACTCTAGAAGTGCCATCAGATATTGCCCCCCTCTCCCCCCAGATAATGCCTTTGTCTTTCTGATTGAGTCCATGGGAAATCAAGGTATTTCTTGCTGTATTAACCATTCTAAATACACTTCCTAAAGTGGTAGAAAATATAAGTGGCCTATATGCAAAATGAAAATGAAAAAAGAATCACAAGCTTTGGAGCCTGTCCAGTGAATGCATATTCTTAGTGGGTTTTTTTTCTCATCACCTGAGAAAAGGACATACATTAAGATAAATAAAGCAAAATAAAGGTTTATATCCTTACTAAAGAAAATGTGGTTTCTGCATTCATTGTCACTGTGTTTTGATATATGTTTAGTTGTATTATGTCCTAGGATCATCTAATTTCCATATAAAGTGTAGTGACTTTCAGTTTTACTATATAGTGTTCAGGGGAGACTTTGATTTGTATGCCCTAGGGTAGACCTGAGAAATACATTATTTTCTTTAAGTCCCTTCTGTCATGCACCATCAGTAAATTCCTGTACAAATTACAACATTGATGTTTAGTCAGAGGTCTGCACTCCCACGGAGGAGAGTGGAAGGGAATAATAAATACGTGGACCAAAGTGGGGAAAAAAATGGTAAAAGAAAAGAGAGGAAAAGAGAGAGAAATTCCATTAAGAAAGGTTACTGAATCAAGAAGAATTTATCAAAAGTAGACTGGTGAGAGTGGCTCTTGAATTTTTATGAATTTGTGGGGCACACAAGCCAGTCTGCTTTGGACTGTAATTTCAGGTAATAGCAGAATTGGGACCACTGGGGCATACTCTGTCACTGTTTCTAATCTCCACTGCTCTGGAACACCAGTTACACATCAATTCAATTAATCATCAGTGATAACAAAAGTTGTTTTTTTCCCACTTTAGAAATGTTCTTTTTTTTTTTTGTGCAGAACTTTATCAGACACAATTTCTTTTTCCCTTGCGAAGAAAAGCTTATAAAGTTCATTTATACAGAGAGCATAAATCCTATCTCCTACTGTTTTTCCCCTGTAACCTAACATGAAATATGGCTTATAGCTCCTCTAATTCTCAACATTTAGTGTGAACTGATGAAAGTAGTTCATCACTCACAGAGATGCACCAGACTTACAGCAGCACATCCTGGCCAGGAGGCGTGCACATGTCAGACCAGGAAAGGTGCACATAGCAGTGTCACAGCAAGACATGTACAGTCTCAGATATACCAAATCAGCCAGGTGTCTTCGTGCTGCTCACTGGGGATATGTAGCATTAAAAAATGAGTGCTTCCCACTTTACAGTAACACTCTCTCTTGTCACTCTTTCCCCTCCTGTTAATGACTCCCTGTTTTCAATTTGTGTCTTCTCTGACAGATAATAGTTTGTCTCCTTGTTCTCCTGGCTCAGTATAACTCTTGCCTTATTTGCTGCTCATTATTTGCACTATTTATTTGCAGGATGTAGATACAAGAACTTGCCCATAATCAGTTCAATAATTCCACTTCAAATCCAGCCATTCTGTTGCCACATATAATCTTGACAACTCATTATCCACCAGCCCGGGTAGGTCTGGCTCTTGCATGTTAGCTGTGCTGTGACCTCAGCCTCTTTCCTTTGCCTTCTACACTTTAATTCACTATTAAACCCCCCTTGCCATGTCTTATGCTCAGTTGCATCAGTGCAACGGGAAGGAAAGAAGCACAGCAATGTGGCAGAGATGCCTAGCTCTTTCTGGCTCCCCAAATGCCACTTTTCCTGGTGGGAACACATGGAATTGTATTTCCAACTTGTTACTTAAACTATTAGAGGCGATATTTGCAAAATCTCCCATTTGAAGCCTTAAAAATAACATTTGCCAGCCTGCAGGCAGGCAGGTGTGATCATCCCCATCTAATGGAAGGGTAAACTGAGGCATGGAGGAAGGACACGAACTTAGCAAAGGAAGTCAACTTGCACCTTAGATCATTATGAGCAGCTCCAGTATCCAGTGGCATTGGAGTGGGATGCACCTGTGTTGGATCACAGGTGCACTCCAATGCTGCAGTCCCAGCGCCAGCCAGTAATCCCAGCAGAGAAGGCAGTGAAGTGTTTTACACAGTCTAGGGGGTGCCCTGGAGGACTGACTAGGGGCAGAGCAGAGTAATGGCCCTGAGGACCCCCAGGCACTCCCTGGAACTGGGAAGTTCCCTTGCTGCAGCAACACAGAAGGATCTCATCTTGATAGGTGAGACAGATGATGGTCTCCATGGCAAACAGGAGTCTCTTGCTATGTTCTTTAGCAAGAGACAGGAAAGTCAGACATTTAATAAGGCAGGCAAGGACTTAAACACATCCTTCACAGAGAGGCAGGAGCATACACATACAGTTACTGTGTCAGTGTGAAAGGAAAAGGTTGAAAATGAAGTTTGCTGGGCAGCAGATAGGTCTGTCTTGTATCTTCCCCTCTCCTACAGTGAGGAAAGAGCAAATATATTTCTAGTCATGGAGACCCTATATATAACTAGAGAGAATGTTTTTTCCCATGTAGTAGAGGACAAGGAAAATTTCACAGCCCTCTTGCTTTCCGATGGTTTGTGTAAGAGTCAAGCGTGTGTTTGAAGCTGAGTATTCATATATGGCTCAGAAGATAAATCAGAGTTTTGGCTCTAGTTCCTCTGCAGAGACAGCAGCCCTAGTGATGACCAAGGTGATGGCTCTTACATCAGTTCCTCAAAGTGAGAAATGTCTCTGACTCAATGTTTGCACCAGGCCATAGAGCACCACCTGGCTCAGGCATTCAGGTACTGTCAGAGGGCAAACAAAGGAAAGAGGCTCTGATCTTGACACTCATTTCAGCTATCACCACCCTGAGATGCCTGAGAAGGTCACAACCAGATGTTGTGCACTCCAGCACCGTAAAACATCCAGTGCACAGCAAACTGCTCCCTTTTGTAGCACCAGTGTATGTGTGACCTTCACAACAGCCATTCATTCTCTCCTGCCCTGTATAAAGGACATGCTGCTTGATCAGCACCATTCCTCTTTATCCCCAAAAGAGCAGAGGCAGCACTGAGACCATCATTTTCAGTGCATTGCTTGCATGTGACCCCTGCAGCAGTGCACAGGATGACAGGAAACCTCAACACTTCTGACATGTCAGTTCTGTGCAATCCTGGGCAAAATAAGACAAGCTCCAGACTTGCTTCAGCCTGTCCTTCAGCACAGAGTGTCTGCAACTTACATCTGGAAAGGTGGGAAAGAGCTACTGTGCCAGTGAAACTCTAACCTCTGGGGGACAAGTCCCATCATAAACAGTACACATATAATTAGCATGATCTTTTCTAAAAGGGTCCTGCAACTCTTTTAGTCCATTTAAGTAGAAAATGCAGTTCTCAACTCTGATGCAGTCACTACATCAACTTTTACCATCCTGTATGTACCTGTTGGTGGTTCCAAGAGCCCTTGTATCACTGACATCCCATACCCCATGAGGCTCAACTAGTACTCTACAGAAGCTTTAGAGGCTGAAAGAGCAAAGAGAGCTTAAACCTTATTTTCTAGATCAGATGGCTGTTTTAACATCTTTATATTTGATGTCCATTTTTCAAATGTCTTGCTAGCACACAGGGAGGTGAGTCCTAAAGCTATAGCAAACAGATATGTGGACAAAGAGTTTATCTCCTGATCACACCATGCTCTTGCACACACTGTGGTAATTATGGTGGGCGATGCAAAAGGACATGTGACATTGCTGAAAAGCAGGTGAGAATCAGCTGAGCTGCAGCCAGGCAGTATCTAATGTCTGACTCCTAATGGTTGGTGACTCTTCCAATTTTCACAAAATTGCTGCATCCAACAGCTCCCATAATGTATGACCAGCAGGATGAGGAGAGACAGAAGGAGTGCTGGCAGCAGTCAGGTTGTTGAGCCCCTGAAAGTAACTGGTGGCAGGAGGAATTACAAGACACAAAGGTGGGATGTCCAAAGCTCATAGCTGGATCATTGCAAGGGCTTTCCTGCCTCATCTCTTTTGGAAATCCTCCCCACTCATGAGAAGAGTTACCTGCTTGGGCTATCCAAGCCACCACTCTGGGAGACTGACCCACAGCATGTATAAAAATGAGACGCAAAGAGAAAACAGCTGTTAAACACAAAAATAATGGGTTTATCATGAAATACATATCACTTGAACTAAAATAAAATTAGTATGCATTATGGGGAATGTGTATCTGGCAAGAGAGGCACTGGCTGGTTCCCAAACATGAATAGACAAGGTAGTCTAAGAATGCAACAAAAATGGAAATGCCAACAAACACAATGAACAGAGCAGGAGTCAGCTGTGGTTCTTAATAATGTCAGTGGAAAACTATTTTCTGCCCTCAGACTCAGAGGGGATGTGTACATTTCCCAGATGTAGCCATGTTCAGCAATGCAACCCTATGAACCCTCTCAGCCCTGTTCCATGGGGACACTACCCTGGTCTGACTGTCCATCACATGCACTGAAGCTGGGGATGCACTAGAGCATGGTGATAAAGAGCAAGGCCAAAGGTGCCTCTGACTATGCTGCGGAAAGGCACATGGGGCTGATTTTTCTTGCTTTCTTCTTTCCCTCTATATTTGCCATGTCAGAAGACCATCCTCTAAGGAGACTGATGGGTGATATGTTGGGATTGGAGATGAAAAGAAATGAGGAGAAAAACAGGAGAAGAGGAAAATGATGAAGAAAACAAGGTGTCTATCTACCTACCCATCTACCTTAATCCTATAGAAGCAAAAAGCTCCTTTAAAAGTCAATATTCCCTCTGTTTCCCACCTGTCTTTGAAGTGAGCTCTTGTCTGAGTTCTTTAAATTTTAAAAGGGAAGGGAAAGTAATAGGGGTTGTCTTACCTCAGGAAAAACATCCATGTTGATAACTGTCTGACTTCCCTTTGATATAGTGAAACTTGAGTATCTAAGTACCACTGCAGTAAAACTGGACATGTTGGGCCCCATGTCCATTTTAATGTCTTGCTTTGTCTGCAGCTGTGGAGGGGTTGCTATGACAAAATTTTGCTCCTAATAGACAGGAGATTGGTCCTGGGCTACAGCAGGACATTGCCATCATAGTAGTGGCTTTTTGCCCTTTGGAGGTAGTGAGTCACTATTCTCTCTGACTCGCAGGAGGGAAAATACAAATAAGTGTTTGCACATTTGAAAAGCAAATGTAATTCATCATTAATATAGCCCTGTTAAAAGTGTGTTGCACTTTAGAGACATTAACTCATTGACAGGTCCCTGACCTAAGAGATTTCTTCCTATGTTTAAGCATCACAGGACAGGTAAGCGTGGCAAACAAAGGAAGGGTTAGATGGAAGACGTAGAAGGGCTACATAATTAATATTATCTACTAGAGTGATTTGTTACATGTATATATTACACATGCTGAAACATTGCTGATACCCAGAAGTCTGTAAAGTTCAGGAAAGGATTTGGTATTTTACTGTTTTGAGGAAGTTTGAGGGGTTTCCAGGGAGCCTGTTTAACCCCAAAACTTTACTGAAGCAACTGGAAAGAGCAACAACTTTTCATGAGGGCTAAAAGGGGTGTTGATTAAATGCCCCTTTACTCAACAGTAGGAGACCAAAATTATGGGCTCATGTGACAATCAGGGCACATAGTGTGGGGGTTTTAATGCAAGTATTTGAGGGTGTAGTCTGGGGCAGTGAGTCAGCTGTAAAAAATGACAATAAATCCTTCAAGAAGCTAGAGTCTGAAAACAGCAAGTGGAGCAAACAGCTGCATGGCCTGGAGCAAAGGCTACAAAACAGGCAACCTCTTTAGGCACTATTCTGTCTGAACAAAGAGGTTTCAAATTTTGCTAAGAAAAATGCTTCCTGTGTTCATGACACCAAAATGAAAATGGGTGCTTCAGAGAAATAGCTGATCACATATTGATAAAAGTCATGGTGGGGCAGATCATCTGCAGCAAATACAGGTACAGAAACTGCAGGAATTAATCAAGGAGATATCCAGGTAACAGGGTCATAGAGTCTGCCTGAAATTATCTCCACACTGCAGCCCCACCTAGGACTCTTAATCTTAGCTTCAAATTACTTATTATTTGTATACAAAATCCTTAGAAATCTGACTTAAGCTCTTAGGCTCTCCATGGCTGAGGATACAGCTTGAAGCTGTTGGGGTGCCTCATCCAGCTGGCTTTGAAGTGGGGAAACTTCTCCTTTCCATATTGCAGACTTTGTGCAATGATCAGTGGGGAAAAGTAAGTAACATTGACTGTGATCCTCTCAGCTCTTTTCAACTCTTACCTTGGGATGCATGAATCAGCCTCTGGAGTGGCTGATTCTTTTCTCCTCTTCATACCGAGACCCTTGGGTGCTCAACTCCACAGACAACTAACCTTTGGTGATGTGCAGACCTCTCAGTCAAGTGAGGAGAATCCCACTGGAGCTTGGCTGGCTATGGCCAGGAAGCTTTTGCAAATCAGCTGAAGAGGATGTCAAACACAGGGGTGCACTCTCTCTCATGGGCAGCTTTCACCCCATCCTGTACATTTTACACTCATTGTCTGTTTAGTCTTCTGGGACATACATGGATGTGTTTTGTTTTCATAATGACAAAACTTTTATTCAAAAAATAAATTTACCTTTTATTTATAGGAATCTGAATGGAATTGCGCTAGGTAAATGTGGTCTTAATTGCCCTTACAGACAGTACCAATGTTTACTCTTTGCTTGTTTTGTTTCATTTTGGTGATGGATTTATTATTTCTTTTCCATACAGCTATTAAGATATATTAAGCTTACACAATGTATGCAAACATATTTTGTGGTTTGAGCAAGAAAAATCACAGTTTGGTGACATACTGTAATTCACCAAAAGGCCTGACACTGTGCTATGAAAAGATACTTTTCTGTATTTTTGAAAACCTTTTTTCCCAACAAACATTCAAGTGCATTGTTTGATCAAGCAATAACAACACAGTAATCTGCCTTGTGTGCTCTGTTCAAAATAAGAGGTCAGAACATAATAGTTCTCTCTGGTTTTAGAATGAATCCTTTTACAAATGCTTTTAGATGCAAAGAGCTAGTGGCAGGATTTTTCTTACTTGGATAATTCAACATTTTCCTGAAAAAGAAATAATCTCCTTGGAGTCCAAGATGACAGATAATGGGACTTACTCTTTTGGTGTCATAGATATGCAACCCACACAAACACACTTTTCCCCTGTCCTTCAGCAGAATCACTCTTGAATCAAGGTCTGATGAAGTTATTCTGAACTTCTCCGCTGATATCAATCACCTCTGGATTAGACCTTCAGGAGGATAAAGAAAGAAATATATGACCCTGAGTGTTTATTTGCATCCTGTCACACTCCACTGACTCAATATGAAGAAAAGGAGACTTGGCACATGGTACCAGAAACTCAGTACCTTATGTAGAGGGAGTGAAACAAGCTGGGAGGTGGCTGGGGGTGGCTCCATAGCTGTGGAGCAGCTGAAGCAACGTGGAATTCACCAAATTCAGCCTGACTCACAGCTCCAGGATAACACATGGGTGTGGAAGGAGACCTTGATCAATTTGGTGCAGGATTCTGCTATTCCTCACGTGCATGTTAGCTCCTGAAAAGGGTTGCCACAAAACATTACTGATCTCAAGCACTGATTTAGGAGCACTTCAAAAACCTGAATGTTTCCATCAATAGAAAACAATTATGATCCTTTTTCCTTTTTTTTTTCATAAATTGAATTAGTGCTGGGATTAATTTCTCCCAGATTTTGACACTGAAAAGTGCCAGTTGCAGCCTAGTTCTTCTGGAGTCCTTCTGGTGCTACCAGGCAGAAATGGATACTTCACTGGCCAGTCCATCCCACCCATCTTCCATACCTCTCTCGAGAATGTAAAGCACAAGTTAAGGCTTTCGGGTAGGCAACAGTGGGTAATATAAATATCTCCTACAGTGACACTGTGCTTGATCAGGATTTCATTTACTGTACACTGTTAGGCTCAAAGCTACATAGCATAATTCTTTTCTTTCTTGGCTGTTCCTTTGAAAAAGATTAGACGCCTGGCTGTTTTCAAATTCATTTAAAAGTCTAGAATGCAGCCAGATAGCACAACAGTCAATCATGACTGTTTTTATCAGGACCTCATCTGTTTCAGGATGTCAGTGGAAGTTCTGCTTAACCAAGCAGGGCAGAAGTTGCCCTATGCATTCCCCCCTCCCTCTGGCTATTATACTTCTTTGTCAGAAGGTCTTGTATTTCACCTGTAGTTTTAGGAACAACTTTTGCTCAAAGCAAGAAAAGTGAAAGCAAAACCTGGAAAGTTTAATTCAAGAATAAGTTAATAAGGATAATTAGGCAATAGTGTAGTAAGGCCACCATTTGTCCGAATCAGAGGCTTTGGATATGTATGGCCATGTTAGAAAAGGCAATAGTCAAAATAACATAATAAGGAATTCTGTAAGGATAAGGGGTCAAAGTAGAGAGCCAAGATGATCTTTTTTCTACCTGTGATTTTATGCATGTCTAATAGCACAGGATTTTTAAAGGAGAGGGGAAAAAAAGGATCTTTCGAGTTTGCCACTTGGCAGACAGTAATTCAGCTGAGCTAAGCAACCTGAAAATGGAGCTGACAAATGCTATTATCCTCAGTGAAAAAAAATTTTCTCTTTTATTTTTAATGAAGAGAAGAAGGACCCGAATTTTTCCCACAGAAGACCACATCTGGGGATTTGCCAGAAAATTCAGGGTCACTGATTTGTTTAAGATGTAGCAAAACAGAACTTCCTTAATTTTTAATGAGGCAGTAAGACCTGCACAGATCACACCTCCAACAGCCACGCTGAGCTGCCACGATGGGTGGCCATCTCGAGGAGCTGCAGCCATGGGTTAAACCTGCATGGGTCTTCAGGACTCAGCAGTACAGGCTCAGTGGGACCATGAAACATCAACCTTGGCTGATCCAAAAATTATTTTCATCCCAAAAGTTGTTTTTTAAAATGAAATCTGACTCAGCAAAATTATTTTTCTGTTAATATCTTTTAATAGCGATTATAAACACCTTTCCCGCTCCTCCCCACCTTCCCACGCCCCCTCCCCAAAATGGACAACCATCATTCTAGATTCTCTGCAGCATTTTAGGTAAATTTCCATCCCTTCCTGTCTATGAAATACATATTCCTGGAAGGACCAAGCAAATATCATCTAAATAAGTACCATGAATAATTTTATGAAGCTGAAGGTGATTAAAAAACAAGTTCTAAGGCAAAATCATCAATGCACTCAAATGTTTGTGAACCTCAGACTAATTTCCACCTCATTGATGCTGGTGCTGCACATTGCCATTCTGAGATGGCCCCACATGTCTCCCTGATGTTATTGATTAGAGAAGGTGCAGAGATGAGGACCAGTCTTAGTATTTCACATTTTAAGTCACTTTAAACAGCTGAACTCAAATCATACAAAGCTATCCCAGAGCATCTTACCATAACAAACACAATAATAACATAATAAGCAAGGTCTCTTGAGTGGCTTTCAGGCATGGGGCAGTTGAGCTTTTTCTCTAAAGAGTTTGGTTGTGTAGGATGTCCATCCATCTCTGCTAGACTACCCCTGGAAGTCTGTCATGGCCAGTTCCATGATCAGCCCTGTTCAGAAACCTGCTTCTTCTCTTCTGTCTTGTGTTGCTGGGATTCACATCCCCTTTCTGCTAGCTGGGTATCCCATGGGTGTTGGGAAAAGGAGAGCACCCAGCCTTCATCTGGAGCAGATCTCAGTGCTCATAAAGCTTCCCCACATGTGCAGAGCGTGGGTATCACATACAACCCTGTACAGAGACAGTGCAAACCAGCAGGTGTCGGAAAAGTCCAATAGCACCCAAGGAAAACCAGGTGGGGTTTTTTTCAATTTGTTTATAAGAGTACATGCATTTTTGAAACTTCATAAATTATGAAGTAATTTGCATTTAACTCAGTTACTATATTGTGAAATTCACCAAAGCTCTTCAGTTCAGGTTATTTTGCTAAACAACCAGAACAGGCTGCATATTAGTCACCAGGCTATGAATGCCTGGAACTGGCCAGAAAAAGAGAGTCCTGCACAGTTGTTCCATCTCACAGGCTCCATCAGGCATCTCCTGGGGACTGGCAGAAATTACAAACACTGTCAAGGCGATGATGTGGATTGAAACCCATCTGAAGCACTGGGCGAGTTGCAGGCCAGTGACTAGCTGTGCTCTCCAGGGGTCAGTGATGGGGCCAGCACTGTTTTGCATCTTCATTAATAACCTGGATGATGGGAAGCAATGCACACTTAGGACATTCATAGAAAATATGAAACTAGGAGGAGTGAATAATACATCCCAGAGGTGTGACATTCAGAGGGACTTGCACAGGCTGGAGAAATGGGGTAACAGGAAGCTCATGAAGTTATCCTTCCTCTCTGCTCAGCCGTGGTGAGACGTCTGGAGTGCTGGGTCCAGGTCTGGGCTCCCCAGTACACAAGATACACTAATTACTGCAGTAGGTCTGAAAATCAACTTTGTCTTTTTTCTCGACTCACTCCAGTAAAGCCTGTAGAAAGAAAAGCATCTCACCAGCTAGGGAATCCAGTTTCTGCTACTAGGACAGGACAACCTGGCTTGAACTTCAATGCAGCTTTTCAGACAGCACAGGCCCTTGAAAGTTGTTTGGCATAGGGAACAAAATATGCATTTTCCAGATGGACAGTAAAGAAATAAAAATGATTGTCACTTAAGAAACTGATTTTTTTAGAGCTAGAAGATTGTTTCTGTGATGACAAGTCTACCCCCACATGCTCAGTTCCCAGTGATGCCCCAGCTTGCCCAGGAGAGCTTGGCTGGCAGCAAGAGCCCAGCTGCCTCTGCATCTCTCTGAAATGATGACCTGCTTCCAACACCAAGATGTCCCCAGGTTAGCAAACATTCAGCTGGGCCTTCCTGGCAAATCAGGACCAGCAGCAAACATTCAGAAAAAAACTCTTGGATGCTAGCAGGCGATAGTGCAATATCCATGAAGTGTTATGAAAATTTTACCACATAATAGTAATTCTTTCTATGGTCGATAACTACAGGTATAGCGGGATGATGGGATCGCTGTCAGTTTTGGATAGTGATGTGTAATTTGAACACGTGACAAGACAAGCGTTGCCTTATTTGCCTTTAGCTAAAAACTATGATGATCTCTGTATTTGCTGTATCATGATGGCTTTGTGTCCCAGTTTCCACTTCCACTGAAAAAGATGGCGTTAGCTACACTTACTGACAAATTGCCAGTTATTTTTTAACTTTAGGAGAAAAGTTTCACTGCTATAAGTTCTACTACAACATCCTTTCCTCTTAGACGTTCTGCTATTTACTTGTATTTAAGATTTCATTCCTCTTACCGTGGGAATTATTATAAAAATCTTAAGTGTATTTGGTATTCTCTAGTTACGTAATATTAGATCACAGCTCTGGAACAATACATAACCTCTTGCCTATAAACTTAGAATCGTGCATCTAGGCAATGTATCATCCAATAAATTTGTTCATTTCTCTTTCCCCAGTGATGAATTACTTTCTTCACACCACTATATTCTAACCTCATAATGGCATTCATTATCACAACATATTCAAAGCCTCTGCTTATGAATGTGGTAAGGAGCTGTTGTTATTACAAGGATAAATAGCATGAGAAAGCTGGTGGCTAGTGCTGAGCTGAGTTACACTTAGTCTTTAGGATAAGAGTTCTGCATTCATTTGTCCATTGGCAGTTAATAGAGTTTAGATTAAAACCAGATGTTAGGATTTGGGATTCCCCAATTCTATTCTGAAAGACTGCATAGAATCATAGAAGGGTTTGGGTCAGAAGGCATCTTTAAAGGTCTTCCAGTCCAACCCGCCTGCAATAAGAAGGGATGACTTCAACTAGATCAGGTTGCTCAGAGCCCTATCCAACCTGTCCTTGAGTGTTTCCAGGGATGAGGCATCTACAGCCTCTCTGGGCAACCTGTTTCAGTGCTTTGCTTCCCTCACCATGAAGTATTTCTTCCTTATATCTAGTCTGAATCTACCATCTTTTAGTTTAAAAATATTTCTCCTTGTCTTACTGCTACAGGTCCTACTAAAGTCTTTTGCCATCTTTCTATAAGCCTCTTTTAAGAATTCAAAGGCCTCAATAAGATCTACCAAGAGCCTTCTCCAGGCTGAACAATTACAGTTCTCTCAGCCTGTCTTCATAGGAGAGGTGTTCTATCTCTCTGATAATATTTGTGGGCCTGTGCTGGTTTAAAGGTAAACTGGCAGTATAAATGAACTCAACTCAAAAAAGAGATTATAAGTCAGAGTTACAATTTAACAAAAAGATTACAATAAATACAATGATACAGAGAAAAAATTAGTTTTTAACCAAAAAAAGAACAGATGTTTAACCCAGCATCCTGGGGCACAAACAGAATGGTGTTCATCAGCCTCTGTGCTGAGCCCCACATGGTCCCCTTGAGCATAAAGTAAAAGGAAAGGAAAACCTGTTGGTGTAGATGATGGTCATAGCCTGGTCAAGAGCGGCAGTCACAGTCCTGTTGAGATTCTGGTCCTCCTCTGGATCCGACAAATGGTACCCCAAGTCGCCAAACCCCAGTACCTCCCCTAGGGCAGGGAGTTTCACAATGGATGATTTACTTTGTGAGTTATAAGATATTTTTTTGAATCCTTGTTGGTCCATTTGCAGTAATGACCACTCAGGCTGGGTGTTAAGGTGCTAATGACTCCCCAGAGGTGAATTTTCACAGCTGAGTCTCTGGTGTGAAGACAGGGACATTCCCTTATCTCACAGGCTTCTTTAACACCCAGTTTGTAGCCTGAGGGATCAGGTGTGCCCTGGGCAGCTGCTGCAAATGATCCATTATTAACAGTTTGTCAGAAATTACATAAAGGGTGTAGAATACACAGTTTTGGTTACACCCACAGAGTGATAAACTGGTCCCAGTCACTGTAACTAGGACAGGTCCTGTAGCATGGTGCCCCCAGCAAAAAATTTCAACCTAAACTCAAACTTTTCTCTGTCTTGGGCTTTGAGATGTGCCCTACCCTTCTAGAATGATTTCTCTGTTTGCTGTATCATGATTGCCTCATTTCAGAGGCTGACATGTCTTTGCTGCTGCAGGTATCAACAATATTGTGATTTTTAGCAGTGTAGTAATGGAAGAAAAGGCAAATAAGGCTGCTGAGAGTCCCACTTAGTAGGAGGGTTTTTGGTTTTTTTTGCATTTGATGTGAGGAATGGCTTATGGTGAAGAAGAGGCATGCAGTAATTTGTTCTCTACATAGAAAGGGCAAACAGCTTTATTTCAGCAGAGATGTTCAGGCCAACTTTGTTTTAGCCGGGAAACAGATCATAAAAGATACCAACACTTAATAGTTTGGGATGTGTGCAGAGTAAGTTCTGGGATCATTTTTGCTTTAGGGAACTTTGGTAAGACATCAACAATAATAATTGTGCTGGTTTAAAGGTGAACCAGCAGGGGAAAAGAACTCACCACGAGAGAGATTTTAAGTCAGACCTAAAATTTAATAATAATATTACAATAACAACACTGACACACAAGGGAAATTGCTTTCAACTCACAAAACCCAGCAGTATAACCCAGTGTCCTGGGGCACAAACCCAAGGGGGTTTGTTTGCCCTTGTGCTGAGACCCCTGTGGTTCCCCCAAGTCCAGAGCAAAAGGAAAGGAAAAACCTGTTGGTGCAGGCGAGGGCTGTGATCTGGGCGAGAGCGGTGATCTCCTCCTGTCAAGGTCCTGCTGCTGCTCTGGATCCGACGAGAGGTTTCCGAGGTCTTCTTACCCACCACTTATGTACCCTCAGGGAGCTCTCAGTCCCTCCCCCTGGGCGGGGACTCACACAATGGGTGATTAACTCTGGGAGCCAGGGGGTGTTGAGCTGTTGATGGCCCATTAGCAGCTCTGCCCCCCTCAGGCTGGGTGTGAAGGTGATAATGGCTCCCTGGGCAGCTGCTGCTAATGGCCCATTGACCTTGGGGAATGAATAGAGGGGGGTAGAATACACAGCTTTGATCACCCCCACACAGGGTTAGCTGGTCCCTCCTGCTGAACTAGGACAGTAATATAGCAACACATACATACAATAATGATAAGGTAACCATGGCAATGATGATAAGACAGAACTGATTCCAACATACACACATAAGCCACAGTGGAAAGAGCCATGAAAATACACAGTTTAAGAAATTGAATATGTCAAATGTATATGCTCAGGCCTAAAAACTAGTTGTGCAAAGGCTAGTTGCTTTCCCCATTGGAGTATCTTCTACCATCTTGTTCCTTTGTTTTTTCTTGCTAAACTGGAGACATGATCGACCTGGAGGGGATAACAGGCTATTTGTTAGTTTTGCTATCTTCATTTTAGCAATAGTATGATTTAACTAGGATTTTGGCTTCTGACACAGCCATACAAATACCACAGTAGTAATTTCTATGTGATTGGACATGTAAAGCAAATACAGGACAAAATGTTTGAGCATTTCTACTTTAACCTGAAAGTAAACCTCAAGTCAGACTCAGAATTTCTTTGAAAATTAGGAGCAGCAGTTTCTGTCTTATCTGTATTATCATCACAAACTGATCATGCAGTGGCAAGTCTGTGTGTGGAGATGATGACAGAGTCGTGTGCTGTGTGAGCCAACCTCAGGCACTTGCACAGTCTCCTACTTGTGCAGTCACAAGAACTGAGTCAGGCTTCAAAGCTACACTGTTGTGTCCCAGTCTGTTTCCGTCATACACAGAGCATGTCATCACCAGGCTAGCACAGTGATCTCATAGAGGTAAAGGAGAGAAGCAGGTACAGAAAGAGGAGCCCATCAGTGAGGATCATTAGGGATGAAGAGTAGTTCTTCAAGCAGTAACCAGTCCTACAAACCTGACAAAAAAAGTGATACCATTGATTTTAGCAGGAGTTTTCCTATGTTGGACTTACACCATTGAGCCCAGTGCAATGCATTTCATAAGCTTTTGATTGCAAAAATAGTTCACAGGTCCACAGGCTTGGATTAGCATTCTTAAAGGCATTGAAGTTTCCACTCCTCCATCTTTCAGCTTGCAGCTTCATGGCAGTATCAACAGTTGCCTTTTTCCTCCTTGAAACAGAAATTAAAAATACAAATATGCAACATTACAAATCTGTTTTGCATAAGTCCTTGGGCTAAAGCCATTTCTGATGGAACTCTGTTGCCTTGAGTTTGTATATTTTCTTCCTGTATTTCACTCCAGAAATGTCATCACTGTAGGCAGTAAGATGATTTTGGGAGGATTGCAGAGATTATCACAAAGAGATCCTGATCTCAAATCTAATCAAAATCTCTGTCTAATGCCCTTCCCAGTAAGTCCAAGCTGAAAGTACTGTGCACTAAGTGATGCACTTGGCATCTCTTGGACCAGACAGCAGAAGCAGGAGATGAATACATAAACCAGAAAATGGATAGTGGCCAATTAGTGGTGCAAAACCCACGGTGGGTCATTTCCAAAATAACAAATGAGCCTGGCAGGCTGGCATGCATTTGGCAGTGACCTGTTTCAGGCAAGTGTTGAAGATCTTATTTACGTGGGCTGATTTTGGTGCTGCAAGACAGGCTTAGGAGGCCGTGCTAGGCTGCAGGCATAGAGCAGCTGAGTAAGTGAAAGAACAAGAGGAACTTGACATGTTAAGTCAAACATTGCACTGCAAGACATTTACAAATTACCTGAACAATGGTCCCCATTGCTCAGAGCCTGCTTCTTTCCAGGGGCTATATCTATCCAGCAGGGAGGAGGGAAGAGAAATCAAAGCTCAGAATTCAGCCAGTTCTTCCCCCTTTTTTCCCCTCAGCTTTCAAGAGGAAAAAAAGGATTGGAGGAGCTAGGAACATCTAGTCTTTTAGAGGTCCATGAGCCCAGATGAGCTCAGAGCTTACCAGGCCATGCAAAACACAAACAAACCACACAAGATGCTCCCTGGTGCAGTGGGGCTGCAGCATAAAGAAGTGAAAGGCCAGAAGGGGAAACAGAGGCAAGGCAAGGTGATGGGATTTACCTTGGTTTGCCATTGACCACAGTGATGGGCACTGACCTCTCAGGAGGAGAATGATGAAACGTGATGCCCCCAAGTTCATGGCTGTCCTGGTGGGCACTCACTGGTTGGTAAAAGGGAACACCCCAATGTACAGAGAGAAGAATCTGTTCTGTAAAAAACCCACCTAGTAACAATAACACCAGGGGCTTAATGTTAAACGAGAATGATCAAATTAGTCCATTGTAACTTGAGGTCAAGGTGAAATAGCATAAAAGATGAAGGGACCAGAGGCTCTTTTTTGTAACACAAGAGAGAACATACAAGAGAGACAAAAAAAAGTAAAAGAGAAGAGAACAGGGAATAAAGACACTTCAAAAGCTTTTCTTTACATCTTTTGTTTAAAAGAGAGCTATGTCATTTTATATACTCAATATTTCTTTCTTGTTTTCCAGGCAAAGAACAGAGAACTCAAACAATTGGCTATTTGAGTCCCATTTTATTTGCTTTCTGTTTTGAAACCTTATTAGTTTCGTTATGTGGTTCAAAAGCATTTGAAAACCCTCTTGTATCAGCTGTTCTTTAGATTTCTTTCCATCTTCAAAGCCTTCAGCAAACAGTTTTCTCCAAAGAAACAGTTTTCTCCAAAGAAACAGTTAGTGGCTGGGAATTAAGACCTTTGATTTCTAAAACCTGATACATGAATTGATGAGCTATAGGTGGAAATGAAGACAAAAGCAAGCATCTTGCAGAAGAGGGTGTTGGAATTGCAGCCTGGAATTAGGCTGTACAACATATATTCCTGACATCAGGCAAGTTTTACTCATTCTTCTTTCTGTGCTTGTTAATAAGGCTATTACAGATAAATATGTTGACAGCTCATCTTAGGAAAAGAAACATTTCCACTCTGCAGAGAACTGCCTGCAGGATGGGGTGTGTGGCTGCATAATCTGTACAAATCCTAGGGCATAGGACTGCATCTGCCTAAACAGACAGGCAGGAAAAATTTCAATATTATTGTCTGGATCTTCTGTTTTTCACTAGGAAATGGACCCAAACTATTTATGGTGGGCTGTGGTGAATTTTTGAGCATTTTTGTGTTAAGATTAAAGCTGTGCAGAGAAAAGAATTCCTGATTAATGGGAATTTTCAAGGTCTTCATGTCAATTTTCACCATAGTTAGGCATGAAACCCTTATGCTTCAACATTCTCCACAAAAACTTTTCATTCATTTTAAGTTGCTCAAAATATATTTCTGCAATGATACTTCATTTTTACTTTATTTCTCAGAAACACTGTTACAGTATAAAAGAGAATACAAAATTAAACAATTCAAACGAACACAATGCTTTCAAAACAAGAAAACCTGATGTTTAATTCAAAAAATGTCAGAAGAGGATAGTCTGATATCAGAGCTACCTTTGCTGTTCAAACAGGAATCTGGCAAAATCAGCATGGTTATGTAATAGAAAATGGCACCACTAGCTTTTTTTCGTGTCCAGACCTCATAGACAGCTACTGAAATGGGTACAGATTATTAACTATTTATCAATATTAACTTTTTCCTTACTGTACAAAAAAGTGTATCAAAGGATTAATGTAACTGATTCAATGACATACTTTCAAGGGAAAACAGTACCTTATTTTGAACAAAATTTATACTGCTTACAAAATAATTGGTTTTTTTACAGACACATTTTAAAAATTGCACTAAAAGCAGCAAAAGGTAGGGGACGGGTTCAAAATATCTAGATGGATCTAATAATCGAAAGATTTATTTAAACCCCACACATATTCTATAGGATTGTACCGCTCTGTGTATGGTGCAATAGAGAAGTAACTGTCACATTGCACTACCAGCCTCTGACAGGAGAGCTGTGTATATAGGGCAAACAGAAGATTTAGGAGGTAAAATAAAAAACTTAAGAGTTAAAAAAAATGCATACACAAAACCCAAAAGTTGTCCTTTACTAGGTAGACTTAAGATACTGTTGTCTATGACCAATGACCTTGCAGCCACAAAGGAAGTCTGGGAAAGAAGTTTTCTGAATTCGAGCTGGAACTATACAAAGGCATTGAACTCCAGAATAAAATAAACACTGGAGAAAAACAGGAAATTTAGTAAGTTAAGAGCAACAGAGGGAATCCTAGAAGTTGGGAGTCATCATCCTAGGAACAAGGATCAGCTCAGCCTTCCAAAGGAGTGGGTTAACTGAAGGGCTGTGTTAACTCATGGGCTAGATGAACACAAACAGGAAGATATGTGATAGCACTTAAAAAACAGCTGTGAATTGGAGTTTGCTAATTGGGAATGACAGAGAAGAAAGAGCTATGTGGACTCAGTTAACCGTAGCTATGGTTGGCACCTGGACAAGTGAGCAAAACTGGTCTTGGGCAAATTCAGTATGGAATTCTGAAGAAGGATTTTTAACTGTTCGAGCAGGGTAGCTTGAGAATGCCCTTGTAGAAAATGTGGGAGCAGAAAAATTAGTTGATTTTACAGCTTCATCAAACTGAAACTCAATTAGTATTTTAAAAGGATTTCATGGCATAGCTCTCTGAAATAATAGAGATCTGGATTGTGATCTAGAACATTGTTTCTAATTCTATCTTACTAAAATACAGCCGTAAAGAACATGCCCAGAAAACACACACGCACACAAAAATCCTCTGAAAAAAAAACATAATGAGCCAAATGAAAAATAGGTGCAAAGGTCAACATCATGGTCCCAGGAGAAAGGAGACTCTGAACTGGATAGCAGAAGATGCATAGGGAAGAGAGAAAGCACTAGGCAACACCACAGAGTCATCTAATAAAAAAAAATATTGTTGGTGCTAGAAACATTGTGATTTAGTGTCCTTATTAATAATCTAGAGGGAATATGAGCTGCACACAAAGTGTTCTCACAGATGACCCTAGTTTGGGAGGAACTTTAAAGGTAAGTGAGGACATGGAAATAACACAGTGTGACCTACTGAGTCTGGGGATATTACAAGAGAAAATAGCAAGATGACTTTCCCCTTGTAAGCATGAAAATATACCTGAGGCAAAATCTTCTAAAACACTTGTAGTCAATGGCAAACTGCTAGCAGGAACACTGAAACACTTTGCAATGGGAGTGGGTGGCCAATTGAATATAAGTGCATATTTCAAATTGGCTGCAAAAATGCTGATGCAATTTTAGGGTGTAGTTCCATTGATATTAGAATCAAAGGCAATAGAGATCTATTTTCTACATAATTTTAATGCAAATATATCTGGAACAATACACTCAATTGGGGAGTTGCTGTGAATGGAAAAATCTGTACAAGGAGGGTGGGAAACCATAAAAAATATCAGAAATCTAGACAGACATTCTTACAAAGCAGATTTAAAAGATCTGTGTGCATGAATAGCAAAGATCCTTTTAGCCCTGTTTTTCTGTGACTCCATGCTAGGCAGGTGTAAAGTCAGAAAACATGAATGCCAAAGGGAAGGTAACAATTTAGACTGCTCCGCAGATACAGAAGTGCCAAATGAGGTGAAATTAGCAACATGAAACCACAGGCTGATTAACAGAAAAATCTTTCAAGATGTATCCAGCTGCAGAAAAGCTGCTGGGGCATCTGGTAGAAGCCTGGTCACTCAGGATTTTTACAACAAGGCTGGACAAAATACTAGAAAATGTACCAGAGGGAGCAATTCTCTGCTGGCAAAGATCGGTGGAGCAGATGATCTAATAGGCTTCTTGCATCTCTAACCTCTACAGTTCCATGATTTCTTACTGTAAAGCACTATATTTCAAGTGGAAAAAAGAAATAAATACAAGGTAAAATATTAGATTATATGAAAAATAAAACAAAACAAAACCAACAAACACAAAGCAGGAGAATGGATGGAGTTCCGTCCTCTTGCCTTTCTGTATTTAAAGGAGTTGCTTCTAGCACATTGTTTTCTTGTCAGAAGCACTTCATTTTCTCTTTCTCTCACTTACCATTTTCTCTCTCACTACAAAAGCAGAAATAGCCACTTGGGACTGCTGATGTCTTTCTAAGGAAGAATGCTGCTCTCATGCTGTGGAACAGCATCAAGGCTTTGGTCAGTCAAAATATAAAAATCTCACTGTTTTCTCTGGGAACAGATTTCTTTTTAAATCAAGCTCCAAGCAAGTACATGCATCACTGTATATGCCCTGGCATAGCAAACCTGCTCCTCTCTTACATTTCTTTCCCACCCCCTTCCAGTACAGACTGATTTTACCAGGTTGTTCAGCCACTGTTTTTTGTGGAAGCTGAGCATTCACAACTCCATATTACCTTCAGGAAAAACGATGTGCAACGAACAAGTCTGAAAACAAGGACTGTAGTTCAGGTTTTTTAGTGTGCATTCAGACTCATCCCATTAATCATTAGTGGGAATTGTGAGGTCTCTGGTGACTTGGAAATCTTGATCAGTATGTACGTCACGATGACAGGCAAATGCACTTTCAAAGGGAATAATATACTGATTTTCAGAAGTCATGGCAGCTTTGACACACAAACATGCCATCTAGATAGATGTGTAACACAAGACTATGCACTTCTGCCCATTACCTCAGTCTGCCCTGGGGCACTTTCACACAGCACATGGTGCCCTCAAACACCAGGGTGCCATCAGCATAAGATCAACAGGGTTAGTAAAACCCCTAGGTACTGTTTCAAAATGTTGTTTGAGCGTGGCACTTGTTTGCTGAGGTTTGGTTCTGGGAATTTTTGGACAGAAGGAGCAGTAGGTGTGGTAATTATATGAGGGTCGTTTGTAATCATGTAGGAGAAAGGGTTTCCCAAAGTGGAATTGTCAGCAACACTTCCTAGAGCATAAGATTACTTCCTCAAAAACCACTTCTAGACAGCAATGATACTGTCACTGTGGTTTTCGTCATGACAGTACCTTTAAATTGGGTGGGTTTTTTTATAGAGGGAACTACTGCTTCTATTTCTTGTGAAAATCATGCTATCATTCCATATACAGACTAGAAGTACTTTATCTGTCAACAAACTGCAGCCAGCTCATCTGAATAGCAGTGATTTACCATAGAGCAAGGCTGCACTCACCCCTTGAGAGTGGAGCTATTCAGGCTGGAGACATTAGAAGAGTACAGTTTCTGCTTTAAATTGCCAAGGACATGCTGGAATAGTTAGCCTGTGAGGACCAGGTGTTTCCTAGAAAAATATCCTTCAGCACAAGACTAGTTTTCAGCATATAAGCAAACCGAGTAGAATTGTCAAGTAGCAGGAGGTGTTGATGCTTTGGGTCCTAGTTTCATTTTTCTTCCCTTTGTCATGGATCAGTCCTTCCCAGCTTACTTCAGTTCTTTAACAATGTGACATCTGGAGCTGGTTCCAGCCCCACTTCAGCTCAGGACATGATTAAAAAAAAAAAAAGAGAATTCAAATCAAGCTGAACCCTGAAGAAGCCTACAAAAACCCTTAGCACAGGCTTCGGAAGAATGAAGCCTCCTTGGTGGCAAGCTTGTGGTCAAAGAGGTGCCTAGAGTATCTGAGGGAAGGGGATCTGCCTGAAACAGCTGTCTTACATGACATGGGGGAAAAGAGATTTCTATTTACCTTGGAAAAACACTGTTAGCACATACAGATTTGTCATGGTTTGTGATATTAATGATAGCAAAGGGATGAGGCACTTTTGATTTTACATCTCAGCTTCACATCAGTACCTTGCTGATAGCTCACTGCTCACAAAGCAACTGGTTCTGTTCCACTTCAGGGGATCTTCTCATTTATTTTCAGGTACCTGAAGATCTGTCCTTTGGTCTGAGCTTGTCATTTGCCTTCCCTTTAGAATCAGTGAAGAGGGTGATGACTGGTGAGTTATCCCATCCTGTCCTGCAGCACTCTGGACTTGAGTGGCAATGTCACACTGGGGACAACAACGCTCATTGGTCTACAAGCAAAAGTGCCTGAAACAGACCATGAAAGTGGCTTTGCTCGTGCACTTTTGGGATCTGTTTCTGTGCTCAGCTAAAGCCCTGTATGTGAGTAAGGGAAGACGTGAACCATGTCTTCACTTTAAGGTTTGCCCAATGTCTTTAGAAATTACAATGGGGTATCTGGCATTTTTATCTGGGCATGCCAGTGCATGAAGACCTTGTTTGCACAAAGTAGTTACAGGAATATAAAAAATGCAAGCCAGGAAGATGAAAACACTTGCAAATACCTCTTCAGTCAAAACAGTAAAGGAAATGTACTGAGCTCAGTCTGACTTTTAAAATCCTCATTTCCTCACTCCTGACAGGTGTGAACAGGACACCATCCTGTTTAGTGACCATGATTTTAAGTTAGAGAATTATATGCATCCAAACCATCTGGCTTGCAATACAGCTCCAGCCTCCCTCTTTACAAAACTAAGGCTCACCCTTTTTGTGTTGCTCTGTGCACTGTCCTTGTTCCTCTTCAGGCAACATGGTCCTGGCATCCATACAGCCCCTGGGAAAAAAAAAAAGTAAATTTCAACTAAAGCAAAACAACCCCAAATTCAAATATATCATCCAGGGGATAAAAAGGAATATGTTGGTTACTCGTTAGACCACGCAGAGTGCCCATTACTTTTGTTGACTTCAAGGCTGTAGTCACTCACAGAGAACGGGACGATAGTATTTACATTGGGATTTCAAGGAAGACTGCTCTTATAAATTAGTAAAAGGCATGAGTCATCCCAGCGCTGTGCTTGATCCAGGAGATGCAGTTATCAGCCCAGCATAACACTCTAGCATCTGTCCAAAACACTGCACACCCTCATTAGCACACTATTCCTGGGAGCTAAGCAGGCTGAAGGTTGCAAAGAGGTGCTATTGTTATACCAGGAGTAATTCTTATGTTTTATTGATACCCAATAAACTGTGTGTTAGCCTGAAAGCAGAGAGAGGGAGAGACAGACAGACAGAGGGGGAGCAGAGTGGTGGAGTTGTCTGTTATATAACATTTGAACACAGGGAGTGAAACTGCCCAAATCCTTTTCAATTACTTTTTTTTCAATAAATGTCAGGTTTGGAGATCAGGACCATCTGAGCAATTTAATAATTAATAAGAATGTATTCATCCTGCTGTACAGCTGGACACATCACCTGTGAATAAATCCCCCAGATAATATATTTGTGGTTCTTCATAACATTTTCTTCATTCCACTTTTTTCAGCAATGTTTTTTTTATGTCAGTCTAGTCCCAGTTGCCCTAGGATTTTCCTGGAAATCAACCAGAGAGATAACCATTTGTAGGAAAGGGAACAAGCTTGCCTGTTCAGGAGCAGAATTGATGTTTGCAATGAGTAGGTCTTATGGCAATGCAGGAACCTGACTGGTGAGCTGCAGAGATTAGGTAATGCTATGGGACTCCATGAAAGACAGGCAAATATGGGTGCTGTGAGCAAGCTGGGAATTACTGTGGGTGTCAATTAACCTAGCAGATCACAGGGTTTATTAGGCTGAATTATTTATCCCAAAGATAAAACACTGAAAGAAAGAAAGAAAAGCATTAAACAGCACAGCTTTGCACAGAGTTTAGGCAGTGAACCAAGTTTCCGAACAATTTAATTTACTAGGGACCTAAATTGTACTAGATTATCAAATCCAGTGGAATAGAGGGAGGCAATGCATTTTATGTTCAGTGCCCAGAATGTAATAAGTATGTTATTCCATTCCATTCATGACATATCTCAGCCTGAGTTATGAAGAAAAGGGGATGTTTCCTCTGTAGGATAATTTTCCATTTTTTATCCATTTTTAAAAACTGTCAGACAGTTGTCATGAAGGAAAAACATTTTTAGTTTATCACTGAAGCTTGAAACCTGTTAAATGTTAATATAAAGTGGAGCACTACATATAGTCCCAATACAATGGGAAGAAGCTTAACTGTTTGAAGTCTGTCTTTGTGGAGATTATACCCCGGCAGAAAAAGACAATAGAAGAGTTTTGCCTTGGGAAAAGGGAGATTGACAGGTCTGCATGTTTTTCTGCAATCAATATTGTAGACAGAGCTCTTCTTACACGGTGGGGTTCAATTAAAGAAAAAAACACGAGAATTTGGGGGAATTCCCTAAAGAGTTCAAATCCTTCCCGGGAGGAGAGAATGTTTTTTTCAAGATGAGCTTGCATGAAAAATTCATGCAGTGGATGGATACATTCATACAAAAAGAAATTTGATAAATAAATAATTGTCTTAATTCTTACTGCCTCACATAGCAATTGCGTGTCCATATTGACCACTTTAGTTGGCAGAACTAGTCCTTAGTGTAAACATGTGTAAAATTAAATCATCCAGAAAAACAAAATAAGGCAAAAGGTCATACATGTTAACTGAGGCAAGTAGTTCATACTAAAATCTCACAACATCCAGGAAATAAGAAACTGCTACATGCAGCCAAGAAGCTGGTACAGGGCTGAACACAAAGAGACAGACAAAACACAGCATCAAAATGGGTGATAAGCAGAGATTTGCAGCCATCAGGAAGGAGAGAAGAGGAGGCAGCTGCAAAGACAGGAGGCCGGAAAACATAGACGAATTGAGCTGGAAATATATACAGTTATGATAACGACTATGAAAGCAATTCCATGAAGCTGCAATTAGCTAGCTGTACTCGACTGCTATTCAGTCATACTTGCATCTCTCTCCTCCTTTTTTCCCCATATTGACTGCATGGGAAGTCAGTTTTCTTTGTTGAACAAGAATTATGTACCGAACACTTGGTTTGAGCAAATGAAGTGCCAGCCCAATCTAGAGTCTCTGCATCTCTAGTCGACGGAGAAATACAAGAGGCCATGACCTCAGGAAAAGATCACGAAGCACAGCCTACATCTCCACTGCACTCCTTCACCACTAGGAAAACAAAATCAAAGAGGAATAACTGTAATGGTTTTTTGGTAGTAATTTCTGTGTCTTTGCTCCCTGTCATTTCCTCTCCTTCACCTTTTTTTTCCAGTTCTGCATGGTTGTTTTCTGTATTATCTCACATAATTTTCTTTTCTCAGTCAGTTTTTCCCTCAGATACCTGTAGCCCTATGCACAGTTCTGGAAACCTCTGTTTCCTTTTGTTTTCTGCACCTTTCCCCACCTGTCTTCACCCCTACCCATGCCCCCTGACAAAAGACAGTTTTCTTTGTGTTTCTTTCACAATCCTTCTCTTCACAGTCATCTCCTTTTGTTATGTGATTCTGTCTGCACTAAGGAAAGCCCTAGCACATAAGGTTGAAATGGCCCTTTCTTCAGTCACCCAAAGGAACGACTCCAGTGCTGGCATAACCCTGACAAATTACTATGAAGAGGCAGATGAAACATTTTAGGAAAACTCTCAGAATTGCTGGGCCTTGTTCTCACAGGGCACTTCAACTTACCAGATGTCTGCTGGAAATACAATACTGCAGGGAAGAAGCAGTCTAGGAGGTTCCTGGCACAACTCACGAGTGAGACAACTAAAGAAGTTGATCATGAAATGACAGAGATTTTGATGGTGGAAGAAATAAGGAAGGAGCCAGCAGAACTGCTAACTTGGACTTTCTGGGGGGCAGGTATTGGCCTGTTTAGAAGCATAGCTGAGAAAGTCCCCTTGGAAGCTGTTCTGAGGTCAAGTTGCACTTTGTTCAAGAAGGAAATCTCAAAGGTGCACAGCAGACCACCCCCATGTGCCAAAAGATGAGCTGGTGGGGACGTCTGGCCTGGCAGAACAGAGAGCTTTGGCTGGAACTAAGGTAAAAAATTACCTTTGGAAGAAGGAACAGCAACTTATGAGGACTACAAGGATGTCATGAAGTTGTGCAGAGAGAAAATAAAAAGGTCCAAAACCCAAGTAGAACTTAGGCATATAGTTTTCTGATGGACTTGGCAGTGTGGTTTAATGGTTGGGCTAAATGATCTTAAAGATCTTTTCCAGCCTAAACAATTCTATGATTCATCTTCTTCTCCCTTCTCCAAAGGGGTCTCCCAGAGACTTGCTCTGAGCTTTTCTCATGAACTGGTCCCAGAGCTTAGCTTCCTAAGCAGGCCAAGCAAACATGAGGAAAAGCCATGCCTCCCCTCCTCCCCACTGCAACAGAAATCATCTTATGAAAGAATTTGTTTTAGTATTTTCTAGAAAACAAAACAGAACCAACACTCCTTCCACCTAGGGTGCTACAAAAACCCTTGCTCTGGTTTGACTCAAGATTGGGTTAGTCACCCTCCAGTGAAAGAATAGCACTGTGTAGTAGATAATACTTATTTTTAAAAAGTAGTCTAAAGACTAAAGCCTGATGGTTGTGGTTAGTTATAGGATACATTCAAACTGCATTGCTTAATCCCAAACTGTGTCCCTTACTACACTACATGATTCACCACAAAATAGCCCCTCTGGGAAGGAAAGTGGTGAGTCGGAGACCTGCATGGTAATTGCAACAGTGAAGATAGATTTTGGCAAATAGCGCTTGGGCAGACAGCTAAGTTTATGTGAAATAACCTGAATATCTGTTTTTTAAATCTGTAAAACTCATTCTTGCAGTAAAAGGATAAAACTCATGTGCTTGTACATTTTTTAAGATCTTGTCCAAAAGACCCTACTACAGAAAACCCATTTAATCTACCTTAGAGGGATAAAGAGCTGAGCCAACCCTGCTAGGATTTGAACCTATCACTGCAGGGAGCCTAATTATTGCAAATGTGGCACTTAGACCACTAAACCCTTCCCTCCTGCTCTAATCACCTCTCAAAGAGTCCCTTTTGATCCTAGAAGTTTACGTAGTACCTGTGATAAAGGCAAAGTATTTAACAGAGTCTCCGTAAGGGAAGTATATCTTTATTCATATTACAGCAGGCTTTAAAGAGCTGGGCAAGGATGAGAACATTGTGTTGCAACAAAGATTATAGTAGCAGTGCTGGGAATTGCTTCTCAGCTCCACACTCTCTTTTCCTTCTGCTACATAATGGAGAAATGGAGCAAGGCGAGAGCTGAGCTAAATTGCACTTGCTCCCACTTTGTTTGTTGGACACTTAACCATGTGTTTACTTGAAGGAAGTTTCATGTCACAGAGCTCAGCCACAGGCTGGTGAGCTGCACGGCTGGAGAGTGACAGCTGTGTCTTGTCTTCCTCTGTACCTGTGTCAAGTGACTCCAGGAGCCATGCAGTTGGGAATGTTCCTAATATGGACTTATACTTGCACATCGGTGTTGCAGGAGCACAGGAGGCTTGATGTGTGGGCTCTGGGGAGGGCACAGGTGTTGCAGGGTAGCAGCTGAAAAAAATATCTGTAACAGTGACTGCTAGTGACAGCTCCTTGATTTTCTTTGCTTATCTCAGGATTTTGGTAGTATTTCTGCACAGTTTAGAAGGCAGAAGTGAAAGCTGATGAGAATCTCTTGACAAGGTTCCTGGTTGGAGGTGGAAGGAAAAGCAGGGCTGAAGAATAAATGGGAGACATTTTTTTCCAAACTCAGCTTAAAAAAAAATACATCCCATGCTTCTTCTTGGAGATAACATTGCAGCCAATAATTTTGCCCTTTATTCCCTGGGTGAAAAGGGACTTTTTATCCCTCCCTTCCTCCTTCCATTACCTGAAGGGGGTGCATCCTTCTACTGATGTGCAGATAGACTAAATTTGAAATGCTAATGGACTGGCAGTGTTTGCATTGGGGTGAACAGTTTTCTGCTGGAAGGCTGGTTGGCAGGATACCGTCCTGCAGTCATTGAATCATTGCACTGAATCACAGCCATGTTGGCAGGATCCCATTCTGAGGAAGTTCACAGTACTGTCAAACACCTGCTGTTGCCATTGAATGGTATTATGCAAGATCTAAAATTCTATTTATCGAGATCCCTATTTGATTTCTTTTTTCCCCCTCTTTTTCAGTCACCAGTCTCAAATGAGTGCAGCAAAACCTATTCTCAAGAGCATTTTAACTCAGCCTTATGCCAGGATACCAGTTCTCATAGGGTGAAAATCTGTTCTACTTTGAGCTGATGCAGAGATGCCAAGGTAGGACAGGATGCAAAGATATGCAAGGATTGCTACAGTATGTGCTTTGTAGTGTTACTCAGGTAAGAAGACCAAACAAAGTTTGACTCACAGAAGCCCAAACATCTTTTTTTTTCCTTAAAAGCCCTGGTTGTACAGGCTAGTGGGAGAGTGCACTACTGAAAATAAGTTCTTAGAGATAGCTATTGTTTCAAATTTGAGCCACCATGACGGGAAGCTTGGCTTACATACACTTAGGAAGTGAAGAATGTCAGATTATGAGAGTTAGAGAGCAAGTATATTCTTTTCTCTTCATCACAGCCACCCCCTTGTCACAGGGGAGAAGCTTGTGTGCCCTCATGAGCTTGTGTGCTATGCTGGCGGTGGTTTGTGCCTCCAGTAGGGTCTCCCATGCCAGACAGGTCTCAGCTGAAGGGTCAGACAAAGTGTGTCCACGGGCAGAATGGGCTCGCTAGCCATCTGGCAGCCATCCTAGCAGAAGGACAACTCTAACTCCAAACCCAGGCAGATGGAGCTCACTTAGCCCTGTAAGGCCACCCATCTAAGAGAAGGATACTCTAAACAAACCTACGTCCTGAGGTATTTGCTGTCACCATCCATTCTCACTAGGCCATGGCAGATGAACCTCAGGAGTAAAGGGTGGGGCCAGTTCTGCACATGCTGTGCCTCACATAAAAAATCCACTGCACAGGCTTGAAGGGTTCAACCACATTGCAAAGCCCTGTAGCAACAGGTGAGGGTCAAAAACGGCAGGTGATAGGAAGCAGCTGGAAGCCACAGACCCAACCCTGCAGGCAGGAGGTTCAGGATATTGGTCATTCAAGACTGACCCCAGAGATGACAGTCTCATGAGGCAGCATCCTGAACGACCAAGCAGCCTTTTCTAAGGACAGCACTGCTTGCTCCACATGAAGAGGGGTCTGGAAAAAGTGACCTAAACAAAGCTCATCTCCACCCCCCATCCGGCTGGAATAACTGTGGCCAACTGGCATCTTCCATGCGGTCAGAGAGACAAAGGCATGCACCTGCCTCCAAAGGTGTGTTCAAACTGACACTAACCATGCCTCACCAATACTGCCCAAGGAGACTTTCTGCTGTGCCTTTTGTGAACAGACTTGCCTATCCCCCATCAACCCTTTTAGTCACCAGCACACTGGGAGCAAGCATGGGTAGTGCCCTTTCCAAATCTTCATTCACGAAGCCTAGCCATGATGATGATGATGATAATTATATTCTTCTCTCTAATAGCTTATAAGATATAGCAATTTAAAGTGGTATTTTCGTGGCTTGACCCATACCTTCTATTCTGCCATCCAGTCCATTTCACCTTGATGTTTTGGGGCCCTTTCTCAAAAGCAGTAGCTCCAGCCTGTCTCTTTGACTTTGCTCCCAGCATGACTGGCATCAAGCACCTCTGGCACATCTCTGCCCCAGGGCAGCCCCAGCTATCCCAGCTCTCCAGCCACGTACATCATAACCAAATCTTCTCCTTCTTTTTATTTCTATGGTTTTGCCCTCCTCTTTCCTACAATCCTCTAATTTTGGATGTTCGACTCTGCAAACACCACTCCCTGTCTCATCCTCAAGTGATCGATCTGCTCTCTAAACAAGAAAAGTATCTTCCTATCCAAATTAAAATATCTCTTTGGTTAGTATTTCATCAGGAGATGCCAGCAAGTTATGCCAGGCTGCAACAGAGCTCTTCCTGTCAAAGACCTGTCTTTCCTGCTTGTTCTTTCTTAAGCAATTGGATAACCCTGGTATGTTGCATCAAGCTCACAATCTGGATGTGAACTTCTCTTTGGATTCTCACATACAGCCCCCAGCTTAGACTTTCACCTTTTTTTTTGAAGTAAAATCAAAATCCAGACTTGCTTATCCAGCTACACAATGAAAGTCTCAACCAGGAGCTCATTACCTTGGGTCTCAGTTCTTGCAGCATCCTTTTCCTTAACACTAACACAATCTTGCTTGAGCACCATCACAAAGATCATTTTCGTAGCCTGTCTGTTTGCCCATGTCACCTCTGATTGTGAATCTTTCTACTGGCTGCCCTTTGCCAGTTGTATAAAGATATTGCTTGCCCCTGTGCTGTGATCTTCTTAACACTTAAAAGGTGTTTTCTGTCTCCCATTTGCCCATGATTCTAGTCTCTCCTGTCCCCTTTGAATCTCTGACAAATCCCTTTTCTTTCATACTGTATTATCCTTCATAATAACCCTTGGAGTTTCAAACAACATCTTCCCAAACAGCTGTAAAAACCACTTTATTTTTGTCCTTGAAATCCTTCCTCTACACTCACCTTGTCCAGGAGAGTTACAAAAGCCTTCATATAGTTAGGCTGGCCGTAAGTTCTTCATGACAACCAAGAATCCCTCTCCAGCTGTTCATTTGCCTTCTTGTTACGGGAAGTCAGTACCTCTTCAGCAGATTGTGATGCAATAGGATTTATTAGCAAAGTATTTCAAAGAGGTATCTCTAAAAAAACCCAACCCAACCAACGAACAAGCAAAAAAACCCTACGAAAAACTACAGCACACAGGCAATTTAATGTATGCATTTGAGAACAGAGCCCCACGATTAGTGTGTATTTGTAGTAGGACTTTGACTGAACCTGCACCTGTGGTAACAGACATTGCTTGCTGGGATATCAGCCACTGGGCTATCAGCACAGCAGAACTGTGTCCAAAATCTCTTGCTCTGCGCCAGTCACATGTTGAGCCTGTGGCAGTGCAAGGACTTGAACCCCTCTCACAGATCTCCACTTAATGCCAAGCACTCAGGCATTAATAATCTGCAAACTTGCTGTTCAAGCTGATACAAGCTATTCACTTCTAAGTAAGAGCTTGGAAACAATGGCTTTTAGAACCAGGAAGCAAGATAATAATTAACATGACCTGTCTATCACCCAGATTATTAAACTGCATTATAAATGTTTTGTTGCTGAAGATTAATTATGTAAATCTTCACAGGAGTCTTACACAACTGAAGGAAATATTAATGTTTGTTCATCAGCTCTGATTTTTAATTCTCAACTGCTTTCTAAAGGTTGTTGGAGTTCTAGTCTGCTATCAACACCACACAATTGCCATTAACAATAGCCATAATGCTTTGTGCTGCAAGTAGCTAACATCTCTCCATGCATGTGGTTGACTAGAGCTTGTAGTGGTGCTTCAGGCAAACACTCTCTGAATCTACAGACATGGCAGGTCAGGAGCTGCAGCTCTGGCTATGGTCTCATCAACTATAACCTGCTCCTAATTCTATGACCATGAGTTGGCAGGTAATTAATGGAAAATCTTGCTTAGTGAAGAATAAAAGACCCTGAATTTTTAACACCATTGGAACATTAAAAGATTTTTTGATTACTTTTTCACTGTTTAACACTGATGCAATTCAGAAAAAAAAAACTTTTAGGGCTAGCATGGACTTCATAGCACTTATCTGCTGCTGTCAAACAGAATCATCTGAAAAGTATTATTTCTGCTGAGAGTTTTGTGAAGTTTAATGCAATTACTTTCAGCATGTCAAAAACTCATAGGCTCAATAAAAAGTGTTTTGGCAAGATGGTGTTTTGTAAGGTCTAGCCCTAAATGAATAAGCAGAGCAAAAATGCCTCAGTTTTTAAGTTCTATATCCATAAACTATAGTTTAAATGTGATCCACTAGAACTCTTTGAAAGTGTTAAGGCAGGATTCTGACCTCAGAGTTAGTAGGTTATGTATGTGACAAGTGGAACTCATCTCATTAACATTCAATGTCCATCATGCCAAATCCATGCATAAGAAAGCCCCCCAAGAAATGCCTTGTGCTCAGGAGAGGTACAGGCACCTTAAAGGTCTGATATATCTCTGAGGCATTTAGAATGAGATGAAATGCCTATTCCAGACCATTAGCCCTAAAGGAAACTGAGGTGTGAAGTACAGATGTAGATATTTACGTTTGGTTAGAACCGCTGAACTGTTCTAGTCATGGACACCGACATTCTATAAAGCCTGTATTTATACTTGACTTCCAGCTGATGCCTCTCTGTCAATAGTGCTAACATGAACTTGTGTTTTGGGACTTGTTGGAAATGTGCTAATGTGCTCAAGCTCCAGCTTCAGTTTTTGCCACCAGCATCTCCACTGTTCAAAGTCACAGGATTTTGCAGCCCTAGAGCTCTCCTGCACAGAAACAAACCTGCAGGAGGAACAGCCCACTACAAATGCACAGTAAATGTAATGGGATGAAAACAGCATTTCCACTTTTCTGGAAGAGACCTCAAATCCTTTCTGATGTTAGGAAACAAGAAGTTTAAACAGGGAGCAATTCCGCATTTTAAGTGACAAGGAAAGGTGAGCATAGTTGGCCACTCAGTTTCAGATTCAGGATTTCTTTTTTGTACTCTCGATCTCAAATCCATATGACAGTTTCTCTTTGCTGCAGAATTGAGAGGATTTTTTAAAAAAAACCCCTCATTTTTACTAGAGACAAAACATGGGAAAATAACATGAGAAAACGGGGTCTTGTTGATCTCGTGTATCTCAGTACATTGTTGACCCTGAAACATAAAGACAGAAATAAAAGATATCATTGATTTTCAGTCCTTTCCTAATGATGATGTTAACAGAAAAACCCAGTTCCCTTGTTTGTTTTATATAATCCCCAGGCACCTCCATGGCTCCTCAGGTGCCAAACCCAGCACTTATTAACACCTTTTTCCCCCGGGCTCCTTGTGGAACACTTTGTCACTGCTGCTAGTGGCTTTCAGGCATAACCGCACAAAATTAAAAAACAAGCATGTTAAAAAAAAAAAAAAAAGGCATGCAAAATTAACATGCGAACAAACAACAGGGGCCACTCAACTGATTATATTTTCACTGTCATGTTGTATTAATTAAAACTTCCCAACCCTTAATTAAAATGAAGCAGCTAGAGAAACTCCACCATGTTATGCAGGGTGGCTGAATCAAAGGGTTGCTCTGAGGGATTTACAATTATGCTACCAGGTAGTACCCAGGGATTTGATTGAAGAGATCGTCCTGATCAATGGCATTCAGAGCCTGGATCCAAATTTCCACAAGGTATAGACTTGTAACCCAAGCTTTAGGTCCAGCCCCATCTTTAATTAGAACTTGCTTTGACTTTTCCTAATTCAGCTGCAATATTTGGCATGAAACTCCTGCATATTTACATGATAACTAATGAGGATATTTATTAAACTTGAGCCTCGGCTGGGTAGGAGGAGGGAACAGCATTTTAGCATCAGATGGAAAAGACTATTGCCTCTGGAATATTTCTCAGCACGGAGCAAAGAACTGGGAGATGAGATGGTGATAGGAATGCTGTCAGTGCCACCTCTAATGGGGTCTGCCTGGGGCATGCTGTTTGGTATCCCTTGGAAGGTGACCTTGACTACTAACATTTACATTTTAGCTGCCATTTGGCATATTTGATTGTGTCTGCAGAAAAAAACCCATACAGTTCTTGGAGAGACATAGCTCACATGAATGTTTTCAGTGCCACTGTCTCCTCTTGTCCTGCCTTACTTTGGTGTTTGCTATTTAGTCTGCAAATTAAAGGACTTCTCAAAACAGTTAAGTCATTCAAATTGGTAAGAATAGTGCTCGTTGTCCAATGAACCAAACAGCTGGCCATTATTATTTGCATTTGATGTGATTTATCAGCCTTGGATGTGTTGGAGAGACTGTAGGTGTCTGCCAGAGGTATCGCTGGGTCAGATCCCAGAAAGCTTTGTGACTGCAGCTCCTGTCATTTCCTTACCCCACAGGATCTGTCTTACACAAGGTGGAGATTTGACAATAGCTCCCAGTCCTTATTGCCACATGTTTCAGAAGCTCAGCAGATGGCTGCATGCTCCTACCACCTGGACAAAGGGTGCTGTTGCCCTTCCAAACAAATGGCATTAGCACCTCTGAGGGACAGGCCAACCCACTGATGCTGATGTGCTTTAACTCACAAAATAAGGATGGCTGAGAGCACACATGGGGTTAGATGTGATGGCTTACCAGATGGGCAGTAATTTTTTAAGCTGCAAAAGCTTTCAGTTGAATAATCATAAGGTAAGATCTTCAGCCAACATGAGTCATTTGATTTGTCTTTAATATAATTGTTAATAAATAGGAAATTGAATGTTTAGGCCATAATGTGTGTGAATCCTTTTATTTACTTTGAAAATAAGAAAGCCCCTCTCCCTTTCCTCTATGCTGCTGCAAGTTCAATCACTTATTAAAATGGTGATGCCCTTTGTCCTGGCACATTATCATCTTGCTAAAACATATGTTATATGAAATATTAACCAATTGCTAATTGGAGCATCATTGGGCCAAGGAAAGAGGTAGCCTTATATTGTCAGTGGTTGTTCTCAGTCTTCTCAATATGTTGTTCTGTAATTAGCTTATGCTGTTACACTGCCTCTGTCAGCCTTGAGCTTGAGGAACATTGTGACATCTCCTGAAATCGGTTTTGTCCTCCCTTTTGCATCCCAGTTTATGTACATTGAGAGTCTCCACTGGGGCCAATATTGCCTGGCAGATTGAGCTCTGGATTTGAATTCAGTTTGCCAACTGTCCTCCTGAACATGGGAAAAACCACTTAATTTGCCCTGCGCTTCTGTTTCCCAGGCATAAACTGTGGGAGGAGAAACACTGATGTTGAAGTTTTTAAGGTTGTCCTCTCACTGCAGGTCATAGGAAAAAACATGCATCACAAAATGCCATGCTGGAAAATCTTTGTCAAAATCATTGCATCCAGTTATACTGATGACAAATTCTTAAATACGAAATTAGTTCATGGAACATACCTGGAGATGATGAGTGACTTACAGGCTACAATTACAGTGTGAGATGAAAAACTGTCTGATTAACTGAATGGTGGTGATTTTTTCAGAACAAGATGTGTAACACACCATCCTTTGGCCTTAAAATAGTTTCCAGGTTCTCACTGAGGGCTGAGAGTGGGGCAGCCACAAAGAGGGACCAGTGGGAAGATCTGCATGATTTAAAGGATGACAGAAGTTCAGCCTGCTAGGGGAAAGCACAATGCACAGTAGAAACTCTGACCATACTGCTGTCTGGTCACTCTTTATCCTTCCTGATGCCAGCAGAGACAAGATGTAAAAGTTAGCAGTGGAATTAATAATTAACATTCCCCAAGCTTCTTGGGTGTGATCCTCTATTTGCAGCTCCACAAATACCAAACTAGACAACCTCTAGTTTCACAAATCTGGCCCCACGACCCATGTTGCACCCAAATCCTAATGGTGGTGGTAAAAACTCTGAAGCTTCAGAGCAGAGGTCAACCACTGGCAACTCAGGGTCGGAAAGAAACTCTTAATGAACAGTTTGTTGCCCAACTGGGAGCTCTCTCTAAAGCAGATACCTTCCTTACTGAGATAACTGAGTGGATGAGGGTTCTCTGTTCCATTTTGTGCAAGTCCTCTACCCCTGAATTAGAAAGAACAGGCATAACCTGAGCCTGTCTGTATTCACTTTCCTCCTTACTGCCTGTAAGAGCAGAAGATCCTTCCAGAAGATTTTGATGCGAGGACATTAAGGTTTTTTGCTTAAGAAAGCTTTGCTGCTTGGAAGAGACATGCTTCTGTGTTCCAGAGAGACTGTCCCTGGTATGAGAAAAAGACAAGTCCTTGCAGACATGTTTGAAGGCCCCCACAGAGTGAGGGTCAGGGATGATATAAGCCGTGAGAAGAACAGTCTTTCCCCAGGCCTGGTGTTTGAAATGCCATTAAGGTTGATGTTCTCTAAGTCTAGTGTTCTGGACTTTGGAAATAAATTTTCCTACAATCCTTCCACTCCCTGGTATTTTGGGAGTACCTGCATGTTATCTTACTTCACATTGCCTAAAGCATGGATGAGGGAAGATCCACTGAGGCACCTCTGTCTAGGGTAGGAGCCTGGGCTGACCATCCTGGCCATACAGCCAGGCTTGGCTATCAGGTTCAGAGCTGAGCCAATGAAAGATGCTGATGGCTGCAGTCAGGAAACAGTGAGGCAGTATGGTCTGAAGAGTTATCCCAAAGTTAGTCACTGAGGAGCAACTCAACCCACAGACCCTGTGGCCAGATCCAGTATTAGCACAGGCCTGGATTTGCTTACTCAAGACAAACTGTTATAAGAGGAAGACACTAAGCATTAGCCTGGACATTTCAATGTCTAGAAGGCTTGGGTTTTTTCCCCCTCTTTTAAAGAACTCAAATATCCTGTTCTGTTTCTGCAAAGAGTTAACTCTCTGTTAAGAAAAATAATGCATAAAAAAATATTTCCATCATGCAGGCCTCAAGCTTTTGAGATACTTTAGCAGGCTACTGGGAAATCTCTTTAGGATTGAGTCTGGCTGAGCTGTCAGATTGACTGCTAGAGGCACAGCTGAGTTTCGAATGGACGAGCAGTGTGCATGCAAGACACATCCATGAAAAGGAAGATGTTTGACAAGTGAAGTGTTTTTATTTTATGATGGAGAACGAGCAGAAACATCAGACAGGTAAATCGGCCTGCCAAGTATGAGAGTTCCTGACTGACAGTCTCATCACCTGCCCTGCCTGCTCAAGAGGATCCAACATTCATTCTACTGGAAAGCAAATGTTTAAATTGCTGACTTTTCTTTACTGATTATAATTGTCATGTGCAAGTTCAGAAGAGCAAAGGGAATCTTTTCTTTGCAGGGAGGGGAAAATGGGAAGTGACACTTCTTGAACCAAACAGAAAAGAAGGAAGCTGGAGCAAGTGAAAAAAAAACTGCAAATGGTCAGAAATCAAACAATCTGAGGGAGAGAAGCAGGACTAACACTGACATTTACCAAAGTTTTTAATTAAAATTACAATATACCAATTAGAATATATGTCAAGGATTCACTCCTACTTATATGCTCTTGCAATGCAGTTACCTTCATATTAGCAATTTTGAAAATGTAACACTGCAGTTTGATGTTATTTACTACTGTGCTATGATGCAAACATGTGTGATTTCATATTTTGCTGAGTTCTACAATAAGGATATCCAAAATAAACAAGTAGACTAGAAGGAGAGTGTGAGGACAGTGGATAGCGTGGCACAAAGTGTTTTACCCAGCTGAGTGAGAGATGCCTTCTTTAGTCACAAGCACCAAAGCTGCCAATGAATGGGTCCTTTCAGCCTGGAGTGGGTGAAGAAAAAACTATGTAGCTCAACATCATGTATTTTGTATGAACTGTATTCAGCAAAGTGTTTAAACATGTGCTTTAATCTATTACTATTCAGCAGTTAAGTACTTAACTTGTACTAAAATCCAGGAGAAAAGATGTGCTGAATCAGATACTATACACTGAATATTTTAAAGCAAAACTATTTTGGCAATGCTTGTAAACACTTTAAAAACTTTATTTGGACCATTTTGAGAACTCTCTGCTTCTCAAGCCCTGGTTACTGTAAGGTGAACTGTACACAGCTCAGAAGGAAAGAAAGATTAAAGTCAATCAATCCGAAGTGATTCAGAAGATGGATGGAATAACATTCCTGTACCTAGGAAAAGGTCTCAGTTTTAAAGTCTGCTATATGGAGAATATTCAGGGCTAAAGACAAAAGCTAAATGTCTCAGTAGAAGTCTTTGAAGTTCCCCTTTCCACCACTGTTATACAGTTCACATTTCTAATCAGTAAAATTATAAGGTATTTGATGCTCAAGCAAAGCTTGGCACTTTTGTGCCAATTGTGGCACTCTGTTTCCAATGCTGCCCTCCATGCAGCAGCATTGGAAACAGAGTAACCCCAGGGATGAGAGCAGGGAGGATGTTTGGAAAGAAATAAATAGTCAGGATATCCAAAATGGCAGCAGCTGGAAGCTGCTCTGAGGTGGGATGTCAGGATGAACCCCCTGGGAGATGTGATACTGCACACAGGGCAGGGGAGGAGGTCAAATGTGCAGGGCCCTGCAATTTGTCAGACGGCTAACACCATCATTACCTGTGTGTGTGTGTGTGTGTGTGTGTGTGTGTGCACAGACATGCTTGCCTATAAATTACACTCACAAATTTCCAGGCTAAATGTCCTCTTATTGGCATGACAGGGCACTGCACCACTACCCCCCACTCCCCCTCAGCCGCATTAGGAGTTACTGTTTTATAAGTGAGCAATAAAAGTTAGCACTCACAGTGTGAGCCTGGTGATGAGTCACTGCTGAAATCAGCAGTGATGGCAACAGTTTGGAATTTTCTGCAAATTACATATTTTTCCTTTTTTTCTGACATCACTGTGAGGAAGAGCATAGGAAGAGGTGTGGGCTTGAAAAAGGATGTAGAAGCAGAGAAGGGGTCTGAGGCTGGAGCAAGGGAGACAGATGGGTAGAGGAATAGTCCCTTGCTGCAATCAATACCCAGTGTCAGATTCAGGAGTGAGATGTTCAAGAGTCAGATGCTTTTCAAGACTTCTTGGCAGGCAAAATTCTTTACTACCAACACTCATACTGGACTTGTCCATTATTGTTCTTTTTTGGAAAAAGCCCTTCTATTAAAGATCTTTATGCATGAGGAACACAGGCACACCAGCATCAAACTGTGGGCACCACTGGCAGAAGCCAACACTTTAACAACATCAGTGGGAGAAAGAGGGTGAGAGGACACAGAAAAGTTAAAATTAGAGTCCTCCTGCTCCCAGTGCAGATAGGATCAGGCCCAGAAGGAGGGAAAACCACCAACCACTTCCATAAGGTGACTGCAGAGATCTGTCCCGTTGCTCTGCTGGCTCTGAGAGCATCGCAGTTGTATTGCCCTGACTTGCCCACAGCCCTCTTTGGCTCAGGATGAAGGGTCTCTTGCAGCTGGTGGCTGCCAATCTCAATTCTTCCAGGACTGGGAAACAAGGAAATGCAGAAGATGCCATTTGTCCAAATCAGCCAAAGCCAGAAAGCTTGGCAGGGACGTTGTCACTCCTTTTGCACACTTGTGCCTCAGTGAGCCTGTCAGAAATGGGAATAGGAGAGGGTGGTGAACACAGCAAAATTATCAACACTGTGAAATGTAAATATGTATAAAATTTCCTACATAAGCTGCACTTATTACTTTCCTAATAGTTCAATACTCCCATTTTTCTGGACCTCTGCCTTGTTGTTTCTGAAATGGCAATTTCTTTATATCTTATTGAAAAACATCAGCTACTGCACTGGTGCCTCCTCTGATAACCAATGGGGAGAGTTAGCATTGAGGTGGCAGATAAAAACTGCAAGATAATGCACACTGATAGACACCATTTGAACTACCCATATGCATTTCTGGGTTGTGAATTAATTGCAACCATTAAGAAAAAAAGGCCAAGGCAGCTCACTGTTTTAAAACTCTGCTGGTTTATACTGTCCACTGTCTCAGACTCCATGGGGGAGAATTTTTAGTATTATTTTTGTGCCATTGTATAAATTGAAGACCTGTTCCATTCCGGTTATTTCAGATCCAAAAAGAGATATAGTAAAAATAGCTGGGGCCTGGGGACAGGTGACAAAGAGGATTAGAGGGATGGAAAAGCCAGTGTGTAGAAGAGATTGAGACATAGGATTTGTCACAGTTCCAGGGTTAGCTGCTCCTCTGACCTCTTTCTAGCACAGAGGCATGATCTGCTTCTTCAGGCCCCTGTGGGAGTCTGTCTATCTGCCTGTCCCTTCTCTGCTAACAGCTCCCTGACAGCCTAGTGAACATCTTTCAAGGAACTGGCTCTTTAATGCCTCAACATCCTTGGGATCTTTTGACTCTTGGCCTTGGCAAAAAAAAAAATCTATAGCTGAACACTGGAAATAGCATCCTCACAACTCTGGCTGTCTTGTCATGACCCCTGACACACTAATTGGTAATCTGGAGGCACTGTGCAGCCTTCCAGCTAGTTCCCTGTTATTAAACTAAGCCAGTGTTTACACAGACTAATCTCCACTGCCACCCCACCACATACCTTATTCTTAGAGACTTACAAAGCAACCCTGCATCCTCCACAATGTGGTTCAGTGGTGGTAACCTACATCTGAAACTTTTCCCTTTTTAAAAATGGGATGTAAGTTTTTGCTTTTCCAGATAGTGGGAACTACTCCAGGCTCCCATGACTTCTAAAATATGATGGGCAGTGGCTTAGCAACTTCCTCCACCAGTTTCCTAGGACCCATGGATGCAACTTATTAGGTCATGGAATGAATCATAGAATTACAGAATGGTTAGTGTTGGAAAGGACTTCAAAGGTCACTTAGTTACAACCCCTCTGCCATGGGCAGGGATGCCGTTCACTAGATCAAGTTGCTCAAGGCCTCAATCTAGCCTGATTGTAACCACTTCCATGGGTAAGCCATCCACAACTTCTCTGGGCAACCTGTTCCAGTGCTTCACCACCCTCCAAGTAAAAAATTTCTTCCTAACATCTAATCTCAATCTGCCCTCTTTCAGTTTAAACCCATTGCCCCTTGTCCTGACACTATCTGCCTGTACAAAAAGTCTCTCTTCCTCCTTTTAATAAGCCCCCTTAAGATACTGGAGGTACTGAAATGAGGTCTCCCTGAAGCCTTCTCTTCCCAAGTTCCATGGACTTGTGCACCTTCAGTGTCCTTAGATGCTCTGAAACCTGATCTTCTCCTACAGTGTGTGGTTCTTTATTCCCAATCCCTGCCTTTGCCTTCTGCGACTTGGATGGTGTGGCTGGAGCACTTACTGGTAAAGACCAAGGCAAAATGTTGTTGAGTATGTCAGTGTTCTCCATGTCCTGAGTAACCAGGTATCCAGTTTCCTTTTGGAGAGAGCCCACATTTTCCCTAGTCCTCATTTTATCACTGATGTACCTATAGAACCCTTCCTTACTGCCTCTGATGTCCCTGACCAGATTTAATTCTATCAGGGTTTTAGCACTCATAACCTGTTCAGAAAATTTCTCTGTATTCCACCCAGGTTAGCTAGCTGTCTTTGCTTCTTGTTTTGCATTTGATTTTGTCCAAGAGCTCCTTGTTCATCCATGCAGGCTTCCTGGTAATTTTACCTGACTTCTTTTTGTTAGGATGGATCTCTCCCGAGCTTGGAGGAGGTAATCCTTGTATATCAACAAGCTTTCTTGAGGCTGTCTTCCCTCCAGGGCTTTATCCCACACAGTACTCTACCAAGCCAATCCCTGAAGAGGCCAAAGTGTGTACCTGGAAGTCTGAGGTAATGAGCTTGCTATGTGCCCTTCTCACCACCCTGAGGAACCTGAACTCCATCAGTTCATGGTTGTTGCAGCCAAGGCTGGTCTTAAGCTTTACATTCTCCACCAGCCCCTCCTGGTTGGTGAGAATAAGGTCCAGCATAGCACCTCTCCTCATTGGCTGCTGTATCACTTGGAGAAGGAAGTTTTTATCAATGTGTTTCAGGAACCTCCTGGATTGCCTGTGCCCCCCTGTGTTGTCCTTCCAACATATCAGGGGACAGTCATGGGGTAGAGATAAGGGGAATGGATGACTTATATTAAATCCGTATCTCAGAATGAGACAAGATGCATTTATCTCTTCATGGATGTGGAGGGAGGCCAGATAAATAGCCAAGGCGAGGTGCAAACTTTTTATAAAGTAGGGTTTCTGTATAGTTGAATCTCTATATGGGTACCTATAGGTGACACCAATTTATTCCCACCTCCTACAGCTGCCAGTGGGGAAAGAGCAGAGTTTTGTACTAACTGGCTGCTCATTTACATTGGAAGGCTGTGGGACTCAGGATCAGTCACCTCCATCATCTAAGATATGGACTACCAGGGCTTGAAAATTAGATCTGAAGGCTTAGGAAGTGGCAGACACAGCCATGAAAAGCCTGGTTGGGGGTAACTACATATCCTCTGCCCCTCCTGTGTAACAGGACAGATATTAGCAATCAGACAAGGGAAATCGTTTTGTTCTTCCCCACTCCAAGCTGCATGGATGAATGAGCATGACCAGGAGAAGTTTGCCTGAGGCTGTTCTGGTCCACAGGGAAGGTTGACTTAAGTACTCCTGAGACACTGAAAGGAAGCCACTAGACTTGTTTCAAGCAAACCTAGAGGGCTGAATCAAAACCACAGTGTCCCTTAGTTTCCAGGATGTTCCAAGTTGACTCGCTGCCATCAAAGGCAAAGCAGGCACTGAAAAATTAAGAACTGATCAGTAACTTTGCCAATATATAAACCTTTTAGATCCAAATGTCCTGGTCTGTGAATGATTTTGTACCCTGACTTGGTGTCAGTTGGTCTCTCAACCAGCCCAAGAGAAAAAGCTAAGTGGCATAGGTTCACTTCTTGCTCCCAGTTGCTTACGTGTCAAACAAACTGATGCCACTGATTCCTTTTCCTAGGAAAGCAACCAAGAAAAAAATCAGAAGAGATCTTCTAGGGTCAACCAAATCCTTGTGAAGAGTTAATGGAGAAAGATGTTACTTTTAAAAAATAAAGAATGAGTTGTGCCTTCAAACCTCCTCAACTATGGAAATGTAAAAATCTCCTCATTTTGAATTTTTTATGTTAAGTTTGTTTTGTAGAACTCCACTTCTTTCCTGTAGACACTTGCTACAGCACATACCCTTCCTTCCTTTGCTGTCATAAATTGTCTTGTGGATGCTCCCTCTGAAGTTACTAACTGTACTTTTGCTATTAATCTTGGCTCTAACTTTTCCTGGAGTGTATCTTCTTTGCCAATCTATCTCAGGCAAGAAAGACAGAGCTTTGGTAAGGGCTCTTTTCCCCTCAAGGGAGCATGACTGTTAACTGTAAAGTGGCCATAACAATGCACCCTTTAATGATGCTCCCTTTGGCTTTTACTGGGATCATTGCAAGACTTGTATTCCATTTTCCTGTAATAACTCAGGTTGGTGCTCCTGACAGTTACATCCTTACCAAGACTTTTCAGATTTGCCCCATCTGGAGCAGGGAGATGCAAAGTGACTGCCATGCTCTGGGGAAGTAATAAGGGCTCACCTCTTCAGTGACCTGGAGTATTTCCACTGGGGATACGATCAGCAGCAGCCAGCAGAAGAGCACATGAATTAATGCTCCCTGCAGCTCCCTGGGGTGGTGTTATTCACTCGTTTTCCTACACATCTTTCTGCAGACCTGAGCACATATACGTTTTATGCCATGTTTACCACCTTAATCTCTTCCTTTAGTGGACTGTATCAAAATAAATTCAAAGAAAATTCAGTCCCTATACTAGATGCTCAGACAAATAAGAAAACTCTTCAGCTGAGCGATTTCAGAGGGTAAAATAATTGGTATAACTATACTCCAGATAAATATATGCATGCAGGATGCAGTCAAAACATTTATGCCCTTTACCTCCAAAGGACACATCTCTACCCAGTAATCTACAAGAACATTTTTTCAGCTCAGCCAGTGGAAAGAACTGATAAACACTTGAGTGACCCTCATGTATATTTAATCTGGTAGGCAAGAGTGATGGGTGCACATGTGCACAAACACACACACACATATGCTCCAACTGCTACTTAAATTTCTTCTATTGCTACATAATACCTCTGACATTTTTAAAAATATTACAGACTATACAAGCACCTCCCTACCTTGCATACCTGAATGTGAGGGGCAAGGAGGAGCAGCAGGATAAAGCAAAGGCCATGCATAAAAATGTAGTACCTGGAATTCTGTTTTATTTCTAAATGTCAGTACCAGATTTTGGTAAAATATGTTAGAAATTATTTGTTAGTGTTTTTCCAAATCCAGGGGTACTCAGGCATGTTTGTTTCAGAGATGAAGGTAAGGCCTGCAAGGTAGGATGGAATTCAATAGCAGCCACATGGAAAACAGAAACCAGTATTCTGTTAAAAACAGAACAAAGCAAAATAAAACATCCTTCTCTGAACAGCAAGACATAAAAATGTGAGAACATCTCTTCCTGGAAACATTTAGCTTTTGTGAGTCCAAGATTCCTGTGCTCCTCCTGAAAATTCCTGAATCTACCAGTTTAGCATTAGCAGTCTTTCTCCTCCTCTTTTCCTATTTCGCCATCACTCTATACAGCAATTAATCACCTGTATTGCAGGGCATGTTACACCTGACATGATGTATTTTATGTATTGATAAAGCAGGCAATAGCCCATAGATGTTCCCCACCTTCTTGTTGTCTTAAAAACAAGCCCTCCAAAAAAAATCTTGAAGATTAAAGTGGTATGCTGAGATTGTAGACCACCATGGCTGCCATAGAAGTCTTGTGGCTGACTGAGGTCACAAAAGTGACCTGTCAGAGTCTCCCTTGCAAATCTTAATCATCACCCTCCCCTATTGCATTCTATTAAGCAAAGTAGGTAGTCAGGAAACTAAATATTTAGGACAGGACATAATTTATGCTGGGGACACTACACCATGCTGTTGAGATTTTGCTGAAAGAGAAGGGTACTCTTGGACCAAATTGCCCCCTTCCTTCAGATATGATCAGTGGAGGAATGGCCAATGTGAGGGCACCTTCACTGGCCTATTGCCTGGTGACCTAATCAACTCATCGTGTGCAGAGAAGAGCAATAGTAGCTCCTGTCTTGTGAGTGGTGACAATTCTTCTGAAGTTTTGTAAACCTGAAGATAAAATGTATGGCCAAACATCACGAATGAAGATTTGGGAAGAGCTCTCCCCATGTGGGTGTGCCCTTCCAGCCTGTGCAGTGGATGTTTTAGGTGAGGCACAGCGTGCGCAGAACTGGCCCCACCATTTCAGTCCTGAGGTCCATCTGCCACAGTCGAGCGAGCTTGGGCAGTGACAGGGAAGTCCTCAGGACTGTCACAGCACCCGGTACTGACCGGGGCTGACCCTGCTGAGCATCCAAGATCTGACGGGATGGGATGGCAGGGAGACATTGAACTGCCAGGGGACGGTCCCCACTGAGACTCAAACTCAGGACCTTGGGATTCAGAGTCCGGAGTGCTCTCCTTTACACCATGGGACCACCCTCTTAAGATAAAATATTCCACTAATAACAGATGAGTACATGCTGATGCCAAAAGGGTTTTTGTTCTGATTTTCACATTTTGTAGATTTTAGGAACACAGTAGTTGTAGATTTTTAGAGGGTTAATATTTCTAACAGTTTAAGTTTAATGCCTTTCTATCACTACCCCTGTCCCAGAACAGGGAGCTCAAATTCTTTTAGTTAATTAATCTTGTTTAGACTCCTTTCCAAGGTAAAGAGCTGAAGGATATCAGAAGGCCTACAGAATGAAACATAAACATAGGTCAGAGTGACCCAAAAGCCAGAATTGGATGAACTCCAAGAGACCTTTGTGTGCCTGAGGAAGAAGAGTTGATGAAGACAGAGGGTCCTGACGACCCCAGACCCAATTCCAGGGGGCTGGACCAGGGGTGGGACTGGGGCTGGACTGAGAAATGTGTAAAGCAATGATTGGAGGGATCTTATTATAAAAGCCATGGAAACAAGAACTGGGACACATGCATGTCATCATGTATTCCTGTGGGCTGTAGGCCCTGTGTTATTAAAGGACCTTTACTTTTTATCTTACCCTACACTAACGTGGCTCGAAGTCCTGTTTTTGGGGGGAAGGGTCATTCACGGCATCATGCAAAGCTGGTAGCCTTCAAAACTAGGGGTGTGTATCCCTCCTTTCAAGACTCAGTTGGCAGATGCAGATTTTAAGGTACAAATTTTAGGGAAGTCCTCCCCAGAAAATCTAGGAAAACTGTGGTGCACTTTCTCATGTTTGAAGAACTGAATCCATTGCAAACAGGGATCAGATAAGCAATATGCTTCCTTAAGGGAGAAAAGAAAACCATTCTGACAAGGTAGAGTTGCAATAACTAATTGTTAAAATATATCTACAGCTTGAGCAATTTCAGTCTTCTGGAGGAGGTTAGTAGGTTGTTCTTCCCACCATGCTGTAACCTTCCCTCTCAGTCTGAGACTATTAATTTTTGACAAGGTGCAAGGCCTGATTTTGACTGATCTGATCTGATGGAGTGACCTATTTCTATTACCTGCTCCCTCACACCTCCTGCTGCTCACCTCCCTGACGGCCACTGGCTAACTCCCACAGCTCTGCTAACAACAGTTTTTTATTTCAGTCGTTGGAAGAGTATCCATAAGGGTGAGAACTGAACATAGTTTCTCAGCTCACAGGAATTTTTAAAGCCATTTCTCCTGTCTCACACACTTCACAAGAGACTCTTACACAGTATCTTTTCATTTATTTGCTTAATGCTATCCCTGCCATTGCAGCAGAAATGCCGCTCAAACATGTAAAACAATCCAGCTGCAGGATAGCCCACCAGTTCTTTACACTTCTTCTCCCTCCCTTTTACCTGGCAACAGCTGAGGGTTGCTTCTTCTGTAAGATCCCTACCCTGGGAACACGGAGGGGCTGCAGGAAGCAGAGTGGGATGAGGGTGTATTTGCTCTTGACTTGGACTACTGCAGTCTGCACATATCTGTGTGAGTTTTTCCTAGAACAGTTTTGCAGCATCCTGTCAGGCTGTGAACTTGACAGGATCAGTCCATTCTTGGACTTCTTTTATGACTCATTCTGAGAAACAAGTCAAAAGCTCCAGAATTTCTGGGATTTTGCAAATAGTCCTTTTTTTTATTTATTCCCCCCTGGGATTAATCTTCTTTTATTTGTTTGGTGGTGGTTTTTTGTCTGCACTCTGCAAGCTATTGCCCTTTTCAAACTGCTTGACAGAACACTGCTTCGTGACACAATGTCGACAAGCAAAATGTTGAATGGTTAAATGCTATTTTCTAAAACAATATGGGACAGCTCACCAGCAGAAAATGGACGATGGCCAGAGAACTGGGACAAACATTATCGCCACCTCAAGTCAATGCTGGCCCTTGATATAACACTGGGACATAGGGTTCTAAGTGTCTTAAAACAGGATTTTGAGTCCTAAGGGATATAATCGAAAGATTCAGATTTTTTGTATCTAGTCTTTATACTAAGACAAGCTGAAAAAGCTTTGAGTTTTGTTATTGATTCTGACCTAAAGTGATATTGATATGAATTTTAAATGCTACGTGTAGATAGAAAGGGTGCAATGATCAGTTCAAATATAGTCTATTAATGCTAGTTCAGGCAATTTTGTATGTATTGTATAACATGATGAAAATTGGACAGGACCTTATTTAGTTTCTGTGTGTGAAGCTTTAGCAGGTATGTGCTTTTTATGTTCTCATGTCTAATCAATATATCCTGTTTCTTTGCATGGGTCATGGAGTCATTGCCTGAGGACTGATGAAGTTTAAATGCTGAAACTTTCCCTCATACTGTTGTTTTCCCTTCCATTTCTGTATAATCATTGTCATTCTAGAGAGATGAGGTATTGTATATCAAGGAGCATATTCACAGGCCTTTTGTGTTTGCCTTCATAATGATAATAACAATAACAAAAGTAGTGGTGGCAGCAATAATACCAGCAGTAATAAAAATCTAAATGCTTGTCCTGAATAGCACCCTATTGTGTCTTCACTCTAATCCTTATAAATGCTGATCATCTTTTGTCTTCCTAGAGCTAGAAGATGCTTTACACTTTCAAGTTTTTCTTCACAGAAACTCCTTTCAAGGTTGAGGCATTGTTGGAAGCTAACAACAGTGGCTTTGAAATTTATCATTTAAGCTGGAGAGTGACAAACACCCTATCCTGTTCCTGGGAGAGTAGCTGTGCTTTCACTTAATGAGGTAGCTGAAGACATCTCTGGTCTTTTTCCCACTTTGAGCCCAAACGCCAGAGGCAAAATGGTGAGCTTTCCTTGCATGCATGTGAAGATTTCAAGGTCTGTGTCTCTGCACACTTGCAGCTGTTGTCACCTTTCTGAAAAGGTCATTTTGACTTGCATAGTCATTAAATCCTGTCTCCTTTGTTCTACCCAGATCAATTCTAGGCCAATGCATTGATGAAGTGATGTCTGATTCTTTGTAAAATGGAGTATGATGGTGAATATTGTTGGCAGGCAAAAGCAATTTAAGCTTGACTATATTCTGCTTCCCTTTGAGTGCATATCATCTCTTCATGGTAGGGTAGCTGGGTCTCTGTGACCTTTCTGCCTGTTGGCAACATGCAGAGTAGCAAAGTAAGAGTACAACTGTGCCAGTTATGACAACTGCCTGGTTCAGTGGCACCAAACAGCGGCAGACAAAGTATCACTTAGTGATTTTTGCATGCTTGGCAACAAGGAACTCTCCATCTACCCCAAAAGATGCCTTGACTTGAAAAGCTCAATTGCTTCATAACCATGGCTGTGTCTTCTCTGTTTCTTTACCATACACACTTCAAATACTTACTCCAAAAAGACCCCTGAAAAGAGACCCTGTGCAACATCTCTGTATGTTACATTCAGAGCATATGCTCAAAGAGAATTTTTATAAAGTGTTTTTCATGCAGCGCTTGCATAATGAGTATGCCTGAAACTCTAAATATAGGGTAAATGTTGCATGCATATGGAAGAATTCATCCATGAGATATGCTACAGATTTATGATGCACAACTTATTAGGTTTTGTTATCTGATTCACCAAGGTTTCAATGAAGACAGATTGCCAAACAGAAAAAGAGACAAAGAAAATCCAGTCAATTTATTCTGAAGGATCTATTCTTTCCATAGGACATTGTGTTGGGAGAAGCCTGTTTTAAATCAAGGCGTATGCCGTTGGTTTATGCCACAGTTTGATTTGATGGTACTTGGTTGTCCTTATCAAATGGCATATATTTCATCAAAGCAAAGGAAACTGAAATTTGTCCAGAAATTGGAAGCCTCACTCATTATCTAATGAGAGCTGTTCTTTCTTCCCATTTGACTTCCATGCCTGTTGGGGACAGGAAGGCTCTTTGTTTTATCATTGTTGTCCATACAGCTATCCCACACTAGAGAATCCATGATGACTGCATTTTTGAAAGAGTATCTCCCCAGGGACTGTAATTATTCATCTTTCAGGAGACACAAGATCTATAATACACAAGTGCTGCAGACAAGAACTAGTTTACAGGTTTATCTCATGACTGAAAGTATAATCCATCTTCCCTGGCATGATTTAGGAGGTGTCGCATAAGAAAATAAAGAAAGTGGGTCAAGCCCATTTCAACTTGTATTCCCCTGTTCACACAGGTCTTATACTTTTAAATTCTCATTGGAGAGAATTAATGCTTGAGTGAGCAGAAGAAATGGGCCCTATTTCCTGTATCCTTTAATACACCTTGTAGCCATTAGGGTTATGCCTGCACCAGGTTTGGACTCCCTGTGAGCACCCTTGTCCCAGCAGTGACCCAGCCTGGCATCCACTCTGCTATGAGGAAGCAGAACAAGGAAGCCCTGCTTCTGCTGCCGATAGTGGCTTGAGATCTGGAAACCTTGACAACTTCATGAGTGTTATGGGTTTAGCCAGGTGGGCCTAAACTTAGGTTTTAAAGTTCAGATTAGGCCTCAAATTGTCAGCTGACTTGAGCTGGGCTGAGCTAGCTAACAGCTGACTTCTTCTAGCCAATAATATTGTATTCCATACCATATTGCATCATCTCAGAAGGGGTAAGAGCCGGTGTGTGGGTGTGGCTTAGTCAGTAGCTTCCCAGCTGTGGTCCCAGCAAGACACTTTGCCATCCCAGGAGGGATGGGGAGGCCCAAGCCCAGAGCACCGGCTTACCATCATGTTATCTTAGGGAAGTAAAATGTCTGTTCTTAGCTTTTCTCTCTGTTTAAGTCTGTCTCTGGGGAATTGACTTCTCTAGAATGATTTGTAGTTAAAATGGTAGACTCTGTGTTTACTGGGAAGTGGGAAGTTATTTCTTGTTATACATAACTTGTGTGTGTGTTATATTGTGGTTTTCTCTTAATTTTCTCTTTTCTGTATAAATACATGTAGTTAGTTTCAGCATAAACCTGTTTTTGAGGTTTTTTTTTTCCTCTCCCTCTTCTTTTTCCCTTAGCTCCCTTAGCTGGTTGGGGGGAGGAGGAACCCTTTTCACTCTGTCCTGGACAGTTGGCGTTTTGCCAGCTCAACCCAAGACAATGAGATAAGAAGGAAGCTATTAATAGAGAACCTGAGTGTATTAAATGGAATTTTCCTAAGGCTTACATAGTAGGTCTAAGCTGCTGAACAGGGATTCCAAAACTTCCCATGTTTCCTCTAGTGAATGATACCTTAAGACACTTGTGTCTCATCCTTCCTCTTTTGCCAAAAAGTCAGTCATTTTTCACTATCACCACAGAACAGCCCTGTAGCTATCACTACAACTCCTTTCCCGGGCAAGTTTATTCTGAAGATGGGATTTAAGGTAATTTAAGCTTCTTGGAATTCAATGTAGCTTCTAAAGTCACTGAAGACACAACATTGCCATCTCTCCATGTGTCTTGGTTTGGAAGTTCTAGGTTGGGTATTTAAGAGAAAACCTGAGTGGACATGGCTCCAAAATGACAATTTATCTGCATAATAGTATGTCATGTGTGATCATATTGCCTACTAAGCAGTTATTTATTCACCTTCATCCCCACATATTTCTGATTTCCATGTATGCTAAAATCCCCACTGGAAACAACCCATTCATCTGTGTTTGTTCTCCCTACACCCTACAATAACAATCTGTTATTTCTAAAGGGTGAACATAGCCTATCTTTTTCATTGAGACATAAAATGTTACTGAGAACCCTAAAAGATGTGCATTTTCTATAAAAACTTTGGTCAAATCCATTTTCTGTGGTCTTACATAAAGCCTTGCCTGCTCAAAGGGCATCAAGTACTATCCAAAAAGCTAATAAAGGACTGTAACCATAGAGAGCACAGGGTGTCTAACATTGGGTACATTAGGAAGCAGGCATCAGTCCTAGGTGCTCACATTGCAAAGTATTTCAAATACCAGAATAAGACAGGCAGGAACAGCTAAACTGTGCTACAGACAACTAAATTTGAGTATCTGCATTTCAGCTGATGTGGTAGATGACAATACTGATTTTGAAAGCAACAGAAGGAGCACACCTCTCTGCCTTGCCTTTGCCATTTAAGATTAAATCAGCTCATCTGGGTCTTTGTAGGTAAAACACCAACAGCTCTTAACAAACTAGTTTAAAATCACAAACAGCAGCCTTAAGGGGTCTAAATCCAACAACTGCAACATTAGCTGCAGTTTGCAAATACCTCTAAAATAGACTAAGATGGATGGATGGAAACCCTAAACCTAGGCTTCTTTGAACACGTATATCCAAATATCATTGCTGCTCCTTGAGGCTGTCTTTGATTTGGAGCCTGTTCCCTGATTAAAGGCATTCCAGGTAGACAGTGCTGGTATAGCCAGCAAGTCACCAGCCACCAAGCTTGCCAGCAAGCCACCAGTGATTTTTTAGGCAGACTTACTGATTTTAGGAGGGAGTCATCCTTTGAAATCAATATCATGATCTGACAAATATTTAGGAAAAATATCCTCATCTAATTTTTCTAACTCATTCAGTTATTAGCATCTGAAGTGAACTAAGTCATAACCAAATCTTATTTATTTTTTACCATTTCTCATCAGTGAGTGAGCTGTCTGATTTCTATGATCATTGGTATCACCACACTGTCTAGAAGAACTTGCTTACAACTACCTTAACTTTCCTAGCTCGTGTGGATTACTGTGCAAGGAAACAATCAGAGGCAAAAACCAACCAACCAACCAACCAACCAACCAAAAAACACCCAACAAACAATCAAAAGTTAATTAGATATTTTTCATGAGTCCCAAGTGTTGCAACTTACAAAAACAATGAAGAACTAAATGAAAATTTTGGACTTTACCTACTCAGACCATGTCTGCTAAACTATATAGTTCTTCCAAAAATCTTCCTCATTTATTGTGAAAGCCTTTTAGGTTTTCAGCTCACCTTCATTTTCATGCCATTTTAAGACAGTAAATTGCAGGAGGAATTGATTTGTCTGGAGTCATACATTGCTAGTTCTCTGTATCTGCCTCCCATGTTACTATCCTGGGAAGCTGACTGCTGGGCTTCATTTTATTAAGTTCTCTCCATGAAGATATCAATTGTCTCCTGCCAACAGGATTATTATGTATCCTTTTGGGGGACAGGCATTTTCAAGAAAATTTTCAGACTGAGGGACACCATTTGCTGTTAGCTCTTCAGAAACGAGTACACTTTTACTGTTTCTTTTATTGAAATTATTCAAAGGCAGGAATACTGTCTATTCTGTCAAAATGGTCACTCATAGAGAGGTGATGAGATAATTTTTGAACAAACATGTACAACAGTTGTGCCCTGTTTTTTCAGAGAAAAAAGACATCTCTTGAAGGGGAAAAGCATGCATAACTCTGTGCCTCTGATACTTTGTGGTTTTGGTCATGAGATTTGCTTGAAAGCCTGATACAGCCCAGGACACCCAGATACCAGGGGCATGCTCACTGGTTTCTACATTCTATCGCTTGTTTACATGGAGGAAAACAGCAAATTTAGTCTTATCAATGATTTTAAAGAACTGAACTGGGGTGTTCAGGATATTATTAAAGGACTAGACACTGGTTCACTGGCAAACGCTCTGGATGCAAATCTGTTAGTGGCAAGAGGGTCCAATCATTGCAGGGCTGAACATATACATTCACATGGCTATAAATTATAAAACATATTTTTTTAAAGAATATATATTGCAAAATTGTTACCAACTAGACACCTCAGTTTTTGGGCACCAGGACACAGAAGGGGAATTGATGGGCAGAAGGGAAACAGAGAAGATCAATAAAATGACAAAATTATATGAAACTACATCTGGAGAATTTGTAATCCAGATTTGGGGTCATACAAAAGCTTAAATATAAATGGAGAAAGCTGAGACAGAAGCCCCCCTGACAGACACTAATTTGTGAAGCCACAAGCCTGCCTGTGCCAACACTGCAGGTCCCATTCCTTTAGGATCATTTGCACACCAAACCTCCCTCACAGCTGCCTCCCATGCCCCCTTATTGCCCTGATCTCTTGTGAGGACATCCCCAGGATGCCTGGCAAAGTGCAGCTCCTTGTCTGTGCAGGGTGTTGTTCAGCTGCAAGTTTCCCCACTCCTGTGCAGCTTGCAATCTAATTTAAAAAGAAACCGATGTTGTTATAATGAATGATAGTGGGGAGCCAGCAAAGTTAAATTGTAATAAACCAAATGGTTTTAGTGCCTAATGCCAAAAATTTCTTCCCATAGCACGTACCTACAGCATTGAGCAGGATGGTGGCCCATGGGATGAGGACAGGATATTCTGCTAAGGAGATTGTGACAGTGGGCAGCAGCACAGAAGGAGCTTGTCCTGGGTGTCAGATGAGGTGAAACCTCTGGAGAAGCAACGAGAAGGAGTCATTGTTCCTTCCCGGCAGCAAGACCCTGAGCACAGAGTGGGCAGCACCACAGTGCAGATGGAGAAATGTCTGGGTGGATAACAAGGACTGCCTGCAGCAGGAAGCAAAGCCTAAGTCAGGGTTTGGGCTTATAGAAGAAAGGAGGCTTTCTTAAGAATCTAGAGGGAGCCACAAGAAATTTATAGATCTTGAGTAAAAACTGCTAGTTGACAGAGTGAAGAGTGAGCACCCTTCCATTAACCAGTTATGCTTTCAACTCTTTTATTTAGTTTGTCTCACCTGTCTGTGCCCTGGTTTATTCTGCTGGTCTTTTCTTGTGGTTCAATTTGTTTCAGGGATTTTTTTTGTGCATATCTGTTTAATAAAGTACAGCTTTGAATCTCAGATACCTTTCTGCTCTGTTAATAAGCTCACTTAAAAGGAAACGAGAGGTAGATCCTTCTGAAAGTGTCAGCTAATTTGTTGGGCCAACGCAATGATACAACTGATGGAATCAAAAATAAAGCCAAATCAAAATGACTTTGAAAGGTTGTTCATCAAAGAACATATAGTAACTGATGTGTAAAGCTTTTCAGTAGCTTGCCACTATGAGTTAACCCAGTAATATACTAAGACTAGATATACCCTCCATTTCACAGGCTGTTGGGTCTCCTTTAAATGGCAGATAACTGGAAAAAAAAGTGAGATGGGATGAGGTGCCCTTTCATGCATTCTTGGAAGGAGCAGTCCCTGGGTATTAAGTAAAAGGCCCTATGTGTGGTGGTACAGTGAAAGTGATTTCTTAAGACAAAATGTGGGCTTGGATATCTTGCTGACCACCCATTTGTGGTTAAGTGAAAGGACATACATCACTGGAAAATATTAATAGCTAGTCTTCAGGGAAAAACTGTGGAATACAGTCAGCATTAATCACATCCCTGACTTTATCTCAGGAGCCAAGAAGAGGTCATTTTTTTTTCCATCAGGAACATCTTGGTACTTAAAAGAAAAAATGCATTCACACTTAAAGGTTTCTGTGGTGTAACCATAGAGATGTGTTAATGTAATAATCACACATAGCCATGTAGGGACTTGTGCTGTTTTGTGAAAAGGGAGTTAGCAAAGTCCAACCTTTCTCTACACAAATGTACCCTTTTATAAATAAAGATAAAGAAATATGTAAGTTTTACAAAAGCAGAGGGTTTATTTTAAAATTATTAAAATTAGTTCCCCCAAGAGTTACTTACTTTGTGGTCTAAATCTGTGACAGAATCTCCACATGGCGCGAATTAGTGGATTTAGAGTAGCTCTGGCGATTTACTCCTGCTAAGAAACCAGTCCATCACTTCCTCAAGGCTCTGACATTTTGAGGACCGTGCTACAACACAGAACAGCAATTCTGAAATGCCAAAGCAATCCCACTTTATCACTACATGATCCTCTGAGCACAATAACAAAGCTCAGTTTCTCCATGCACATGCAGTGTACATTTCAGCATGCAAGTTTATTTTTCTGCAATGACAGTTTTCTTCCTCCTCCAGTTTTACCTGAAATTACTATGAAGCTATCTACCCATCAGGTGATACTGGCTCAGCAAACTATCTTGTTACAGCTCTGGACGGAATCAAAATTCATTACACTTATCAGGTTCTTTGATAATTCTGTAGAGTACTTTTCTCAGGTGTGGTGTGGAACCACAAATACAAATATTCTTAATGTCCAATAGCTTTACACTATGGTGAGGTTTCTTAATTGACATTTTCTTTGGAGATGTGTGCACATGTACTGGTAACATTATACCAAGCCATACTGAACAGGCACACAAAACCTGGCAGAAGGTGCTATTTTCCATATTTGTTAGAATTGATCCCACCTTTGTGGGTATCCATCCCCAGCACAGCACAGACATCTGGCTGTTAACAGCAAACCACAAATCATCTCCAAACTCACCTAAACAAAGCCACAGATGATCTAATTTACTGCTGGTGACAGTCCTGCTTTGAGCTGCTTTAGGTAGCCCCTAGCAGCCCTCTAGCAGTCAACAGGAAAAAGAAATTCCTTCTGGACTTGAAATGAATGAAGGATATTTGGGAAGATGGGTGGAGAGCGAGCTTAAGATTTAAAAAATTGCACAAACATTTCCAGTTCTACCAGGAATCTTTTCCCTTTAATCTTGAAAACATATTTCATTTTCAGCTCACTGATGTGTTACAAAGGATTATTTCTCTAAAAACTGAGAAGATAATCGCCTATCTGAGCATGAAAAAGTATTGTGATGCCTTGAATTCTGTATATCCACATAGCTCCTGTGAGTTTGTGATTGCCAATATACATGCTGTACTGCAACAATATGTTTTCTTGTTTTTCTGCTACTGAAAAGGTTGTTTGATGTTTCTTTCCTGAATATATTCACCACAATATATATACTGTACTCACTGGCAGGCAGTTCTCTGATCATCCACCACTTTCACCTTACAGAAGCACTACTGACTTATATCTGTATTTCAGCATCGTACATGCATGCACTGAGGAGTACTGAGCCCTATGGAGCTGTCCAGAGAAGGGCAACAAGGCTTATGAAAGGTCTAGGAAGCATGTCCTATGAGGAAGGGCTGAGTGAGCTGGGTTTGTTTAGTCTAACTGAGAGGAGGCTTGGGGTGACCTCATACTTCTCTACATCTACCTGAAAGCAAGTTGTAGTGAGGTGGGAGTTGGTCTCTTTTCCTGCAGTGAGAAGACAAGAGAAATGTTCTTGAGCTGAGACAGGGGAGATTCAGATTAGATACTAGAATTTTCTTTTACTGTTATGGTGGTCATATGTTGGAATATGTTGCTCAGGGAGGTGGTGGATTCACCATCCCTGGAGGTGCTCAAGAGGCCTCTGGCTCTGGCGCTGGGTGATGTGGTTTAGTGTTTTAGGGGTTACAGGGGTAGAGCTGGATAGATGGTTGGACTGGATGGTCTTAAAGGTCTCTTCCAACCTTGATGATTCTATGATTCTACATATACAAGACTGCACTTCTGCATGACTCCGACTTCCTTGCCCTGGCAGTTGCTGCCACATGGCTCAAATTTGCTTGCTTGCTTGCCCATCAGGTTTGCAGAAAGAGGAAAATGTGGGCAATTGTCCAGAGACCAAGAACGTTCCCTACTTAGGGGTCTCCACAGATAATCCTCTCTAACCCAGATTGTTATGTCCCCTCCATGTCCCTGTTTGGACTCCTAATAGTGGCACCTGAAGGACTGAAAAGGGAGAGAACTTGCTTCAAACACAGAGATATTTGAGTACTTTGTACAGTCACATTGTTTCAAGAGAACTGTTTGACAAATGAGAGCATGGTGACTGCTAAACAAAGGTGATCTGTTCAAATAATGTCACAGCCTGAAAGAAAATACCACTATCAGAACTAGTGACGTGTGCGTCCGTCATGACTAATAGCTCGTGTCAATCGTCCCTGAGTGACAAGCCTTGTGCTCTGGGGTGGGCCGAGCAGCACACCATCCCAGCAGTGGCAGTGATGCTCTGCACACACACAGCTGGGACCCTCCAGCTGGCTGGGACCCTCCAGCTGGCTGGGGCACTGCTGCGGCCCCAGGGCTGTGCACAGGGAGACACAGGAGCAGGAATCGGGGAGTCAGAGTGCTGGTATGGGGACTGGCAAAGCATCCTGGAAAATGTAGGTCACAAGCCAATGCTCAAACAATATAAGGAACAGTTCATATATTACTTGACAGCTGTAATGGGTGGGTTGGAGAAGAATGCATCTAAGGGTCCCTAAAGAACTTGTGCTGCTGCTGTCCACAAACAGCATTGATGATATCAACAAACATGCAAGTATTAATGACACTGCAACTTTGGCAATTTTCATTTAAAAAACACAAAAGCAATCAAATAAACAAAGAAAAATCAAGATAAAACCTTAGCTGAAAAAGGTGCAGTGGAGAACTGTGAATTTCCTTTCTTTTCTTGGTTTAAGTCATGCTCAGTACAAGTGATATGAACACATGTATTTGGATCTGTAAGGGCTTTGTTGTGGTTACCAGGAAAATAGGAAGAAATTATTGTGCTGGTGATTTTTTTTTCAATTATGATACAAAGGGTAAATGACTTTAAGATATGACTGACTTGTACAGAGAATATGTGACCTCTTTTCTCCTTGTCCTGACTACTGCTCCTGTAATCATATAAGTGATTGAGCAGAGACTGTACCAGCCCTTATAATCCCCCTTTAAAGCACTTGGAAGGGATGGGAACTCATTTTGTTTCATTTTGAGACAAACTTTGCAATTCTGAAGGTTCCTATCCCAGAAAATCAGATTTGTGAGGTAAAACAACCATAGGGGGAATGTGAGTCTGATGGAGGAAAAAGGGCTGATTAAGTTAATGGCTTGTCCACAGTAATAATCATGTTTAAACTGGAACATGGCGATGTCCTTAACAGGCCTCCTTGATTACTCGCTCTAGAAAGAAAGTGGAAGGAAGGGGAAAAGATATAAATCCAAGGAAGCAACCTGGTAGAAATAATGTGGAGCAAGATAGAAAGGAATATGGGAAGAGAAAATCCTGCACCAAAAACTAGGTAATGAACTGCATGATTTCCCACATAACAGGGGTCAGTCAATCCAGCTCATGGTTTGTTCTTACTCCTTTCTCAACTGCACAGGGTGCCTGTTCAATGTGTTACAAAATGAGATGTGTTTCTGCATTTTATGTGAGTTTTTTAAGTTCAAACCACCTTTAAAGTGTATTAGCAATCCTTTAACACCTGACAAAGGGGAAAGTCTGGGTACAGTTCTACCTTCCCAATACACCCAATCTTATGCACTGTACTCTCTGCCCCCAAAAAGACAAGGTAAGAAAGAGGCATTCTAATCTTTATGGACCATTGACTTCAAGAGGCTTTGGATTGGTTGAGCCCTTCACTTTTGTATTCTAAAGAAACCAAGAAAAAGCTCGTGAAGATCAGAGGCAGCTGAATGTCTTTATGTGTAAAATAACTTGAAAGGCAGGTCTTAACCTAGCAAAAGAGAGAGAAAATTCACAGTCCACCTACTCTATCCAGCCACAGACTTGTAATTGTGACACTTGCGATAAAACTAAAAGAAAAAAATATTAAAATTACATGGGGAAGAGAGGAGGGTCATGAGTCTGAACTAAAAGCCTGAAAAAATAATTTCAGGACTTCAATTGTCCCTAGTGATTTCCTCTAAAGACTGACAGCATGTGGCACTATCTTACTCTAATTTTCTCCAAAGGGAAAATGTGGCACTGTATTAACATTGAATTAATCAGAGGAGCCAAATATATCTCTATGCACAATGTATCTATATCTCTCTATCGCAGAAAACTTTCTACCCCAACTGAGCACCAGCTGGAAGAGAAATTCTTGCAATGGAGCCCTTTCTGTTTAATCCCTTAATCTTCTCAACAGCAGGGATTCTCTCTTAAATCTGACTGGAAAGTAACATCTGCACTGTTGAAAGAGAGGAAGCACCAGAAGGCAAGCCACAGAGGTCTCAGCTCCTCTCCCACTCAGTAGTTTTCTCTGGAAGATGCCTGCTTAAGGACAGTTTACATTTAATGGGAATGACACAGATCAGGCAAAACCCAGGGGTCAAAATATTTTCTGTTTCTGAGACGATGTGCCTCCTCATTTTTATGCTATGGCAAAGGCAGGGAAACTTCAAATGCCAAGGAGACCACAGAGATGGATTAACTCACAGAGAAGGATTAACCTGTAAGTGTTGTTATGCCCTGAAAGTTACTACCTCTCCCTCCCTTCAACCATCCCTTCCTATTATTCATAGTATTTTGACAGCTTAAGCCACAGTGATGTTCCTGGCTGTAACATGTCCTGACTGTCAGTCCTGGGGTTTTATTATGGGTTTTGATGTCTCTTCTAGATTTGAGGTTAAGTGACATGATAGCCCAGATTAGTTGAGGGGCTGCCTCCCGAATGCTAGGTGCCAGTTTCATGGGTCTCCTGGTTAACCCAGCATTACAAAATCCTGTGAAAAGTCAGGCACAGCACTCACAATCTGGCTATGTCTTCTTGCAATCTAATAGAAAGGGGAAAGCATTCCTCTCTAATTAGAATTTGATGTAGAATGTGTATTAATGTATAGAATTCCTATGTATTAATATCTTCGAAATCTCAAACCACTCTAAACTCAGGTTACCAGGTCACCAATGCCACCCACTTAATTCTGTTCTCTCTTTGAATATCTGTCTTGTTTCCTCCCTGTCCCTTTCCCTGCCACTTTTTAAACTCTCATAATGCCTCAGAACAAGTATCTGCTGCAGAAAGGAGAGGTGATAGTAGTTATTTTTATGTTGTTAGACTGGCCTGTTTCTGAAACAGCACTCACAACCAATAAAAACAAACTTTTTACCAATGGCTGAGAAAATATTCACAGAAATTCTTCATGCTTACTTCTTTCATAACCCTTCAACTTTAAAATAGTAATCTCTTCCTCTGGAGAACAGAGCCTGACACATATGATACCTTAGGTTAAAAGCTACTTTTTGGAAGAAATATGAAACTGGGAGTCCAAATCAGACATATGCTGAAAAAGGCAGGTGTACAGTGATAAGAATGCACCTTTTTGGTCTTTGACACTTTCATTCTTCCACCTGAAGTCTGTAATTTATCATAGGTTGTACTGGACATACTGTGCTTTCTGATGAGTATTAAACATACAGAATGCTTCAGTTAAGCTTCCTGGGATCAGAATCTGTGACTTGTTCATCTGTGACTTGTAAATTGGTGTGCAGGCCCAGAGCTTCCTGTAGTCTCAGTTGGAAGCTTGTGGCTCCTTACTGGTGTGAGACCTGCCCAGGAACCAGTGAGTAACTGAACTGTGACACCACAGAAAAGATGCCCAGGTGAGACATTTAGATGGCACTGCAGTGGTGGTCAAGAAGGGGACGTAAGTCTACAAGCAGCCCTGGAACTCAGGGAACATAGGTAGTGCATACTGCCTGTGTGTATTCTTTTTATTTAAGTGATGCTGTTAATAGCAACCACCTTCTCTACTGAACACACCCCACTTTCCAGGTTGTGAGTATCCAAAACAGACTAGAGCCTTGAGGTAGACATTCTGATCTTCTCTCTCTTCCAGATGAATCCATCACACAGAAGACATAAGATTATCCCAGATTCTCACAGAATTAGTTCTTAATGAAACATAAAAATAATACCTCAAAGATAGATAAATTATTTCAAAAGGGAAATTTTATATTGAGTGGCTGAAAAAGATCAACTAGAAAGGCTGGTAAACAACCTTCCCTTTATCCATTGGGTCCTGGTCCTGAAAAGGTGCACATTCCTCCAGTCCTTGTTGAACTTTCATTGGCTTCCTGACCCATAAAAATCCCACCAAGGTTTGGCAGGAAGCCTGCTCCGCTGTCAGACAGGCCTCTTTCTTCGGTCACATGCTTCTCAGCCTGCTCCCTGCTTGATGCCCCTTTTGTCCACTGCATATCCCACCCTTCCTTTGGAAAAGCTGTACCATGCCCACCTTTTCTTAGGGAAAAATCAGTTGTCCTCCCTTTAACTCCTCCCCTGAGGTTTTGGCTTCATCCAGAAGGCAGCAGTGAGGATCTTTTCGCTCTCATAACCTCTACAGCATGATACACAATAGTGGGTAACAAATAAATTAGAGAAGGAATACTTGTGTTCCAAGGTTGTGGTATACTCTGCTGATTTTATGTCTGCACTGTTTCTGGTGGACCCTTTAGAAAGCCAGAGTTAATGCAATGGCTCATGAGAAACAGAGAGCAATTAGTGAAAGCTCCTGGAAGCATGCAGAGCAGGCAAATCAATCTTTGTAAACCTTGGCCTTGGCCTGGAAGGAAGTGCTTTATGTTCATGATGCTTTTTAACCTGTCAGCATCATGGCAGTATATTACAAAGGCTGTTGCTGTTCCTCCCTGAAACTGCACTGAAAAGAAGAGTGGGTTAAGGGGCAGAGGGCACTGTACTGCCCCCTCAGCTGTCCTAGTACAAAAAAATAAATGCTCCATGGCCAATAAGAGTTTGGAGTGTAACAGCTTAGCACTGTTGTTGGCACATCAGCCCAGTTAAGATTCCCAATGCTGTTGCGTTCAGAAGGTCAGGTACCTCCCATCACTGTATCTTGACCAGGGGGGTCTGTGGTGTACCCTGATTCATGGCAGCATTTTTCATTTCTGTCCTGACCCAGATTCTGAGTCTTTGCTTCAAACTGGCATGAGATTGCAGGGATCAGAAACCATTTGCTCTGTTGTTGGCAGATAGGTGCAAGACTGTCCAGCGAGAGGTGGAGTGGAGGGGTTGCAAAAAAGACATGTCTCAAAAATAGATACCTTTATCTAGGAAATCCTAAAACATCACTGTGTAATCAGGTAGTGCTAGAGACACACAGTTCACTGCCCTTGGGAATTAACAGCTCTGCTTTGCTGAGGGCTTTAGTGGAATAGCAGTCAGGTAATGATGTAATCACATACACTTCTCGTTTCCAGTTCTCTTAATCCCATCTTGTGCTTTTCTTTCTTTCTTTCTTTCTTTCTTTCTTTCTTTCTTTCTTTCTTTCTTTCTTTCTTTCTTTCTTTCTTTCTTTCTTTCTTTCTTTCTTTCTTTCTTTCTTTCTTTCTTTCTTTCTTTCTTTCTTTCTTTCTTTCTTTCTTTCTTTCTTTCTTTCTTTCTTTCTTTTCTCTTTCTTTTTTCTCTTGTGAAAATCTCTGCAAGTGTGCTGAGAAATAGGGGGAGGGGGTTATCTACTGCAAGATTATTACTGAGACCACTTGTGACACTTTCCCATTAGTCCGTGTAATGGGAAGCCAATCTGCTGCTCAGGAAGCAGCACTGCAAATTATTTTCAGCCACAGATGATGCAGCCTGGCTTTGAACTGCTTAGGCCTTGTTGTAACAGAAGCACCAGCAATATTCATTTAATGTGCATTGACCTTTCCCTGACCTGGGAGACAGAGACAGCTCCTGCTCTGGCTTATCATAATGCTTTTTTCTGTAAAGGTTTCTGCTTGGCAGCCTACCAGGAGGAAAATATTACATTCTGTCTGCAAAAGGGTAGAAAATTTGTTTGGCTTCAACATGGCTGAGGGGAGAAGCAAACTTGTTTATTTCCCCCCCCTTCCCCGCCCGGCCTTGTACCCCTGCTAAGGACACATGCCAACTTTTGAACCTTAAAGGGCAGTGATATGGGGTGAGGACAAAGGAGTAATCTGGACAAAGGGTCTCCCTGGGGCATTAAAAATAACTGTTCCCCTCACCTTCTGTTGCTGCAGTAGGCTCACACCACTTGTCACTCAGCAGGAGACCTGTATCAAACAGGATGAAACTGCAGATGAGAGGAAGTTCCTGAAGGTAGTCAAGTCTCACACTTTGGATATGAAACTCTGGACCACTGCCTTGCTCCTAAACTGATATCACTTTTATATGCAGTCATAGAGGCACAAGCTTTTCATTTTCCAAGATAGCAGAAGAGAGACTGGGGATGTGCCAGGATGTGGATCATCTGACCCCAGAGCTTGACATACTACAAAATAGCAGGCCAGCACAGCCATAGGACCCAATGCACCAAAATATGAGTGCCCACAACACAGTCATAAATGAGGAGAAGGGCAAACATGGGACAGATGTGGAAGGGCATGAAGAAAACACATCTTCCTTGTAAATCAGCCAGAGCTCAAGGGAAGAGATCACAAAGAAGCAGAACATAAGATAAAAGATTACTGCTTGGTCAAAAGCATAAGACTTCATATGTGAGTTGGATAAGCACAACCATCACAACCATCACAGTGGTCCACTGGGCCAAACTTGCCTCAAGACCTGATCACAAATCTCAGAATTATTAGGGTTGGAAGGGACCTCTGGAGATCATCCAACCCACCTGCCAAGGCAGGGTCACCTAGAGCAGGTTACACAGGAACTTGTCCATGTCAGTTTTGAATGTCTCCAGAGAGGGAGACTCCACAGTCTCCCTGGGCAGCCTGTTCCAGTGCTGTGCCATCCTCAATGTAAAGAAGTTCTTCTTTATGTTGAGGTGGAACTTCTTGTGTTTTAGTTTATGCCCGTTGCCCCTCATCCTGGCACTGGGCACTGCTGAAAAGAGTCTGGCACCAGACTCTTCACACCCACTCTTGAGATATTTATATGCATTAATGAGATCCCCTCTTGGTCTTCTCTTCTACAGACTAAACAGCCCTGTCCTCATAAGAAAGATATTCCAGTCCCCTAATCATCTTTGTGACCCTCTGCTGGACTCTGTCCCATAGCTCCATGTCTTGTACTGAGGAGCACAGAACTGGACACAGCACTCCAGATGTGGCCTCACTGGTGCTGAGTAGAGGGTCAGGATCACCTCCCTAGACCTGCTTGTCACACTCTTGGCCCTCCTGGCTGCAAGGGCATACTGCCAGCTCATGGTTAGCTTGTCATCCACCAAGACTCCCAGGTCCTTCTCCACTAAGCTGCTCTCTGGTAGGTCAACCCCCAACCTGTACTGGTACTGCGGTTATTTCTCCCCAGGTGCAGGACCCCACACTTGCCCTTGTTGAACCTCATTAGGTTTCTCTCCATTCAATTCTCCAGCTTATCAAGGTCCTGCTGAATGTCAGCACAGCCTTCAGGTGTATACTTAATGGTATACTTTTCTATCATTTGTCATTTGAAGGCAATTTTTGTTCTATTCCTTTCAAGTCCACCTTGTTTTATGCCTCCTTGCTCTACAGATTACTCTGAAAGTAAAGAAAAACCTGCTGCAGTTTCAGTTGCTCACTGGAAGATGGTAATTATATTTCCTTTGGCCTTTCTTGCTTCTCTGATTTATGGATTGCTGATATACTTGTGTGGCCTTTGTTTTGATCTGTGCACAGGGCTTGAGAGAACTCATTCAAGGAGCAAATGGACATTTGTCAGAAATATTTATGCAAAGACAGAGCAGGATGAAGCCAGTGATGTCTCAGAGAGCCTGCCCTGGATGTGAAAGGGTTGTGTCATGTTGAACTGCTCTGACATTGGTTGTCACCTTGGCCAATCATGCAAGCAAATGTTGGACTTGTGCCCAGTGCAAAGAAGCTGTGCTGAAAGATCTCACATTTCCAAAGTGCTGGCGATTAACTGCAGGGCTGTGAATTCTTCCTCTAACAAGTTTCCACAAGTTGTGAGGTTTAGATGGGGTAAAGGTTTCATTCCAGCTATTTACCCTATGTGGAATCAGAAACCCAAAAAGATAGAGATAAATGAGTTGCTGGCTATAGATCAGTTTAAACTAATTACAGAGCCAGAGGACAAAGGCTTCCTGCATAGAAAGGCCAAGAGGGGACAATACTAGAGCCAATTGCAGTTACCTGCTAACCAGGACACTTTTAAAACATTTCTCACTGTTATTGCTGTCTGCTCTTTATTTTGACAGCAAGTTTGAATGTTTACATTGAGTTAATAAAAACCAAATGTTTGTGCCCTTAATTTCTGGACTTGGTAATTCTGACATTTCTGGTATTTCTTCTCAAGTGTGTATAAAACACTCCCCTCACTCCCCAGTTCTGTAAAGGCTCCAAGTAATTCAATATAATCTCTGCCCTCTGTTCTGAGATCCCCACATGGGTCCTTGCCCCAATTTGGGATCAATCTGGACATATCCTCTGACAAAATGACTATTCTGATCCCAGCACACTCTTGCTCCACATTCTACTAAGTTGATTATAGAGCTAATTGGATACAGGGAACAAAGCAATTTAACTTTCCTAGAAGATGACAGCACTCAAATGCCCAGAGCCATTGAGAGTAGCTCTATATAGGAGCTAATTTTTCCACCTCACTTATCACAGGCAGCTTTCATGCACTGGAAGTTTTAGACTTTTCATCAGAAAAGAAACCAAGTGTTCAGAAACAGTACATTAATTTGCCCAGGACATTAATTTGCTCATTCTCTAGTCTATGTCCAGGTATGCTCCAAATGGCCCTTTTTACCACTGGTAAATATAAGAGCCAAGAATATTAGAGCTCCTACGAGAAATGGCACAGAGGATGGAGTGAGCCTGCTGTTGTTCACTAAGGGCAGCTGAGGAAAATGGGATGAGGATGGACAAAAAAAGAGGGAAGAGTGGGCATTTGGAAAAATTAAGCAGAGGAACAGAGAAAGAAAGGTAGACAAGAGGAGAGGTCTCTCCTTCCTACACATGTAGAGCTATGGCACTGAACACCTTTGGAAAAGGCTTTCTGGTCACCTGGCAAGAGGCTGCTGAGAAAGAGGAGACTGAAGACTGCTCCTGATGTCCCTGTGGTTTTGAAGCCTTTCAAAGGAATTTTTTCCTCCTGGTACTCATCAATGCTGGTTGCCCATGGGTGTAACAGGGAGGGGCCTCCTTATAAAATGTTTTAGCCTCTTGAAAGTCACCTCAAATGCCACTCTGAAGGCAACGACACAGGTGAATTTGTTTCAGCCTCCTCTATGCTCCAGCAGAAAGAGCAAAACCCTGCTGGTTTCTGTGGTACCAAAGAAGTGCTCCCTTTTGAAAACAGGAAAGCCTGTATATCCAAACATCTCAGACTGCCATGTGACTTCAGCCCCACCAAACAACTAAGCCCTGTTCACAGCCATCCTTCTGCAATGTGAGCACAGCCCTGTGGTGGGGACGCACAAACACTGCCCTAGGAAATGCAACCTGTTGTGTGACAGCATGTCACCCCATTTCCCAAACAAAAAGCAGCTGGGAAAAATCCTCTACCCCTAAATGCAGATTTATTATCACTCAGCACCAGGAAAGTCAAGGTCAAGGGTTAAAGCTTGCCTTTATCCATCACCTCTTGATATGACCTTGGTGGGGCTCTTTGCAAAGGGCAGGGACAGTTGATGCCATAATGAGCTGTTCTTCCCAGGAGACGCAGCGTGATGAAACAGCACAGAACATGCACTTTTATGTATCAGTCCTAGAATACAGGTTTGATTGGTAATACGTTTCCCATTAAAAATACATGGGAACTTACCTTGGAGAGACAGAAAGTAGACCCCACAGGATAAAGTCTGTTCAGCCAGCTTTTAATGAGGGCAATTACATCCATGTATTTGAATCTTTCCTTCCTCAGTCTTCTCCAAAGAAAACAGGCTCATGTAATGGAGGAAAATTAGAATTAAAAATAAATTCGCAACTGTTGTTCTTTAACTGGGTGAATTGCATTTTGATATTTGAATGACTGGGGTTTTATTACAACTAAGATGGTGCATAATAATATTAGCTTACATGGAGGTATAATAACTACTTTTCAGAATGAAACAGGTTCTAAATTCTGAGGAAATGAATAGTTTCCAAAGAAACAAGGAAAGTACAACTTGGGTGGTCACTGAAACCATTCACTTTAATGACTTAGCCAGTATATTGAATCCTACAAGGAAGGAGCTAATGCTGTTTTATTCTGAGGACTTATTGAGACATTTATTCGTCTCTCAATCAAGACTGGGTGTCACAAGTTCTCTTATTTGTTTGAACTTATATTCCAAACACAGTAAACAAAATGGTGCTCAGTGCTCTCCTTCACTTTTTCCTGTTCTTTCCCTTCCATTCCAAGCATATGTGGAGAACCTGTACAAGTTTGCTCAGTGGATCTTTGGATTTTAGATCTATGAAGTTGAATTTCAATCTCATATTCATAACTCATGCATCTGGAAGAGTGGAAATTCATAATACACAAAACATCCTCTTCTGGTCCACTGGTGCTCTGTCACTACTGATACTGTCACAGAGCCTTTGTGTTTATGCAGGTAAGGGCAGAGAAGGTGGCCACTCAATCATCAATCCACTGTGGAATTTTGCCAAAAATTACTGGCATTTCATATGGGATAAAGGCATAAAGACTGTGCACATAAACCAGTTTACACCTGTTTGCTGGCAGATCCAATCTAATAGGATTAAATTGTCATCTGTGAGCATGCACATTTTACCTTCTGTGCAGTACAGTATCCTGAGTGAAATTAGGGATGCAGTTCAAGCATCAGTCCTAGAAAAGAGTGTGCTTTGGAATACTCAGATCATGATACCTTTTAAGATGCCTGACAAGTTCAGAGCAAACACTGTAAAAACCAGCTCTTTTAAAATAGTCTCCAACTGGTAACCAGAAGACAAAGACACCATAGTCACCAGCATTTTTAAAAACTTTGGTTTTGGTTAAAAGAGATGAACCATGAACATGGTGTTATGTGGGCCATAACAGCCTCAGAAACTTAAAGCAGACCTGGACCTTCAGTACATCTAAACTGGCCAGGGACACATGGCCAGTCACTCCTCTGCTCACCACCACCAGCAGCACTGGTGAAAGCAAAGGCACAAACCTCTGCCACAACATGCACACACTTTCATCCCAGGAACCAGATTTTTTTATACCAGATAATATAAAGAAAAACATTAGACAGTCCAGGGAAGAACACTTGCCCAACAGGGTCTACAGAAGCACTGAATCTTGAGTAACGCGAAAAACCTAAAGCTGGGTAGATTTGGACAAATGGCTCTTCTGTTCGCTCTGCCTTTCACTGTGCCCTTCTGTGAGGCAGCCACTGCAAGCCACCATTATGTCACTGGGCTGCATTTTCCTTCGCCCCCAGAAGCTGCCGGGAACTCACACAGTGGAGCTTCCCTGATAGCACCCACCAGTGCCCAGCCCTGCCAGGACAGGCTTTGGGTTCAAATTACATTAATCTGCAAAATCTTCTGATATCCCTCTGGGTGTTTTCTGTATTGTTCAGGCAAAGTGCCTCTCTTAGAGCTCTCTATTCTTTCTCAATATTGCATTTATAAGAGGAATTTCCTTACCCAGAGCCAGCAGATACTCCCTCTACTTCATCCTTCACTATCCTCCCTGCTCCCTTAAAACTATTATTTAAAACCTAGAAAAAATACTGTGGCAAACAATTTTCCCTCCACCCTCCCTGCTATCTGTTTAAATATCCTTGACTGCAAGACATTCAGTACAGAACAGTCATCAATTTTTAATTCATTTAATCTCTTGGTAACAGTGTTCTCGTGAACTGAAGGGTCCCTGAGGAAGCTTCACAGAAACCTCAGCCTAGCATTTTTCCCTGGATCCAGGGATGAAATTTTGAGGACAGAGCAGACTCCAGGCAACTGTATGGGTTAATGGAGGAAAAAAGACACTTAAAACTGAGTACCTTTCACCCCGTGCCAAAACAAAACACACTGTAAAAGAGGCTCTGTACCCTAACACAGCACAGATTGAAACAAGAACCAGGGAGAGAATTCCCTGCATCAGAGTTGTTCATGACTCAGCAAACTTGGGAAGGAGCCCTCTGAGTAAACATGTGGGTTGTCTGTGCTCCTGGTCCTGCTACTGCTTCGTTCTTGTTCCAAGAAGCTCAGAGAACATCCTAATACACTGTCAGTAATTAAATTCTGCCTGCTTAAATGCCCTGGAAGTCTCAAGAGAGGATAGTTTTTCTCTTCAAGCCTGTAAATGGCAGGGAATCTAATACTGTGTGTATCCACATTGTTCTACAAAGAACTGTTGTTCAGGAATGGACAAAATGTACCTGTGTACAATGTGAATGTTAATTGGCTCTGCAGGTGCTTTAAGGTAGGGAGCAAGAATATTATTGGTTATATTCAATCATGTCATATAATGGTAGCACCCAAAGGTCCTGGCTGTACTATACACTCACATGAAAACAGAGAAAGAGCAAAAACCTGTCCCCAGTATCTCATCATCTAATGAAACAGGTTAAAAATAACCTACACTTCTAGTTCTGTGACAGCTAGAAGTTATGCACTTTACCTGACCCCAAGTTTTCTCATCATGGGATGTATGAGAACTACAGTTCTCTGAGAAGGCTTTTGGAAGGAGAAACAGGTTTGGTCACACTGTGTATGATACTGAACTTAATGCATACACACAGCATCATCTCTACAGCATCCAAGCAGCACAAGGTATGCACACCTCCAGACATCCCAGGGAACTGTCCTGTAACACTGGCTATCACAGAGAAATGCAATGCTAACAAAGGTGGCAGGACAAAGAAGCCTAAACCCACCAGACTCTCTCCTCACCTCCCTCAGCCCTCCTATTAGAGATCCCTGTCCATACCTATACTACCTGGCAAGCTGCTCTTTAGTGGTGGGCATGGCCCAGTCCTGTTTGGCTTCTAGGTATCAATACTGAATTCAGGCTAATTCAAGCAGACTCAGTTGTAAAGAGACTGTGACTTGTTACACTAAATCACACAATTTCCCTTCTTTCCACATGCACCTTATCATAACAGGCAGGCTGCTGCTGTAATGACAGGCAGCACAGGAAGACAAGGCATTACACTGCAGAGCTACTCGGTAAATTAGTATGTTTTTTGTAAGATTATGTAATGTAGGGATCTATTTTTCAAAAAATGGTGACTAGAAAATCGTGATGCAAAATGTGGACTTGATGTTTAGCATTAAAGCCCTTTTCATGACACCCACTGGCAGAACTGCAGCTCAGCCAGACACAGGAATTCTGGGACAATTTGCATAGTTGCTATTTCTCGCAGAGACTTTCCCTAATTTGTGATGCCTTTTTCTAACCAAGTTATTTGTCATTTGCCAGCAGCAACCCCTGATTCTTTGCCCGTGAACCTCCTGTTCTCTTTCACACTATTAAGAACATTATTTTCTATTCTTCTGTCAGTGAAGAGTGCTGGTGATTATCACTGCAATGTCTGGTCCCCTTTATTGAAAATGTTAATCCTTCCTTTTTGTAGGGTTTCTTTAGCCAGGGGTGTTAATACTGGGTTAATATAATCAGGCTTCCTTTTTCTTCACCTTTTGTGTGTATGTGTTTAAGGGAGGGAATTCTTTTTTTTCTTTTGGTCAGAATTTATTATAATGTCTTTTTAGATGATCCTTTTTTTTTGACCCAGAGGGGTTGCTTTGACTTTTCTTGCTATTTTTGCTGTCATTATCTTAATGATTTTCTAATATTTATCACCCAGAACACTAATTTTCTGTGTCTTTTTTTGGCTCCTGTAGTATTTAAAGGGGAACTTACGAGTGTGTCCTTCAAGGAGGAGCTATCTGTGTTCATCATCAAGAAGAGGACTGAGAGCTGGGAGTCTTCATTCACTGCACAGAGAAGGTTTTCTTTGGCATTCCACAACTTCTCTTCAACCTGAAGATCCTTTCAGCATTTAGATAGTAAATAGCATCAAGGATCACCACCCACTGCTCCTGAAGCATGATATGAAGCATGGGTCACCTGTTGTAACTTCAGGAACCACAGGTTATGCCCCAGGAGAAAGGTGAGGTTGCCAAGATTCAAATGCAGACCAGAGAAGGCTGCAGGTTACAGTGCAGGTAACTTTTTTTTTGTGTGTTGTGTTATAGTGGCATGGTCTTTTAATGCTGATCAGGTAGCAGATCAGTGAAAACTTTTGTTTTGATGTGAAAAGCACAGACTCCATCTCTCACAAACTGCTCTTGTGATCATTTTCTTTAAAAGGAAGGACTTCACCTGGAGACTTCTTACTCAAGGAAGAAAACTGCCAAGTCGTCTGAAGCTTTCTCTCTCCTGATTGCAATCATATTTTATTCTCAAGTAAAGCAGAGCTGCTGTGGCAATGGAACTAGGAAGCAGTGGTTGTTCAGCATGCGTCTGTTGTGGATAGGGACTCCAAGAGCATTTTCAAGGTTGTCCCAATACACAGATGTCCTCCCACTGGCAACAGTTTCAGCAGGCACATCTAAAGCTGGATGGAGCTATGAGTACTGGTTGCCTTCCTCCATCTTTCCACCCATCCAGCTAGTCAGCCAGCTGAGGAGACCAGGAGAAGTGGGAGGGCACCGGGGGCCTCCCTTGTGTCCTCTGCCATCAGGTTGGCAGAGTTCTCATGTGGCTCTTCGCTTCTAAAGGCCCATTAATAAGTCTGTGTTACAAAAGAAGCATGCACAGACTCAGCGGTGGGGAGCGAGGCGTTTCTCCCGGGACTGCGCAGGCACCCACCCCGCTCGGAACTGCAGCGAAGCGCCCCCACTCTGCGGAACCCCTGCGGGAGATGCCACCCAGTGGCAGCAGGGACGCGGTACAGCAGCAGCCCCGGAGCATTCCCGGGAAACTTGCAATCTGGCCGTGACTTCACTGCGTAATGAAAATACCCAGCATGCCTGTGGGCTGTGGTGAATATTTGAGTGACATCCATCTCTAGTTATGTTAATTGGACAGCTTTTTGCTCTTTCTTTTTCCTCTCCAGAAACCCTTAGGCTTTTGTTTGCAGGGAATAAATGAAGAGGGATTAGTTACGTTTATCTGTGTTCCTAAGTCTTTACAGAATAACATGTGTAATTAAGTCGTTTGTCTGTCCTTGAGCAAGATGATAGCAAATTACCAGACATTACTGATGAGGTTCCATTACATTTTAAGAACAGATTACATGGATCTGGAATTTATTGATTATTATGTATTTTTTAGACAGGAACAACTGGAAATAATGGTTTTATAAAAGTGAAAATTCAATGTGCTTTGACAAGTTGTCTTTACCTGGCAGCATTTCTTGACTATATGGTTGTCTTCTCCACAAGGGCTCTGCCTTGAGCCAGCTCCATAGCAAGATTTTCATTCACAGCTTTCCCTTGCCCAGTGTCAAACATGTGCTGGTGGGATATATTCAGGTAACCTTTGCTAAGAGCATTATTGTCCTGGACTTGCTCTCTGTGATCCTGTTAACTGATACTTAAATAATTCACACTCTTCAAGGATCCACCTTAGCTGCTTCCCCAATTCTTTGCTGCATCCTAAATCACTAATCCATATACAGTTTTCTTCAAATCTGCATCAGGTGAGGTTTCCCATATAATTGTCAACACAGAATGATGAGTTTCTCTTCAGGAAACATGAAGTATCAACACACAGAGAGAATGTAATGTCATCCTGTCTCAAAATAGATTCTCTTGTCCAAGACAGAGATACCATTTCATTTCCCTACTTTGAAGGTACTTTATTGAGCACATCAGACTCTTATAGATTCCTAGGGAATATGTTCTTACATCTGAGACAAGATATATCACCTTAATATTTACCAGTCTTATTACACCTTTGATTTTTAGGTATATATTAACTTACTATAAACATAATTCATCATACTAAACATGTGCACCACTCAGTCAGTAGAAGGCTTGGTAGCATGTCCACAGCTCCTGACAAATGGCAAAAAGAAAAAAATCTTCCAAAGAAACACTGCACTGATGCATTTGCTAAGAGGCCTGGCCAGAACTGATTAGAGGCAACCACTGAGCTCTAGAAAGTGTGGCATCAAAGCTAGGTTGTCGAAACTGAAAGGCAGCAACTAATCCTAATTAGAGGGTGGGGATTCTTTTTTTCTTCCCCTGACAACTAGCACTCAGGGTGGAAAATGAAACTCTTTCACTAAACCCCATTGTGTGTCTTTGTCTCCCAAACACACTGGGGAAAATAAGGGGAGGAGATTCAATAAGTACATCCAGGAGAAACTTGGGATACAGCCAAGAGTCGTGATCTGGACAGTGCCAAGACCGTCAGCACCAGAGAGAGGAGGGGTTGCTTCCAAAAGACTTTTTGCTGAGATTTTATCCCTGCCAAACACTCCTCCCAACCCTATAAGAAAGCCATGATGGCTATGCCTTTTTTTAGCACATGCAAAACCTCTATTACCAGCAATTAGAATGTCGTGATCCTTCATTTTCTTGAAGAAATCGAAGTGGTTTCCTCAGAGAAATAATCAGCAGTCAAGGACAGATGCCAGTGCACAGAAAACATTTTGGGTGTATTTGGTCATCCCATGCCTGCAGATATATGGACTAAACTGCTTTAACTTCCTGGGACATGGGGTTTCAGGGTTTGTTTCTCTGACAGCCTGGCCTGGCACACAGGCAGAAGAATATGCTCCAGGGAAGGCAACTACTTTCAACAAGAGAAGCAGGAGAAGGGGAGAGTCCCCCAGCCCCATCTAGGGCAGTCCCTGTATTGGTTACTCACTGCTTTTGGAAAGGTCTGCCAAGGTGGGATCAACTGGCTCCACCTGTTCACTGTCACGGCTAAAGGGCCATCTTTTTCCCTACTCTTCTTCTCCTCCCTTCCCTGCTTGCACTTGGATATTTGTTAGGTTGCTTCCCTCAAAACCGCTCTTGCTCTTAGTCTGCCCTTGGTGAACTGATTCAGTTCATTAAACTGGCTGACAGATAAATAACCATGCCTGTGAGGGGAAAAGGGTAGGACACACTCCTCAGGGACAGGGAGAGGAGTCCCAGAGACATTTCTCCAGGCTGTGAGCCTTCACCAATCCTTCCTTTTAGGTGGGCAATCAGAATTACGTTGAGATTACATGCACTGTCCCCCTACCTGCATCCATGCTGACAGCCAGAAGCCACCAGGGAACTTCATGTGCCACTCACACACTAGGCAGACTACCATCAGCACGAAGGCACCTCCTCTCTTTCAACTCCCACATGCAGCATCACCAGTCCTTACAGCTTGCCAGAACTCCATCAACAGCATCTGTAGTTGTACCACCTTAACGTGAACAGAAATGTCCAAGTTTTATTCCCACTGAGATGTGTGTGAGGGTTTCATACATGCCCCTGGGAAGGGATGCTAATTATTTGTCTTATTTTAGGAGTTTTTGTAATACTGGACCATCCCTTGTCAAATGCCCAGGTTCCACAGATCATAATATTAGGTATGTTATCATTTTTTGTCAAAGGGAGCACAAACTTAGTTTGGTTTCTTTCATCTCTGCCATGGGGAGATGCAAAACTTGTTTCTTCAGCAGCGCAGTCAATGCCCTTTCTGTTCTGTTTGTACAAAGAAAAATACAAAGAATCTTGAAGAAGCAACCAACTACATTAAACTACTTTCGTATTCTTATTACAAAGATCAAGCATGTCAGAAACCTTTTGTTTTCTCCCTTGGAACCTGTCTTTTTATGTAGGCATTTCTTGAAACACCACAAAAAATTCCTAAGTCCTCACTTCATTTGCCCTTCCGTTTGGAACAGGAGGAGAGTCATACAATAGAAAAGGACAGTTCATTTTCCTGAATGTTTTTTTTTGACAACCAACAGCATGGCAACTTAGAACTGCCACTGTCCCTTCATGTCTTTGGGTCTTGGCCAGTTGTCTGCACAGAAAAAAAGCCCATTATGTCTGGATTCCTTGCAACAGCTTTTATAAGTGGCTGCTCCTGCTGTTGTGTGGCTGCTGCCCCACGCCTCACTGGAGAGCACTGATATCCCATGAGCTGCTCATCTGCTCCTCTACCCCGTGTGCTCAGCCAGGCAGCCTGGCAGACTTGCAGGAGTGCTGTGCAAGACTCTGGTCTCTGGTGTGCTTGCCCTGACATCGTACATCGACTGCCTCCCTGGCATGGAAGGGGACACAGATGTGGCTCTGTGCTCTGATGTGGGTCCCCTGGACAGTGCTCCTTTCATCTCTGAACCACTGGGCCATCAGTCTCATTCGTAGTGATACACATGGCTGCTGGCTCAAGCTCTGGGCATTGATGGGCCTGGACATTTATCCCTGGGCAGCATTTTGCAAGGCTGCCAACCTCTACCTGACCCCACCCTGTGTGGTTCATATCTGTTTCCTTCACATGGGGAAAAGATCACTGAAGCACAGCTCTGTGCGAGCTGGAGCCCAGATATAACACACACTGGTCAAAAGCATTGAAAAGCACCTCACTGTGTGTCTCGCTCTTATCACATAGACTTTCTTTCCTTCACTGCCTGAGAACCACAGAGCACAGCAGTTAGGCTTGAGTTAGTCCCTGTGTCTCCACACTGTCTCTGAGAAGATGCTGTGGAGCACCTCTTTCTCTCCAGACACCTAATCTGGGTCTCTTGACCTCATTATCTGTGGAATAGAGGCCATCTATAAGAGATTTTTCTTACATGATTGCTGACTGTATGGAAACTCTTGCTGTAATACTTTCTCCCCATTTGATTTTTAACAGATTTGGACACAATTCCACCTTATTCAGAGATGTATCATCATTCCTTCTGAAATCCTAGAGTGTTTGAGGATAGCTTTTAATTTGGAAGTCTGCATAGGTTCAGCTGGTGCAGGAGATCAGGAGAAAAAAAATGGATAAACACAGAGCTATGTGCTTGCTGACTGAGCCTCTCTCCTGTTTAGACAGAGTTTCATCTCTGTAAAGGTTTTGCTCTTTACAGAGATGCTTTACTCTAACATTTTTAATGAGATTTTTTTACAATAGTTTCATTTCTTAGTCCCTTATATGCCCTGGGCACTTTGGAGATTTAATGTAGAGAAAGGAGATGACTGACTGAATTCCTGGTGAAATATCAAATACTTGTAGTCTCCTGAAAATCAAAAACTTCACTTAGTTCTTCAACTTTTCTTACATGGCAGCACCCATTCTGTTTTACATGGTGCCAACAAGACACTTTATAATTTCTGGACATAATAACCCCTTCTACCTTGGCAGCTCAGCAAGAACAGCTTTCTCTGAAACCTCCCTAATCAATTGACTTCGCCAAGTCATTTGCTTAACAAATCCTGCAGTTGCTTCCAGCAGTTGCTTTTCCCACAAGTGATACCAAATTAATGGATTTGTAGTCTCTTGGTGAGTCTCTTGGCATTTCTTTGTCTGATTAGGCACACTCTGGCCTGCTGGGAGAAATGTACTGCATTGATAAAGATGCTGGATGAGGTTCATTTCATGTCCCACTTTCTTGTTGCATTCTTGGACTCATGCATGTCAAAATGTTACAACGAACATGGATAGGATTAAAAAGCTCAAAGTCCCTCAATATGGGCACATCTCATGTCATGATTATTACAGACTCCTAAGGGTCCTAGCAAGTCCTGCATGCTATTCCAAATCTGTCTGGCATTTAAGATCTTGGACTAAATGCATAAGAGAATATTCCTAAAATATATTTGGGGCTTAACTATACATGCAAATAGAACATTCCTAAAAGTAGTCTAAGGACTTAATAATCTAACTTAATGCCCCTTTCAAATGATACAAAACAAAGCTGTATATGAAGTGACTACATTTTTAAGCAATGATATTTCGAGCACACAGCTGCTTTCCGAATACCATTTTCTCTGTCATATGTTTACAATAATTGTCCTTAAACAACAGACTTCTCTTAGAAAGAAGAGCAACAAACAGGGTTCTGTTCATTTTCTAAACAGCTTCAGCTCCATTCCTGCCTTGTACTAGAAATTGTTTCTTTTCAAGGTAATTCAGCAAATCCCAGAAACAGCTCATGATTTCATCCCCACTGCCCATGAAAATTCTCACACTTCACTTGGACATTCTTACCTTGGCCACCAGTCATGCTATGCATATCACAGAGTTCATGGCTTCTTTCACTGAATCTGTGTTCAGACTGCTAATAATTTCCAGTTTCCTTAATTTAGGTGCCAAACCTAACTGCTCCCCTAAAACTGGCAGGTTCCTCTGGCCTTAGGCTTCCCTCAAGGACACGTACTAATTGTTGGGCTGAAGAGGTGCTCTAGGACTTGAGGATTATGAAACCACTCTTTTCAGCATCTTTGAACAGGAATCCTACCACCAAGCTGTTGTGTAGCTGGAGCAGGAGAGCTCCCTACACCTACTTGTGGCACTGAGGCATTTCACAGCCAGGAATACAAGTCACAGCAGAGTGAGAAAGAAGGGCAGGCAGAGACACTTAGGTCAGCCTAGTTGCTGAGGCACCAAACCGGAAAGGGGGAGATACAAACGTTTCTGTTTAATTTCTTTCCGACAGTAGTCCAATATATGCTCAAGAATGGAGCAACTAGCACTCTAGTTCTGGTTCTTGCTGTGGATGTCACCTACTCAAGACAGTCTTGGATAAGATGGGAGCTATAAGCCATGTTTGGCTTTGCATGCTAATCCTACATTCACAGGTTATAAATTCTGATTTTAACAGTCCTATTCTCCCGTACTCTTCAATCAGCAAATTACTTCATTCTCCCTAAACCACTGGGCTGGAGAAAATAGGAACTTGAAACACCCACAGGTACAGTTGAAGGCAGAGTATTTGAGGTAATTGTCCCTCTTCAGTCAACAGCTCCTATGAATCTGATCACCCTTCTTCAGTTCTGGGGACTGGTAACACTGGTATAGCTCAGCAGCTCTTGATATTGCTATGAGAAGTTTCCTCGGTTTGTTGGGGGTTCTTTTGGGTTTTTTGTTTTCCTTCTGAAAGGCTTACTTCTCCTGTTCTTATCCTGTCAGTGATTCCTAGATGAGTGCACTTTCCTTTCACTTCGTTTTTTTTTACCTAAAGGTGAAGCTAACTTTTGCTGGAGTGAATATCCAGGGGATTCTCACCACTTCATCAAATATGAGTAGTTGGATAAATGTCTCTTAATGTCTTGGAAAATGTGCTCAAACTCTTCTCACTAGTTTTGATCCACAGCTACTTCAGAAATGCTATCCCTTGAAAGGCACTCAACACTTGATACATTTTACCTCCAATTATTATCATCAGGACATTTCTCACATTTTATAACTTACTATTATACTCATCTCAAACAGACCCTTAGTGGGAAAAAAATTTATTCTTTTCCTGACAGTGCTTTTGAAAACTCCTCTCTGTGCCAGTAACACTACCTCTGGCAGCATGTCCTTGTTCCCAGCAGGCTGACTGGGACATTCCTGGTATAGAGCTTCGTTTCAGGTCAACCCAGTCAGGATCTCCTCTAACACTTTCAAGAAGAACACTCTGAGTAATGGGACCTGACACCATTCTCTGTTGACATTATTTATGTTTATCCTTGGGCAGTGACATCCAGAACAATGTCTAGCACCACAGCAGAGCAGAATCAACCCAGGCAACTCCTATGGCCATTTAGAATTAACAGGTATGCAACTAGAGCAAGAAATATCACTCTGTCCCTCTAGCAATGTACATGTCTCCATCCTATTGTATTTCACCTTGAAGGATACTTGGGTTTGCTTCTGGCACCAGGGTTCACCAGAAACATCTCCTCCTTCTTCACGTATGTGTAGAAAGGCAATGGTGAAGCAAAAAGGAATCCCACTTAAGGCATCAAAATGCTCTTTCTGTTGTCATGACTGTTGATGCCTGCATGTTCTGGCAAGACATGAAATTCATTTTAACTCACGGATTTTCCTTTTCAGTCACTGGCTATTATGCCTTGTGTTTTTTCTTACTACGGGCAGCTCCATGATCTGTTTTTATGGTATCTGTGACTTACTTTTTTCTTTTCTGCTAAGACATTTCAAATTATCTGCAGGTCAACATTATGGGAGTATTAACATTTGCCCTAAACTTCAATATGAGCTAAGCAGCTGTCTTTTGTACAAGCAATTTCTGTTTTGTTGTCAAGGGTTAATTAGCTTTACAGTAGTACTTCTTTGTTTCCCCCTCTCACTGTCTTAGAAGTTTAAGGGTTCGGGGGGAGGGTTTTTTGTTACAGATCACAGCCTGCTGTTTTACCAGCTGTGAAATGGCAGGATTGACTCAGAAACCTTTTATCAATCACAAAATATGTTAGACCTTCACCTTCTCTTCACTATCAATTTAAAAACATACTGCTCATTTCAAAGGCAGTGCGACACTTTTCAAATATCTCTAAGTCTCATGGATAACTATCTCTGTCTGAGTGGACAGAAAATGATTAAAAATGTCTTCAAGATCACCTACTGTCAAAAATAAAGCTGCCCACTTTCTTCTTTTTCCTCTGCAGAGATGACCTTAAGCTGACTTTGCACTTTCCTCAATTATCTACCATTTTCCTTGAAAACTCAACACTGGCAGCTTCTCTCTGCCTTTTAATTCCAGAAGTTCTGGCCCTATACAGCTTATGCTGTTGTGTGCTATCTGGCCAGTGCTCAGAGCCACGGAGTATCCCAGAGGTGGGCTCCCTGTGGCATCTCAAGCTATAGCTGGTTAATATGAGGTTATCTGAGAGTCTGAAACACATTGCAGCTAGTTCCATCTGGCTCTTGGCAGACTCCCTCAAAGCTATCATTTCTTCTTGCCTTTTGTGATCATTTCCTGGTCAGATTGAATGTGTGCTGTCACCTCCAGACATACTTTTCTGGTATCAACCTCCTCTCTGTTATTAGCATTCACAATTATGTCAGTATAATGGAAGTCAGCTCTGTGGTGGAGCAAGTTGGCTGATCCATAGCACTGGAGGAGACCCCGTTAATGGAGACCTTCCTGGAGAAGGTCCTCAATTCCTGTGGAACTGTTGTCTGTGGCATTTCAAAGATGCTGCCTGTCTTCCTGCTTTTGAGTTTTGCTGTTAAAGTTTCCTGGTAGTTTTTGCCCCTGACTATACTCTTTGATCCAAGGGATAGAATATCTGTGTGTTTGCCCACTGGCCCCAGCTTCGGTCACATTTTCAACCTGACTACAAGAGGTTATGAAATGGAAAACCTGAGCAGACATCTGTGGACATTCCAGACATAAACCCCAAACGGATTTTCCTCAGCCTATTTCCCTTAGCATGAAGTGACACTCTCTTGTACAGCAGCTGATGTGCTGCTCAGCCAAATGTTACTGTCAGCAGATAAGTCATTTAGCTCATTCCGTTAGTCACACATACGTGTTTCACAGCACTGCATACTCTGTTGCCTACAGAAACAGGATTGGGGTGATATTAGCTGGGGGGAATAAAACAGAAGATTTGGCACTTACAGCAGACTTCTGAATGAAGAATCAGACTTTCAAGTATCAGCTTTTCCCCTGCTCAAAACAACAAAATGTTGGGTCTTGGAACAGGCAGCAGGTACCTTGGTCATATGGTGAAGGCTATGTCCTGTAAGTGTTCCTTTGAACAGGCTGCTCTGCTAACTGTTAAGCTCCCCACAGCAAGGTCTTGGAACAATCCTGCTCTGGATCCCAAGTGCCAGATGAGTCTGATCAATGAATGACCAAGGAGGCTGATCTGATGCACATTGTCACAGAGCAGTGAAAAGTCCCAGTTTTCAGCTGCAAATGAATGAGAAGCAAGTTGGCCTACCATCCAGCACAGAGTTCAGAGCCTGTGCAATGCTCATGTTCATCTCAAGAGACTTTCCCCTTTACTGAGGCAGAGAAGTGGTATATTATCTCAATAGACTTCTGAAGAGAAGAATTAAAAGCATTTTGGATTTGATAGCTCAGTCGATGTAACAGGACTTCTACACAAAGTACCCATTAAAGCATCTAGTGATTATGGTTGTATACCTGACTTACAACCTACATTTCATTTGGTTTCACTGCAGTCCCAGGGAGCTGCAGCACCAGAAAAGTCTTATGCAAGTGTGTGCCAGGTTTACAATTCTACAAGTCTCAGCTGTTGAAGAGTTCAGCAAACTTCCAAATGCAGTTGCATACCCAGTCAGTTGGCAGCTGCCAGCAAGCTAAATGAAAAAGTCCCAACTCCCCCCAATATATACTAAGCACTGTAATTACAACCCTATCCTGTAAACCTCTGGTGTCACCGAGTCTCTTCTATAGGAAAAGAATAGTTGGAAAACTACCACAGCTTCTTTTAATAAGATATTACTGTGCTTTTATTGAACTCCAGTATCAGGCATCATTTTTCAAGAGCGCCACGGAAAATTAAATTCTTGCAATATCCCCTAATTGGATTGCATTTTAATCTATTATTTAGCCCATAATGCAAGACATTTATATTTTGGTATTTTCTATCTCAAAAACAACTCCTCCTCACAGATCCCACTTCTTCATAGTCATGAATAATGACATCACAGTCATTTCCATGGAAAGACACTTACCTCACAATCTTTATTGTGTTATCAAACAGAAGCAGCTGGGTAATGTGGGTGAATAATCCTCTTCTGTATATTCAGCAATAGAAAAATGAATACTGAAAATTACTAACAAACTGAATAGCTACTTCTATAAATACTCCCCTTCCAAAAGTTTACCCTATTTTAAAAGCCACTTGTTAAATGCTATTTAGTATATATATAAAGACTGCTGGATGAAGACCAAAGTCCTTGAAACAGACATGAAAAATACCTCATAGCTAAGTGTAAAGTAAACTTCTTTATCTGTTTGTCTTATCTGTATGACTTTTTTGTCCCCATCAGCCATAAAGAGGCATTTTGCTTTCTATCACTACCAGCTGCTGGAGCATTTTTGTTTTTATACAAGGAAAAAATAAAGCAAATATGCGTCTTGTACATCAGTTACCATAGCACTTTCCACCACTGCCTTTCATTCCTCTCAATGTTAAGAGGTGACACTAAGCCCCTACTCGGATTTAGAACCATCAACCTTCTCCACAACAAATGGAGACAAGTAGGCAAGTGACAAGCAGTGAACACAAAAAGTCTTTTCTGAAGAGTCAAAGAATTCTGTTTAATCAGTATTAGTTGAAAAGGATGTGAACTACAGTGGGAAAACACCCCAATAGTTTCAAACCAACCTAATTTTGGCCAAATTTAAAGTCAATGCCAGTGACTACAGCAGCTTGAAAGGAAACAAATTTCAGTACACCATGACCTGAACTGCTTGGGTGCTCAGCAAGGTAACCCGCCATGTTGTTATGACTGACAATAACAATGTTAACAAAGGAAGACAGCCCAACAGCATCTGGGCATTGTGATACCACTCACTGTTAGAAAAGAAGTCCTGCCCTACAAGGGGACAAACTTTGTGCTACTGATACATGTTCTGTCTTTGTGCTTAGGTGATAAAGCCAACCATTTGTATTGCATGCAAAATCCAAGCCATAGTCAAATGATTTGTCACTGAAGGCAAACCTCTCTGCATGTGGAGAGAAAATGTGCACCAACCAGCACTGAAAACTCATGAGGAGATTTTGGACAATAGAGCTATTCCTCTTCCCTCACACTGAACAAGTAAATGGGATCTTTTCCCCCTCTTTTCTCTTTAAAATATTAGAAATCATTACCAAAACTTGGCTATTATATTCCCTGTGCTTAAAAGCCCGTTTTCTTCTTCATGTGAAAAGAACATTGAATGCATCACATTTGCTGCTGAACAAATGCATTTGCCAGTTCTCTTAAATGCCAGCACAATTACTCTAGCAGAGTTAATAAAGGGGGTGGTAATGTGAACAGCCTTATTTTTGTCCTTAGCGCCCCAAAAGGAAATGTGTTTCTTACTAATAATAGTGTATGTGATAGAAAATACCAAGTACATGCAACTGTTCTCATTCACTTGCCAAAATGGAGAATTCACATCAGGGCTTAAAAAAGTAAAACAAAACAAACAGAAAAACACCCCAAGTAAACCAATTAACCCTTCCCCTTCTACCAGTAATTCCTCTAAACTTGAAGCTTGAATCTGAATTGTTTTGCCAGTGACCAGAGGGTGAGTTAAAGGGAAGAACAGAGCTCATATTTAAATTCCCTGAGGAGCTTGTAAGAAACCATCCTGTCTGTCACTTTTTTTTTTTCTCCAGTCAACCGTTAAGCACACCCTGCCAATGTAAACCAGACCTGTGGAGGAAACAGCTTATTCACACCCAAATTTATTTCTAGCCATCCATTTTTTTGTAGCACTCAATACAATTCTGACAGGCTCAAACATTCAACAGTCATAAATCCATTTTCCTCTTGCTTCTCCCTGGAGAAATGGTGTAACTGGGCTTGAAACCAGGGAGACTTAACTGAAATTTATTAACAAATGTCACAGGCTTTTGTTTGTTTTGGTTTCTGATTTTTGAAGCTACATGTACTCACAGTTGCACATCCAGGGTTTTTTGTAGCCACAATGACAAGGAATGACATTCTTTACACTCACAATTTCCAGTGGCTGAAGCTGTAGGGGAAAAATAAAGGTGATTCTTTGTCATACAACTCCAGATGGAACAGATATAGCAATGCTGCTGCCTTGTTAGTTCAAGCCCAGTATGTTTAAACCCCAGACTCACAGCATACTGCCTTCAAGGGTGCTGGAAGCAAATGCCACACCTAATTCAAGGGAACAAAATGGTAAAAGATAGTTGGATGAGGGTATATGCCTGCATCTCATTACCAACTTACCCCAAATTAGCAACCAGCTCTCAGAGAAATGTCTACTGCTGAAAGTTTAACAGATGATACTATTCCCTCTGCGACCTAACCAGGTATTTCTTCCCAGGCTTCGAGGACTTCACGACACCGGAAGAGCTGTGTCCGTGGGAAGCAGCCCGGGGACCCTGTGCCTGGGATGTCACTTTACCAGGAGCCTGTTCTCACAGGCTGGGCCATGGGTCTGCATGCGGGACTGGATGGGGGGCCCGTGGCAGGGCAGGGCAGGGCAGGGCAGGGCTGCGGGGAGCTGGAGATGAGCCTTGTTGCAGTGCTGATGGCACAGGGGGATGATGGCCCTTGGGTGTGACATGGGGTGCTGGCCCTGGAGTAATGGGGGGAGCCCCAGGGGTGGGCGGGGCTGGTGGTGTCAGGATGGGCCATGGCAGTGTCACAGCAGGGTGTGGTGGAGCATCCCTGCACCCTTCCCCAGCCACATTATAATCTGAGAAATGCTCATTAGGCCTCTGCTGTGACACAGTCTAGGGCAGTCTGGCAATGGGTCTTCTCTCAAGCATGGGATATTTTCCCTTCAGGAGGAGCAGGACTTTCCCTGTGCCCGCAGATTTCTGGAGATCTATAAAGCCTTCCCCCAAGCCACTACAGATACCCTGGTGCAAAAGATAAATTCCTTCCTAAATAAAGCCCAGGTTTAAAGAGGGCCCACAGGGTTATAAGTACACCAAACCCCTGCTGTTTGCTACAGGAAACTCACTCTTTGTCTTTGACTCACTCTCTGACCACAGTGTTCCAATGGGAAATTGTAGTGAGTACTTTTTCTCTATGGAGTGAGGGCTCTCTAAACCCTCACAAGCTTCTGGTTGAATCCACTTAAGGTCAAGTAGCAGCTTAGCAGTCATGTCCTGAAAATTCATTTTTGACAGCCCAGGTCCTGAGGACAGGTCCTTCCTTTCTTCCCTGTTGGTGCTCTTTGGAGGGCTCTGTGGGACCAGGCAGCCCCTGCTTGCAGGAGCCCATCTGCACTGAGCATCAGGGGGTCTCCACCTGCCCACCCAGGGCTCTGGCATGGCAGGTTCCCTGTCAGACCCAGGCTCACTATACATTCTTCAGTGAGCTTGAAGACTGAACAAAACCCAGACTGATCTCCACAGCTGTCTAGATTTTGGGGGAGGTGGTGAGGATCTGGGATCTACAGGGCCAGAGATACACCAATGGGCTTCTGCACATTGTTAACAGCACTCCTACCAAAAAGCATGGGGCACCAAAATCCTGCAGTGAAAAAAATCGCCTTTCTCTTATGTATTTGGAATGAGGAGCCAGCACAACTGACAGCTTTCTGGGTGTTCATCTTACACCAGCCCTGGTGCATGGATAATTTTCCATAGCTTGATAGTAATGTGGCAAGCTTATGGCCTATGTGGTAGGAGAAGTAGTTTCTTTTAAAATCATTCCTAAAAAGCATACACAGGTGAAAAGCTAAATATTAGGGCCATTCCTAGCCTCTTTAGGCTTATGGTCATTCCCAGCTTATGCATAACACCAGTCAGTCTAATAATTTTCATTGTCAAGTGTGAAAATGCAGTATTTCAAAGCCACCTTCTTATTTAAGACTGACAGCATGAAATGGGGAAAGTGCTAAGAAAAGCAAATCAAAACAAAGCAGAAAGAAAATTAAGCCTTGTGTGTTTCTTTTATTATTACTTATTTTCAGTTACTGAGAATTTTATAGACTCTCTGTCTATAGACTAGTCTATTTTTTGTTGCTTTCTGAAGACATTCTTCAATGTGAAGTAGTGGCATGGCTCCCTGGGCAGAGAGCTGTCAGCAAAGCCAAAGCCATGCCATGCAAACCAGGCCCACACGAAAACTTGCCACATGTCTCAGAGAGCTGTCTCAGGGAGCAGCAATTTTCTGAGAGGAATATTTCCTTTTCCCCCAATACTTTCAGTGTCCATATTTTTATGGGAGCCCTTTTAGCACAGTATTTATTTCTGAGTCATACAAATCAGCTCCAAAGCTTGGGTAATGCCAAAAATGGGCAATTCATATTCATTCACGCTCTTGTACACATCTCTGCTCTCCTAAAATGGAACATGTGCCTGATGAGATTATTTACTTTCTAAATGTGTGGCAGGGAAGGATAGAGAGTGTGCAGGAGACAATGGCAGTTGCACTGGAACAACATCAGTAAGGCATTTGCAAGCAAAAACTTCACAGTTTGCTTGACCTCTGCCAAACTCTGTGCAGTTTGGTTATGATGGTGTATTAGAAACTCTTTGGGACAGATTTTATTGTTATGCCCTTTAAAATACACAGACATGTGCTCCATTGGTTAATTCCCAAAATAAGGGTGCTGCTCAGTATGGAGATGATTCATTCCTAAGATGTTCACTTTCGCAGGGAAGAAAACTGTTAAGGCCATCACCTGTGCTGTCCTCTTATAGGGTCCAGGGCTTTTTGAGCATCCCCATCTGCAGCAGGTTGAGTCTGCTGTGACTCATCCTGCACATACAACTCTCAATCAGTTCCCATATCTCAGTTCTAATGGATAATGCAACACAGAAAATGCTTGGGGAGCAAATCTCTCCACTCCCTGGTGTACATGCAACACACAACACTTTGCAGCACTGATAGACTATCCCAGTGTAAGTGGGAAATGCTCACCATGCTGGCCTGCAGCCAGCAGGCAGTCCCCTTGGTCAGATCCCATATTCAAAAGCAAAATATCTTGTGCCCATGAGGCAGTGGTTAACTGATCAGTATTCAACACTTTCTCTCAGGTCTCTCTGGCAATAAGCAACAAACCTGGATAAACCTATGTCTCCAAAGTTATTACAGCAGAAAATGACATTCCTGTCTTTTTCCAAAAATATTAAACATGATTTCGGGTTTTACAAGTGTGTTCCTTACCCACATTCCTGTCATGGTGTCCCCTGTGTCACAGGCATGCTTATATTTATGCTAAAATTATGACAGAAAGAACAGGATTCTGGAATATCTTTAGGGAATGATTTTGTAAATACATATTCTGTGCTATGAGTCCACTTCAAAAGTAAAAAAGGGGAAAAAAAGAAATGAAAAGGAAAAAAATCACCTCAGCTCTTCAGAAGTATTTTATGAACCTCAGGGATGAGTCAGCACTGGCAGAGATTTAACAGGATGCAAAGAGGGGCTGATTCCACACCAAAGCAGGGAAATCGCCATTCCTTCAGTTTGATGGCTGATTTCTTTAACTAGAGCTTCCCTTACCATCACAAAGAGCCCCCCACCCCTCACATGTGACTGGCAGACAGTCCGCCCTGGTTCTACACTGTGCATGGACAACCTTGCCCATAACCTGTGCTGGGGGTGTTAAGTAACAGAGACAAGTATCCTCCACTACATTGAGAAGGATACAGAAACTCTGTTTCCTTTTTCTTTTTAGCTCCCCAGAAAAATGGAGCTTCTCCAATAAACACCCTCACCTTTCTTCATCAGGCATGGGATTTCATTATCAGGCAGAGATACCTCTAATCTCTCAAGTACCTTTCAATTTTACTTGCTACTAGGGCACTAAGATTCCCCTCTCTATGGCAGATAAAATGGTTTCAGGGGTGGAGGTCAGTTCCCTGATATATTTAGACAGAAGGCTCTAATCACTTCAGGTTTTGTCCAAGTGAGAGCTGTGAACATGCTGCATTTCTAAAATCCACTTATTAACACGATAACTAATCTAATTGATGCCTTCAGATGCTTGAAAGCTAAAGGCAGAAGCAAGCGTGCATACACATAAAGACAGCTTCTACATTTTTAAGCCAATTTACTACTTGCCTAGAATTAAAAAGAGGATGACAAGTCTAGATCTGCAAGGAGTTTAATCAGTTAGCAAACTTTAACTATGGCTGACAAGGCAGAGTTGGATGATGCCTTCCCTACCACACATAGGACTTTCTTTTGTGCTCTTAAGTATTTTGAGTCTAAATTTTAAATAATGTGTTACACTCTGTCATTTTAAAGTTTGCATACAGATTCCTGTGACAGAGTTGCAAAAATCCATTCTGGATCATTTTTCAATCAACAGGTAAAAGGAAAGACAAATTGCTCCCAGCTACTCTTTCAATGCATCCAGCATTTGTAACAGCAGAAAGTATATTCTAGGTAAAGCCCTGGTTTAACGTGGGCCTAACAAAATATTCCAGCAGCTCACTCAAAACAAATTGGCAAGAGGAGTTTGCTGAAGGAAGAGTAGAACAGTCTCGCCTCCTTTAGTGGAAGGACCAAATGTGAGTCTGGAACAGCTTTTCTGTTGTTCTCAGCACTGAATGGCAGTCATGCCCTTGGTTTCCCGTAAGTTCTGCCCCAGAATCAACACTGGACTGTTACCTGCATGACACACTCAATTCAACAGGAAGGGAAGAGCAGTGATCCTTTCTAACACCAATATCAAACTGCCTTTGAACAAACATGTAGGTTTAGTTGCTAATTCCACACATGGAGTATGAAAGAAAGGCCTCAGGTTCCCAAGTCTTTTCAGTTTTAGATCAAATTGCTACTTCTAGGGGTGGAAGTAGTGTCTTTCCTGCCCCAAGCACAGCTACAGAGTGCCATATGAATAAACAGAGCAAGGCAAGAGGTCAGAGAGATTTAACAGTACTCTGACACCTCAAGTTTGGATTACTTAGAAACTGGATCAAATCCTGTGGCAAGGCTGACCTAACTCATGATCCTAAGAGCTCGATAAATTGAATTCCACAGAGGTCACCATGTATTGGTTTTTGATGAAAGCTTTAAAAAATAGGCTTGGTTTTGTTGTTGCTTTTTTTTTCTCTCCACAGCACTATAGTTCTGACAGTGTTGTATAAGCATCGTGATTTCTCTTGCTGCTTTGAGACAAGTTTCTTTCCAAGCCCCCAGCATGCTGTGCACTGAGTTTTCCTTGGTCTTTCTCTTCACCCCAGAGGGTGCTATGTTTTCATGATGTATTATTAAAGTATGTATGTTGTTTATGAGCTACCCTGGTATCCTTCAGTAGGGAGACACAATCTAAATGTAAAATAGCATTACTGTGATAAATAAGGAGAATTCAAAGCTCTTGCACCTTTACTGTATGTATGAGATGTGCTTGGATGCTAAGAGCTACCCTCTTTTGCATGTAAAACACTAGCACCTTCTAGTTTCTTCACTGAGATCTGTAAGTACAGAAACAAAGTCTGACTTCTAAATGACTAATGCATGCAACTGCACTGCAGACCCGAGAAGTTCCTTCTGCAGCCACCTGGAAACGACTGACTGATTCATAGCAAACGGTATCTAATAACAAGAAGAAACAGCATTTAATAATGAGAGTGAATTGGAAAATTATCCTACCCCATCAATTGACAGGAAGCTTTTGAGGTGTTTTGTTGATTCATAGAACACAAAATGTGAGAACTGGGAGAGACAGAGGCACAAAACCTAAAATGCTTCACTGGCATTAGCCAGGCATCTTGTGGTGCAATGGGTGTAATTCCCTCCCAAGAGAGTTCTATGGGGACCGTGTACAAGAGCTGCCAAAAGTGAGGTGGCAATGACCCTGCTCTGCGGCACTCTTTTGACTTAATAGGAACAGCTGGTCAATGAAGTGTTTGTTAGAAATTTAACAAGGCTCAAACAGTGAGAAACGTCTGCCAATAAATCAAAAGGGAGCACCAAGCTAAATGAGGTTTAATTTAAATTCGTACCTTGGGCTGACAGATGAGAGCTTCATGGCTCTTCTGCATTGCATTAGCACTCACACGTCTGTGCCCACATCAGCAGCAGCAGCAGCTCAGGGAAGATGATTCTGAGTGGCAGCCTGGGGTCTTGTGTGTGTGGCAGTCATGTGAAAGTGTGCATCAAACAAAAGCAGGGCTAGTGGGGAGAAGCAATGTGAAGTCATTTCTACATAAAAGCACATTTTCCAAGCCATTTGAACACAATGAAAGCCATCTCAGCCCCAGATATTTTCAGCTCTGCTGTGCTCCGTTGCTGCCATCAGCTTGGTTCCACTGTTTCCTGGCAGAGCAAGCTGCCATATCAGAAAAGGCTGTGGCCATAGGGAGGGTGTCCCCCACTGACAGCTGGGGATAGCAAGGGGAGGGAAGTCATCTAACATTGCTGTTTCCTTGCCAGAGAAAGCCCTCACCACCTTCAGCGAAAGGCCAGCTTTCCCTGAGCCCTCAGGATATGGTGGGTCGCGGTAGAAACCTCCACAACGTCACCTCACAGAGGGTCGAGGGTGGCCATCACTGGCACCAGGGGTTCATGCATCCATCCTGCTTCACTGGGCAGTTTTCATTTTGGCAGCAAGGGCTAGATTTCACCTTGAGACTCTCTCAGGCAGACTGGGTGCCTTTGATCCCCTTGGGAGATCAGGAGAGTTATGCCAAGGGAAGCATGGAGCTTTGCTGGCTGTGCCTGCGTGCCGCTCTGCTCTACCATGAGCAATGCTGACTTATTTTCAGGCAAATGATCAGTTGCACTTATGTGACTTTGGAGGAAAGCTTTATGGCTTTTCTCGTGGGCAACCTCAGCAATTGCAACAGTGGCAATTTCACTTCAGACTTTGTGCTGTAGCCAAGCGCATTTAGCTCCCATACCTGGTGCTCGCCTGAAGAAGGCTGGCATCCCAATTCCAGCTGTGCTGCACCTCATCGCACAGGCTCCCTCACCTTTGCTCTTGGGGGAGCTGAATCTGCTGCTGAAACAGCATCCCCTTTGCCAGGAAGCCTCGGGGTGCCATCAGTGAAAATAATTGCTTTCCAGGCAATTGGGGTAATGGAAGCAGCCACGGACAAGAGTAGTAAGTGGGATGTTGCTACACCACAGATGTGAGTGATGGACAGGTGCCAAGGTGGCTATCTGTGTACCTCCATGAGGCAGAGTCCTGGAACCCGTGCAGGACCAGGCAAACCCAGAGTCCCCTTTCTGCCCTCCTGGGCCTCTGCCCAGGAAAAGCTGGAAAGCACAGCAGAGGTGCATGAGCAGCACACTGTGCCTCAAAAGATCTTTCGTGTTGCCCAACGTTGCTTGCATTGAATCTCTGACAACACATGGAGCTGCTGGAGTGTTTGCTCCCAATTCACAAACCAAGGTACAGGGCTGGTTGTCCCTTTGCCTGGGATGTGGTGTAACTGCAGAGGCAAAGGAGAGAGTGAAGATGCAGAACAGATGAAGGATGAGCTGCAAGGTGGATTTCTTTGGGCTGTGCTGTCTCTGCATTCTGCATGGCTACTCTTTGCTTGAGTTGGGAAATCAGTCTAGTCTTTCTGGTTTTTTTTTGAAATGAAATTAGAGATAGCCAAAGCATGACACATACCACAGAGAGTACCAGGGGGTATTTCTGGTCTATGAACAAATCTAAATAAATGCATTTGTATGGAAAGAATTGTGACCATTTCCTCACATACTCACCATGCTCTGACTGAAAGAAACATTAACAAATTTATTATTTGTAAGGATTTCCAGAAGTATCAAATAAGACAGAAAATAGTGCACAAAATGCAAGAAGGGAAAAATTTGGGAATAACTGACTTATGCAGATATACTGTTATACTGACAGTCCAGTCAGCTTTTCATATACAAATACAAACTTAAGTACATGCACACACATATGGACACATAAAATGGATTAAATTAATTCTAAAGTTTTTGAAAACAGCAGCTAGACTTTTCACAAGGAAGCCATATTCCCTTCAGAAATCATCTGGTAGGAAAATATCAAAAGCAGAATGTTCAGGCTTTTAAAGAAATGTGTAGGAGCAAAACAAGCTTATTTCTGTTTTAATTCAAATTGAATCATATGTCTTATGTCAAAGCTATAAAAAACAAGAAAGGTAAAAGAGGTAATCCATGTACTACAAACTTAAAAAAATTATTAAATTATTTCCTTATCTTTACACAAAAGAATCAAAAATAAGTATCAGTTCCTAGCAAGAAATTCTCACTTCCTTCCTACCATTAAGAAGAAACTAAGGAGACACATCTTCTGTCATAGTCTGTTACAGCTCCTCAGGATTCAAAGGAACTAGGACAGTTTCTGACAATGGAGGACACGATCCTCAGATCTTTAGTAAGTGAAAAAGCATCCTGTCTGAAACCATCCTGGAGAGGAAGCTTCTCCAGAGGCAGCTAATAAATACCTTCTGGGCTCTGTAAGAGAGATCAGTCGATTCTGAGTAAAGGCACCACCATTTACTGCACGATGGGAGAAGTGCGGTGTTCCCTGGCCTTTTCCCAAGCCCTGGTGGAGCAGAGGGCAGGTCAGGTGAGTTTTCCAGCTGGCAGCAGTCACCATCTGTCCCATTGCCCGTGTCTGCCATTACGTAATGCCCCAGATTTGGCCAACTGACCAGGAGGCCCTGGAGAAGGAGCATTCCCAGATGGCAGTCTGCTGCCACCACAGGTACTTATTACACTGTCCCCTCCTCAGCTCTGGGGAGCCTGGGGGGAGGACAGTGTCCAGAATGGGGATGCATGAAGTCTTTAAGTAGTAGGAGCCTGCTTCTTCCCTCCATTTTTTCACAGGATCCTCAGATCCTCCTGGAGCAAGGGCTGTGCAACAGACTTTGGCTCTGAAGAATTACAGTAAGCCAGATGGTTCTGGAAAGTACAACACACTCTGCATCACATACTGTCTGCATGGGCTTAACATGCCCAACCAGGACACTGAGATACCACACAAAGGAGTGTGTCTGGGCTGGGACACAAGGAGGACAAAAGATCTAAAAATCTTCCGGCAAGCTGAAAAGCTTCCAGTAGCCTTGCAGCCATATTCAGCTAAATGACCTTAGACACTGATGCAACAAAAGGATGATGTCTGGTCCAGAGAGGATTTAGAGTGTGTAAATTAGGATCCCATAGGACACATACCTCCCAGTGATGTTACAGACAGTTTCAGAGCACCCAGGAAGCTGAGGGCTCCAGCAGAGAGCCACATCCATCCAAACAGTATAGACTCCTGCCACTCGCTGCTGCCTGCTCAGCACTTGTGTTGGTACATGAGGCAGGACATGCAATCTCTCCCTCCATTGCTGCAAGTCAGGACGAATCCACTCATTTCTCCTGACACAGTGTGGTGGAAGTTAATGTCATCTCAATGGCACCACTGGGTTATACCCAGCCTCCTTCCCTTCTTGGAGCAGAATGAGAGCTCTTCACAGCATGGCTTCTGTCCATGGGTCCTAGGCCACGATGCGAGCTCCTAGATACAAGAATGGAAATGAATAAAATAACAAAAAACCCAACAGTTCTTGCAACTACCTCCCTGAACTTCTTGCCTTCTCGTTCCCCTCACTCTTGGGTTCTGCAGCAATAACAGCAGCAGTAGAATTGAAGACTGAATAGAATAATACTGCTAAATTCACGTTATCTCTGGAAAATCTTCCCAGAACAGCCCAGAGTGGCCACATGATTTTAGATAAAGTGGGAGGATGTCACTTGCACTCAAAGGCCAAGACTAATTGCTGGGCTGGAGCCATTAATCCCATCTTAGCTGCACAGGTCTCCAAATCTCCTGTCTCTTTTGGGAACATTGAAATATTAGCAAACTAATCAAAAACTATCATCACCCTGAGCCATGGTCATCCAGAGATAGAAAACTATTCTGTGCCTTTGCACAAATTATGTTGGCTTCTTACACCACACCAAAGTAGCCTTTATTAGAGATTAAACCAGGTCCATAACAAACAAAAAAGATCGTTTGGCAGACCAGAAAACTGTATCAAATCACTGCTATAAGAAGAAAGACATTTCTAAGATGCTGTCTATGTATTTATTTTCTGCATATAGAATCAGTCATTTTGAATGCTTGATAAAATCAAGGACAATTATACTAAATTGAGCTTTAATTTCAGACTGTGACACACATCTACAGCTAAATATTTCTTTCCTCAGTGTTTGGAATTGCCAACAAGCAGCACAGACTAAGTTCAAATATCAGACAAGGTGGGAATAAGTTCATGAAGGTGTTGGAATACTTTGCATTACTCTCAGAACAGAAGAGTTTAAACAAGTTTTGTATTCCAAACCAGTATAATTTAGGATGAAAATAACATTTCAGGAGTTGAGAAGGGACAGGAAAAGGTCAAGCAGCAATGACCCAGCTAATGAGGAATCCCACCACTCTGTGCAAGAGGATGAATGAGCCCCATCAAGAGCTGAGCCGTCAGTATTTATGAACAGCATCACTAGCTGTGCTCTCTGGTTTCTGCACACTCAACATCACCTCTGGTGATGGTGCACCACTGGAGATCTGTGGAGAAATTATTCTTTATTGGCACAGACATAAATGTAACGACTGTTTTTAATCCTGGCCTCAAATTCAATTTTCACATCTTAAAACCCCAAAAACATTTTTCTCGGTTTCTTATAATATCTAATGTATCTGACTGTTGCAGGGTCTAGCTCTTCTCCAAGCAATTGGTGCTTCCCTGTGAATTGACAGAGCAATTGATCCTCCTGACAAAGTTTGCTTGTGCAGCAGCCTTTATTTCCATCCCACATTAGCTCTCAGTTTGACTCCAATTCTGAAAGGTCCCTGCTCCTGTATCTTTGATGGCAGGTTTGGGCTGGTTGTTAGCCCGGCACGAAGTGCTGTGCCTGCATGATTTTGGTCTTGTTCTTTATTCTCAAATCCTCAGATGACCTATGAGAAGAACAAAGCTTTTCCAAGCTGAGCAGATGGCTTGCAAGGGGATACTTGTTCAGGAAGGGCAGGCTCTGTTAATGACTTTTCCAAAGTTCCATTGTCCATTGCCAACCATGTCATTTCCAGAAAGTGAATCCTGTGGAAAGACAGCAAGGCAAGATGGTTTTAACAAAAGAGCACTACCCCTGGTCTATGTGAAAACGTTGTAAAAAGTTTGTGGCCATATGAACATTGTTCAAGCTGAATTTTCTACAGGTTTTGGATGGCTGAAGTTCTGCAGTGGGGGGGCTGAAGGGAAATGACTTGCACTTTTTGGATCAGTCAAGTCATTTAAGGCCAAAGAGACTAAATGAATCATTTAATTAGAGACCACATGGAGTCAGAAAAGGATTTTGATTCTATCCAAACCTCCTCTTATCATAGGAAGCCAAAGAGTTGGATATCACACAGCTTAGGAGGAAAAATTAATATCAAACTCCTTATGAAGTCTCTCATTTGTGAAAAATCCATCCAGCTCAGTCTCTAAAGCATGATGGCTGGCCTCTCAGCAAGGCACTATTCAAATCCTCCCTGACCAGTGACAGCTGCAGGGGAGGTGTTACATGTCTTACTAGAGGTTGGCAGAGCAACTTACACAGGGAACTGTGGGTCCAACTATTTCTCCCTCATCTCTAATGAACACTCATGTCTAGAACAATAAAATCTCCTCTTGTTAGTGATCACTTCAAAAGAAAAATCAGTTATGAAGATGATTAGGATACAGCTTGTGTGTAGTAAAACCTTCTAATGTCTATTTCCATCTACCTTTGAAATGCAGACTGCTACACAGAGGCAACCAAATGTCCTAGTTTAACCTCTTAGATTGTTATCAATTCAAAAGGAAGAACTTTGAGAAATTCAGCAAATCAAAGGCTTCACAAGAGGGTTCAAGAACTTCAAAACAGCCTCTTCTCACATGCAATACTTGCGTGGGAGAGCAGGGGGGAGGAAACACTCCATTAAGATCTTCAGTCAGTTTAGGACTTACTTCTATCACTTTCTGACAGCTTTTTCTATTATAAAAAAATTTGATCCCCTTTACAGGAGTGACTTATTACCAGTTCTGTTTATAGCACAGAGTGCCAAGCAAAAAACTTTCCCACCCAGAGATCAGCTTCCAGTCTCAATCTGCAATAACTAGCTACCAAAAAAATCTCTTAACAACAGGAATATTTTTCTATTATTTATTTTTTTAAAGAGATATAAATGCTATTTGAGTTATTAGCTGCCCAAGTACATCAGAAAACAGAAGATAAACGGGATGCACTTGCAAAATAGAGGTAGAGCCAGACACATAGAACACGTCAAAAGGGATTTCAATTGTGCTCTATTTTAAGAGTGACAAAACCATGCCACTGAAGTCTATAACCCAAGTATCACAGAAGTTTGCGACTTAATAAAGTTATAAAAAATGTTTAATTCTGCAGTAGGCACAGATGGAGTTGAGTAATTACCTGAAGATTTGTCTAAGAAACATCAAAGTGAAACATCAACTTCAATCACATTTTGTTGGAACTGATATTCTCTTTCATTTTCAGAAAGTTTAAGGAATTAACAATGGTCTGGACAACCATTTATTCTGATAATTTGGTATGCAGTCCTCCTAGTTATAACAAGAATACTTATTCCCTGGATCTAAGTTTACACATCATTCTACCTACCCACCAGCATTTTGGAACAGAGCCCTGTGTGTTGCGGAAGTTACAGCAACAGAAAATGCTATCCCCACACCCACTTGCATGGATGTTCTGAGGCTGAACTCCTCTTTATCCAGAGGAATAGAGGAGGAACCAAGCAAAACTAGACCAGCTTAACAGGATGTTTGAAAGGTAATGCTGATCCTGTTTGGAAAATATCACACCTTGAACTTAGTTGAATGATCTTCCTTTCCCTCTTTTGGGACACACTTTTTTCCTTCCTTTGAGTCACCAAAGCCCTGGTACAAAACATGGCAACAGAATATCACAGAATCACAGAATATTCTGAGCTGGAAGGGACTCGCAAGGATCATCGAGTCCAGCTCAAGTCAATGGCCCATATAGGGGATCGAACCCATAACCCTGGCATTTTTACAACCAAATTTTAAACAACTGAGCTAATCTCAGGGTCTCACCTTCACATCATTGTATTTTGATTTGAGATAGTTCACTACATCTGGAGCAACTGGTTTTTCCTCAATACTGAGCGAAACAGAAACAGGCAGTCTTTGTGATCCACCAGAAGGTTTGAGTTCCCATTTTGGGAAAGTCAGATGTGGCACTGATTTAGGGATGACAGCTATGAAGGAATAAGGCTGGGTTCCTATTTGGGAAATTACAGTGTTTTAAATATAAGGCTGAGATTGGAGATATTTTTAGCAAAATCATCTTCTAATTACTCTAGGCTCTATGCATGTGTAGTACAGCCCTCGTGTCCTTGGAAAAATGCAGAAGATTTTAGGTTGTCATGGAGGGTAATTTTGTACTCTGTCACAGGAGCATGGCTCGACAGAGAGAAGCGGTAGGTTTTGACATGGAAATGGCATTGTATACAGTAACTCCTCTGACTTTTTATCCCCATTTGCAAAGCAGGAGAAGAACCATCTTGTGGGGGCATAATCCAATGCCACTATCTTTGTGACCCTAGGATGGAGAGTACTCCAGAAAGATAGAATATTATTTTAAGCATTATTGGCAACAAATGTATTTGTGAGACCAATTAAAAATCTCTAAAAGGTCATTGTCTTGGAGAACTTTGAGCTCTGATGGACATTCACAATGAGCTTGTATAAGTGCTATCTTTCAGATTTAATCTGCATGTACTGTACGTGCACAATGTGGCACGTGCTGCTGTCCCTGACACTGCACAACAGCCGTTCACTTTTGTTAGAAAGTAATTGCAGTATTCTGGATGATGATTTGTTGACTAGTTAATGGCTGTCACTGAACATACTGTATGTGCATTAGCTGTCCTGTTTTAATGAGGAACAGAACTCTTTAACGTTCCTCTTCTGCCATTTTCCCATTTTTAATATGCAATTAAAAAATGATAAATACAACCTTCCAAAGGGGTTGGATTGGACAATCTCTAGAGGTCTCTTCCAACCTCAGCTATTCTGTGACTCTATGAAAATATCTTTGAGTCTTTAAACAGTGTTAGGGGGGATATTATCACTTGTATATGAACAGATAGCTGAGACACTGGCACAACTGGTAACATAAATGAGACTGTAGTGAGTTTCTTTTATCTCACACTGAGCAGAAATGCCTTCAGTTAATTACAAAATGTGAAGGTGAGAGCTCACTGAGTGCTATTTCAGACAGGTGCTTGTTCAATGTAACTTGCTAATATTTCTCCTGGAAGGCAGGTATCAAAACCCATCACCTGGCTCCCATCTGTCTGCCTTACTCAACACCAGCACACTAAATGCATTTCTCTGTAATGGACTGAAAGAAAATTCTGCATTGCCATCAAAAAGAGCACAAGGCTCGGGCTCAGGCAGGTGTATCTCAGGGGAAGTGTACGCACCCGTTGCTGCCTATGCTTGTGAGTCCCTGGACTAGTGTGGTTTGCCACAGCGACAGCAGTGGAACAAGCTGTGGTCTGCAGCTCTAAGTCTAGGCTTGGTGTTTCATTTGGCATGGCTGATGTGTGACATTTTTCTCTGAAAAAGGGAAACAATAACCCCTGTCCCCTGTGGTTTCATGAGGACCATGTTGTCTGTGACACGCACACTTCAGTTACCTGGAAGTTGCCTTGCTTGTTGCTGGCTAAAACTTTCACTGTGCTGTAATTTCATGTCAACATGATCATCTGTGTTTCATGGAGCTCATTCTGAGTAAGTCTGAGCAAAACTTTCCATTATATCTCATAAAAAAATTGCTGGTCTCTGATTCAATAGGGGTTGGCTGGTATCCCATGGCCCAGTACAATACATGCAATCCAGTGCTGCAAGTCACCTTTGGCTGAGGTCATAGCACTGATCAGTGTCAGAATGAATCTTTCCACTAAACTACTTGCAGCTGGGTAGGGCAGAGGGGATGTGACACATCTGATATGATTTCTTTTAACGAACAACAGGCATTCTTTGGATGTGAATTGAGTTCCACTGTCACTTAGAATCTGTCCAGCAACTTGAAAACGAGAGTCTTAACACTTCCAGTATCTGGGCTGAAATAATTTGCACAGAGTATTGCAAGCCATTTTCAAGGCATATATATCAAAGCTGAAAAAATACAGCTTATGAAAAGTGAAGAGAAGCTTTTCTGAATTCCACCTGCTGGCTGTGTCTACTGAAGAGTACACTGTGTGTGTGGATAATCTTGGCATTGCATTGCATTGCCAACTATCATTTACCTCCCAGACTACCTGGCTAGCATTTAGTTAGCAAATAGTCCTCATAGGATTTTTGTGGCACAAAAAACCTGAACTTAATGATCTTAAATGTCCTTCCCAACCTTAATTATTTTATGATTCTAAGGCACACCACAAGAGGTGACAATCCTTTCAGTAGTCAGTGCATTTGCTTTAGAAAGCACTAGAGCAAAAGAGTGGAGAGGGGGTAAAGGACTAACACCAGTTCACTCAGGAAAGGAAGCTCTGCTGCTGCGAGGGGGGAGGGATCCATAGCAAGAAATTACTTCTCAAGAAAAGAGCATAATTTTGAGACATTTTGTAGTTGTAATGCCTCACAGATAGAATTTCATTTGCATATTATACACTAACCAGTCCCTTGTGCGTCATTGAAACTCTCTTCACACAGGCAATGCTCTGTCAGTTTTCATAACCCAGCTGCCTGTACAGGAATTGTTCCCTTTTCCTTCCCAAAACTGTATGTGAAAGCAGAACTGTTCTGTGCTCACAACTTGCTTTATGGAATGGGTATTTTTGTCAAAACTCCACAAACCCAGAAAATATTTTTCCTATGGATTGAACAGGAGCTGCTACATAATGCAGTAAAATTTGAATTTCATACTTAGGGAAAGCTGATCATTTTTCCTCTTTGAAGCCACCACTAGCAGATGTTCCAGGCTTTTGGTATCTGCTGCAGTCATCAGCAGACACATGGGCACACAGGCTAAACTCTTCTCTCCATCGATGTGGTGAGGAGTCCCAGTGTCACAGACTGCTGTTCTCACTCCATATCTGCAAGCCTCATGATCACTCCCTGTTCCTTCGCAGCTCTGGGCCAGTGTGACCAAGTCTTCATGAGTGTGTCTCTCATTTTGTGTAAGCATCAAGAAGCCTCAGTGGCACAGACGGACCCTAAAGTGACAACAGTTATTATATACAAATACACAAGGTCTTAGTACTTGCACATCTACTCTAAGTGCTGTAAATTGAAGAGATGCAAGAGTTACAGGAGTTAGTAACTACAAAGCTGTAGCTGATAGTGACTTCCTTCTGCTTCAGACTCGTGTGCCTGCAAGTTTGTTACCAATGGACTGTCTGCCCATTTTCACCAGTCAGGATGACTCAGTCGTGCACTTCACCTTTCAATGGAGCTAAACAGCCTCCCTTGCTGCCCTGTGACCAACTTGCCTTCCCTGCAGATAAAGTGGTGCCCCCAGGGGAAAGGAAAACAGGTGTTTTAGCACCCCGTCAGACCAAAGCACTCCCTTCAGACACCTGTGCCTTTCTTCTGTAAAGCCCTGAGCCGTGGTCTGGGGGACTGAAGACCATTCCCAAGCCGTGCAGTCAAAAGCTGTGCAGTGGGGACACACACACCTCCCTGGCAGTATCCAAATGTCTCGGCTCACCTCCATGGGGCAACACTCTTGTAAGGTCTTGAAAATCACTGAGTTTCGGGAGGGAGCAGTGCTTAGGGAGAAGGGCTGTATCCAGGCTCTCTAGTCCTTGCACTGCCTCAAATTCATTACCATGCCCTGCACAATTCTGTGTTAAACTAGAAGCCCCTTGGGAAAAGGGACATGGGGAGCATGCCCACGTGCAGCTACAGTGCTGCAGGAGTAGCAATGCATGCCTTCTCCATCCTCCCTGATGGGGATGGGAATTTAGGGAACACAGAGCAAGGCCTTCCCTGCAGAGCCAGAAGTACAAGACAGGAAGAGTGTCCATAACAGTTTCAAGCAATTTTGTACTTTTCCTGCTACTAATACTGGAGGGGATTGGGCTAGATACATATGTCAAAAGGCTAATTTCAGGTATATGAGGAAAGGAGAGTGCAACACCAGTCTTTTCCCTAACACACTGCTCTCACTGTGCACCAGGCAGCTTGCCCCATGAAGAGAGCGAACCCAGCACCACTTCTGATGGGTGCACCAGGCTCAGCAACAGGAAATCACCGTCTTCATTTAGCTACGTGCGCTCTTGAAAAATGACCTGTGACACCAGAACCAAAGGAGGTTGTGTTTTTCTCCTTGATGTTTGTAAGAGGAAGCACACAGCCAGCTGCTAGTCACACTACCTGGCACAGACTCTTCTTAGTTTCAGGGATAAAACACACAGCTTTGATGCAAGCAGCAAATGGTGAAAAGCACAAAGCCAACCACAACTGCTTCAAACTTCAGCATTTTCCTGCTGAAGATTATTTTTGCAGACTACCAGCAGGTCACTGACTCACATGGGTAAGTATTACCTGGCAGCAGAACTACCATTGATTTCATACGATTGATTTCTCAGTCAAAGAGTAACATACTAAATCTTTTCTTTTAAAAGAACAAACTACCATAGCAGGAGAAAGTAAATTATTCTGGAAACCCATTGCTTTAAAGAGCAGAAAACCTTTCAGAGGTGTTTTTCACTGCCTGATGGAGGAAAGAGGCTTGTTTTGCTCCTTAGTGCTTTCCAAGTAGTCATTATATGGGTCTCAAACCTCCATGTTGTCAAACCAGTATTCTTCATTAAAAAGATCTTGCATACAATAGTCTATAAACTGAACCAAAGGAGAAGATTATAAGTACTAAAATACACAAAGAAACAGCACCAACTGCCAAGCAAACTGACAAGGGGAATTCAAACCAAGATTGTTTTTCTATTCTTATCTTACTTCATTATAAGTCAGAGATTTTGTTTACCATGGAGAGAGACATGTTTCTGCTTTTGCACTCCTGCCGTGCCACTGAATCTATCCCCTCATCCCTGTCATGCCAGGGGTCTCAGCAGACTTGCTTTTCTCACAGTCGTGATCAGAATTACTGCATAGGCATGGTTAATGTCCAGTGGTGAGGCTTCTTACTCTGGAGTTCACCAAAACAGTGTTTGGCAGAGACATCTTCTTGGTATTTATTTTCTTACCTCTTCAGTCCTGGAGTCTGTTCAGACATACACAAATAAAATGTGTATATTTCATGCACATGCCTCAGTATATAATGGTACCCCTGAGCTTTTGGAGCTCAGGAATAGTGCAGCTGTTAGGAAAAATGGCTTACCTGCTATTCTGCTCTTCTAGGACCTCAACCCATACACTCTGGCTCTTGGTCCTTGGCCCTCTTGAGAGGTAGTGCACCCAAATCTCCTGGCTGAAGGGTAGGTCCTCACCCCTCACACCAGGCCTTCCTGCTTTCACTTGTTCTGCAGTAACCATCTTCTTTTCCTGTGTAAAGAGCCTCTTTACTCAGCATCACTAGTGTCTGCTCCCCTCTTATCTTTCCATTGAAGTTCCGTTCCCAGCACCAGCTCATCCTTATCCTACCTCTTCCATTCCTTTTTGGTACACCAGGTACTGCCAGTCCTGGCTGCCTTTCACGCCTTTCCCTCCACAAGTCCAAACTCACAGCATCCACATGGTGTCCTCTGCATTGTTGCCTGGTCTCCAGTTGCTCCCACTGTACTGCTCCCACTGCTGATTTGCTGGCCATGGAAACACTCAGCATCCCCTCCCAAATCCACAGCACAGTCTATGGAAATCTGTACTCTTCTTCCAAGCTTTTTGTGTTGAATCATCCTACCTTTTTGAATGGATTTTTTTACCCTTTGAAGTTTCCCATCTATTGATGATCATATTAGTTCAGAAACTCTTTGAAGTATGTTTTGATACCAACAAAATACTGTTCCTTCAGTGTTACATGTTTGGCATTTGTACAGACCTATTTAATATGATACCTTTATTGCCTCCTCACCTTGGAGAAAGTTCTGAGTAAAAGAGTTAATAAAAATTTAATTTTCTAAAAGTATCATAGATGAATGCTCCTGAACCCAATTTGTGTGCTTTCTGCTAGTCAAATAGACACAAAGATACTGAGGGTGGAAGAGGAAGAGGAAGAAAGGGGAGATGAAGAGTATTTCTGATTAAATAAATTTCCATCATGGGAGTAATTTTGACTATAATTAGATTTTATTAAAAATACCTATAATTTTTACATGTAGTGCTTTTTAAGAGAAGTGGAAATGGGCTGTACTTAGATTTTACTTTAGATTTCTTTGCAACACTGAAAAAACTGTTATTACTGTTCCCTCATCCAGTTCACTGACTGTCTTCCACATTTTCACACTTCTGGATGCATCAACATCACTGAAAGGTTCGTGCTCACGTACCCCCACCTCTGCTCCTGACTATGGATTGAAATAAACCAGATTAAAAGGAGCCCCGACTGAGGGAAAACTATTTTGTAAATATCTCAATCAACCTCTGGCCTCAGCTCTACAGATCTCTGCAAAAGCTCAGCAGACTCTCACCAGGGAAGCAGAAGGAGTGCTAACCTATACTCCCAGTGCAAACATTAACTAATTTACCCAGATGTCAGTGCAAAGAGTACGCCTTACCTTTGTTTGTACATGAAAATAGGGAGACAGGGTCAGGAGGGAGGGAAGGGAAAAAAAGGCTCCTTGTTCATTTGATGAATACTGTCACAGCTGGTAGATGCTGCTTTGATTTCCCTGTGCAAGCATGACTTACAGCGACAATACTGCCCTACCCATCAATTCTCAAGGCTGGTATCATACAGGGATGAGCACGCAGGCTTGGAGTGGAGCACTGCCCTCAAAGAACATGAGTGGAGGGTCAGTCACAGGGCACAGGTTTCACACAGTCTCACATATGATGGTGGGACAACTGCAAAAGCAGGTAGGTAGGTGTAATGAGCAACACAAACTTGAGGAACTATGCTGTAAGCACAGAGTGTAGAAATGTGACACTGAAAACAAAGGGATACAGGTGAAATCTAACCCCTGCAGGGTTTGTGAACCTTGGAAGGCACAGTAGCCCCCAGGCAAGGTGTGACCAAACCTTTTACTGTAGAGTAGGACAGTGGCCTGGTTACTTTTAAGCCATTTCAGCCCAATGTTACTCCTCTGCAAACCAACAGAACTGCTTGGATTTAGGATTTGATTAGAGGTCCAAACAAAGTAATATAATGATAGGAAATACATAGCTCTTGATCAACTAATTGGATACTTGTAGTGACCTTATAAATTTAACTGACTACTGCAAGAATTTTGGTGCCATGAAATTTACCCTCAATAAAAATATTTAACACTTTGATCACAAAATCCTAATAACACAGAGGAGTAACACAGAATGATACACACTCTATGCATGGAAAAGAACTGAGAGGAAGGACTGAAGAGATAGAAATCTGCAGGAGAGATGCAAGAGGAACAAACCCGACCAGCTCTCGTTCTCTCTCTCATGACTACAGACGAATCCTAGAAAATCAGCTTGCTGTGCCATTACCTTTGTGAAGAGTCTGAGGACATAAGAGACAATTAAGCCCTCCATATTATGCAGATATAAAGTCACACCACTTAGGCACAGAATCAGGGATCTGCCATGCAGAGGGGAATGGGGATCCTGAAGGACTGGTCCAGAGAACATGCAAGTCAACACAAACTTCACAACGTGACTTGCTGGTCCAGATGCATCAACCTCCTTCCTTAAAGTAAATGGAGAGGAGCACCCGGTAGGGATTACAGAAGTTACCGTTTCTCTCCCGGAGTGCTCAAATGCCAGATCTAGTTTCCATTTACACTCAAACACTGCAAAGTCAGATATGGTTGAGACAAACACCACAATAATTGCACACGTAACAAGAACACACCAGCAGTGGAGGCAGGATCTTAATTAGAAGGAAATTTCAAAAACCAAGATGGGCTTTTTAGTTCCTGAAAAATGAGAGCTAGACAGCTGCAACCTGAAAAAGGAAACTGCCTTATTACAATACAAGTCCAGGAGTTGGTCCAAGTAGGTGGGCTACCAGCTGTAGGGTCATGCTGAATGATAAATCATCAGAGAAAACTCATGCAGACCTCTTGAACAAGTTTTTCATGCAGCTCCACTTAACTCCTAATGCATAAACTACACAAGGTTAGCCTGCCATAAAATAGGTACTTCAGACACAATTTGGTTTCTTTCTGGTTCTAGTTGCAGGAATAGCAAGTTAAAAATGGCGTAATGGATCACGGCCACCACCAGGCTGGGGGGCTCCGACCTGAGGGAAAAGCCACCGACTTCTGAAAAATGTGGATCATTTTCCTGGAGGGCAGAACAGCAATAACACTGTGGTATCCTGGTGCTTGCACTGGTACCAGGAAAGCACAGGCATCAAGAGTAAACACATCTTTAGGAAAAGTATTTTAAACCATTGACTTTATTAAAATACTTAATACATGGTTTGTAGAGGAATGTACTTACATTTTCTGGAAACTCCACTGAACCCAAACTTTAATTATATATTTAACAAATGACAAAACAGTGGATGAATTCATGCTGTACACCAAAGAATAGACAAGTTAAGGGGGTTTTATCATCATTATTTTCCTGGCATAGACTCTTTACTTTCTAGCTTCAATCCCTTGTATATCTAGTAGCGGAGAAAGGAGGTTTGAGTTTCTCATGGCATTAAACCCATCTGGTCCGAGTGAAAGTCCATTTGTTTTCACCAGGTTCTTCATTCAACCCTTCTCCAGGAACTTCCTCTTCCAGAAAAGCAAAGGCAATTGACCTCTCTAAAAAGCTACAGGTCACAGTGCAAGAAAAGTTTGACCATCAAATGTGAACATGGTGATCTAAACCTTCTCAGAGTCATTATTCTTACAAAGTATCCATTTCAAGCTGAGAGTGGAAAAAAGACACTGTCAAAATAAAAGGGCCACAACACATTCATGGACGTGGTGGGATGCACATGGAAGGCAGCTTGCAGTGCTGCAGTTCTGAAGGAAATGGTAAACCAGAAGCCAAGTCTTGCTGAAATACAAGATGTAAGAGCCAGGAAAGAGAAAGATAGAAATAACCCGGGTGCATTCTTACAAAAATGAAATGTCCTAACCTCACGGAGAAGGCTGTAATCACCACACACATTACAACTTCCATGAACCATGAAGATCAGTGACAAAGTGTATGTTATGACAATCTCAATGACAAGTATAATCTGGGGGAAATTATACTGAGAAAAGAAATAATTAACTGTGTGTTTCAATGCAAGATGCACAGAGGATGCATGGGTATTCACATCAAATTAATAAGGCTCTTTTTTAAGAGATCATTTTGCAACCTTGCATAGGTGATATTATATCTTTTCTATAGATAATGTGCAGAAACTATGTACAGTTGAAAAAAAGAACTTTGATGAACACATTATTTTCCCCTCAAGTTTTATCATAGTATAAAAAGTAACTCATATAACTCCTTCAGTTCTCTAAAACACATATGGAGTATCCCAGAAACAGAAGCCAGGAACACCATCTAAATGATGCCATATGCATGTATACAACAGGTTGAAACAACTAGGGAAGCCATCACAAAGCACAGTTGTAAAGTTTTCATACAGAAAAAAATGCAGGAGTAAATTTTGCTTACAACCATGAAAACTCATTTAAACAAAAATGCATTTTAGTTATAACAAATTAATGACCTTCACTAATTAGACTGCTGAACGGATGGATGACTCACACTAAGTAAATGATACAAGGAGCCAATTCAATCCCTGCTTGATAAACGTACAGTAAACTATAAAATCTGCATTTGGTTTCCAATTAATCCCAGCTCAGAACAACTCCTCCCTTAGACAACCAGACAGCAGCTTCTCAAAACTAATATTATGAACATCTGCCAGTGTGCTGCAACAAAAGCCATCAAGGCATTCATGCGCTTCTTCATTTGGTAGGAAAGAAAGTCAGCCACAGGACGAGCACGGTGCCACAGGACAGTCAACCCCACGTTTGAAAATGACTGTCCTGTTCCCTGGGACATTCATCTACCACCCCCAAATGACTTACTTTTGTCCTGCAATTGACTAAAGCAGGACACTCTCAGTCTGATGTGGTGCTCTTCCACAAACACTACCTTCTCTTTTACACAGGAGTTGCCTGGTATTTCTTTTGCCATCATTATTAGCGCTGCTTATTATTCTTGCATATCACAGTGATGTGTACTTTTTAGTAGTATTTACAATGGTATCACTGTGGAGAACTAAGCCCTGTACCAGAAACAGTCTCTTTAACAGAGACCTCAATACTAAGGATTTGGTAGAATTCTGATCAACAGATAAACTTAAAAGGCAAAGCTAAAATCAGCCACTATACATTTGGCATTAGGTTCAAACATGGGGAAAAAGCAAATACCCAGCACATTCCCTTTCAAAAGGGATGCTATTTACACGGATTCATTTTTTTAATATTTCAGTTAAAAAAAACCAGCTAATTTTGAAATTAGAGTACTCTAAGGCGGCTTAGTTTTCAATCAACAGAGAGCACAAACAACATTGCTGTTTGCTGTTAAACACAAGTCTCAGAAATGCAGGGAACTATGATCAGTTCTATTATGGGTGACAAATCACAACCAGTCGAATAACAATAGTAAAAAAACACTTTTGCTTTTTTTAAATACAGCTTCTAAAAAGTACAGCATCCCAATGTTTCCTCAGTTCCAGATTGCCGACATTATAAATTAAAGGTGAAAAGAGATCCATATATAAACAAGGCAGTTTTTCACTGACTTCATTGTACTTGGCTCTTCCCTAAACCTTTGGAAATTTAATCTTCAAATACCACAGAGTAAGGTTGAATTTATCAGTTACAAAACAATGTCCACTCGTATGTGGAATTAGGAAAACCAAAACAAAACCCAAACTTAAAAAAACACGCACAGGTATTTACAGCAATTCAGATTTCTTTTCTTCCAGCCTTCACACTTGCATATCACCTTCTGCAGAACTGTAAACACTCTATCCACTGAGCCCATGGCCCTATGTTATAGAACGTGGCCTTTTGGGTGGTGGGGGTGGCATGAGTTCAGTGTCAGGGTCGAGGGGGTGTTTCCGTGTCTGTCCTTGAGAAGCTGCTGCACATCTGTCAATGAACTCAAAGAGCATCTCCTTCGTGACCGGATTCTGGATGCTGTTGCATACAGCTGGGAACAAAGAACATAGTCTCAAGTTACTAAACCAAGTTGTTGTAGTCTGCACTTCAGTAATTTCCTCATCTCTCTGCAAAATAAATAAGACATTCTAGCTCTAGTATTCAGCCTTAAACACACACTTTCACAAGATGGTTGTGTCAGGAGTCATGAATCTCTGCTTTACCCCCCAGAGAGCAAAGCAGTATCATAGGCCCTTATCCTCATGGGAATCTCTCGTTCTAAAACCAGCAAATGGCCTGTGTGTGAAAAGCTTCATGGGACAACTATAAAACCACCAAGAACTAACCTTATACTGAGGCAAGCAACAGCAATGAAGGCCTTGTGGGACATGGCTATGAAACATGCATCAAATCCAAGCAGCTAGAAACAAGACTGTCCTACTATTGAAAACCTCTGAATAATTGTAACTTTTTTTTCACCAGTAAATACTGTAAAAACCATAAACCTGCAATGCACAGCCCTTTTTTTTTAACCCAGATACCTTTATGGGACAGAAAGACTTGACCCCAAGCAAACAGCACACCAGAGCATATGATGGAGGAGCAGCCACGGTGCTGCCATGCATGTAACAGCACCCCTGGAGTACCTGACATGCCTCCCCAGGCCACAGTTTGTAAGTAATGGCCCATGAAATCTTATGCAACAAATAAAAGCCTTACTTCATCTAAAACAAATGAAACATTTTTAATACTTTTCCTATGTAACTTTACATTTCCCTAATTAATCCTCCCAACAGAAGGAGAGGGAAAAATTAAGGAGCAAGAAATTCAGTAATGACTATCTTGGAAGAAAGCACAAAATTATTAGAGCATCATTGATAGCATGTAGGGACTGGCCACAGTACGGAATGCAATTTCCATACAAAACAATCTACTGACCCCCTAGAGTACTAAACAATGTTAAGGCTCCTTAAAATGTACTTGCAATGTAGCATTGTTACAAATAACAGTGACTCTCAAAAGCATTCCTCTTTCCTGCAGAATTCCAGAACCATTCAAAGGTTTTTGACTTTATTAATAAAATACTTTTCTAATTTTATTTTTGATTATCTTATTATTTTTGGTGAAACGGTGCTTTAAGAGCTGTTAAGTATTTGACTTTAGCATTTGGGAAGCAATATGATTATCAGTAGTTTAGGAGCAGAATTGGTGCCACAAGGCAGCTGGTATAACTCTGTATCAGCTTTTAAGGAATGCCCTAGTTTAATCACTTAAAAAGCCCTTCTAATTTGAAAGGTATCAAAGTCCAAAAGCAAGACACAGACAGATGCTTATTTTGTTCCTATTTCAACCATGGGGAAAAATAAATAGTATTTTTCTTCAAGAAAAAGCAAATAGAGCAGAGAGGATCTCAAGAAGAGGGCAATGGAAGTCTCAAATAAGAAAGTACAACTTTTGGAAATTTTGAAAAATGGTCAAAGTGAAAATTTAAAGCCAAAACAAAACCTGTTCTGAAAATCCCGATGGAAAAAATGAAATATTTCTTACAGAAAAGTTCTTCTTGTAGCATTTTCTTTTCCTTTTAATTTTTAGGAAATTCACTTTATTTTGGCAGAAAAAAGTCAAGAATAACATAACTGCTCTACAAATGGAGAAAATGAGAAAAAGGGCAGATACATATGCTCTTAAGAGTAAAGGAAAGAAGAACATGCTACTCATCAAAGAGAATATGCCAAGGAAAACAAACTATTGAAACACTAGTGAAACAGAGAAGAGAAATTTAGGTCATGGTAACGAAGAGATGTTGTACTTGTATGAGTTTATTGTGGCTCATTCCTCCTTTCCAAAAGGACTGCTCAGCAACTCTTTCAGCTACACTGTGTGCTGGTCCCTGAGATGCCAGCAGAATTATTATCTCCCGGCAAAATGACCACCCTGTGTTTACTCTAGAAAATCTACTCACTGCTCAGACAGAAATACAAGTAGAAGGGCTCAGAGAAAATCCTACATCATCATCTATGCATGCCCTAGTAATTAGCATGGCCTTAGATGTGATTTAACTTCATTTTGCAACTTAACAAAAGTCAGTAACAACATGACTATTGTTATTCAGCCTTGCACACATTTCTATTCAAACTCTTGCACTTCACCTGAAAGTAAATATCCACATTTAATTTACAATATTTGGAAAGATATTTTTTGGTAGACAAGCATAAAAGTCTCACAATTCTGCAGGGATTTAACCCCACTTCTCATTTGTTTTCCCTTTTCATTGTTCTACAAGTATTGTTGAAACTTAAGATGACATTTTTCTCCTATTAATTTTCTAGCCCATCTGCCAAATAATGGTTTTGGCATTTTGAATAGAGGTGGAATTCTAGTGGATTTTTTGTTCCGCAAATTGCACTCATGGTGTGCCAGTTTGCTTTACATCCCAGCAAGCCAACACAACTTTAGGAACTGGTGTCAGCTAGTTAACTGCTGTCCTAATGCTATTGTAAATACAAACTTTCTTGGCTCTGACTTAAAAGGCATGCCCTGCCATTTAAAGCTATCTTTGTGCAAGTGTTTGCAGTTCTACAAAGACTTAGGCTCTTGCTTCTGTGTTATTTGTTAAATACTGAATCAGAGTATTGCTTTAATTGACTCCATCAAATAACCCTGCAGCCAAAGGGTTCATGCGATATAAAAGCTAATGATGACAACATAGCAGTTGCAAAATGAGACATTACTACAGTAAGTTAGGGAGGCCAGGTCTCAAACTAGAAATGAGAACACAGAGTACCTTTCCTCCTTAAACCGGAACAGGGTTAAAACATAAAAATTTCAGCCTGAGAAACTTTTAGAGCAAATTATTCTACTCACCCATGGCAGTGCTGTAGGCATTTGGAAAGCTTTTATCTATTCTCTGTCTCATGAAGACCCAGCTGTTGTTCTCAAACTTGCACTCTATAATTTTATTGTCATACTGTTTCAGTTCTTTTGTCACCTGTATAAAAAAAAAATTGTTTGGGATAAACAGATTTTAATTCACATTTCGTTCTTTCTTTTAGGGATAAATAACAGAAGATCAAAAGCTGCCCTGCATTTTTGAGCAACATGCCTCCATCCTACACAGACAAACTGCACGGACTACATCTCCATTATACATATCCTCAGCTACTCAACATTTTAAAAATACTTTTCAAATCTACTGTCAATATAAAGCCATTATATTATGCTAAAACATCAGCAGTGCTAATAAAGGGGGAAAAAGTCACTTCTGGCCCAAATGCAAATAGGTTTCCATGGGAATAAACTGCTTCCAGTGTGAGTGCTACTGCCAGCCTAAGTGCACAAAATGTATTATCCATGTTTCATCAACCTTTTTTGTTGAAGGTCTCACAGCCAAATGTCATATTTCAATACCAGAAAGAGCTTAGGGAAAATCATTTCACTCCTCACATTACTGAAGCTTTTTCTTTTCTTTCTTTCTTTTTCTTTCATTTGCCTTTAAAAATTAAGATTGTAACTCCATAATAATGCATGATTTCAAATGACATATATTCTAAATCCCCTTCAGGCCTCTCTTCATTGATTCATAGATTTGTCAGCAGCCAATATCCTGAGCTATCTGTCTTTCTATTTGGCAATGCTATGTGGTTTGGAAATGTAGTTTATATGCATTGGACTTCCTAGTTGTTTTGGCTACTTCATCCTATGCATCCTAATCTATGATACAATGCAAAATTTTCAAGTAACCATGGCAACCTGAGAACCTTATCTAACACTTTAACAATTTTACCCATATACTTCACTTTGTTCCAAGGGCCTTTTCAGCACTATAAAGTTGTATTTAACTGCTAGCTGTGTTTAGTTGCTACAGTTTACCAATTAAAAGCTGTACAAGGTAATATAACTCTTTGAATTCAGGATCTTATGCATAAGCACTCCCATATAAAGGGATGGGTTATTGCAATTCATTAGCATAATTTTTCACCTCTGTTGTCTACTTGCTCCTGAGCAGTGACACGGGAATGTACTACTGTCAGAGGGATGAAGACTTGAAAAAGGCCATAACTGTCTCCAGACAGCTTAATAAGCACATTCAGTGAAAAAATCCATGAACCTCTTTTCCATTAATTCCCAGAAAAAAACAAGTAATTAATGAAATGGTCCTGCGCATGGACTAAGTCCTCCAATACTGCATAGTACAGGATTTATCCTTAATTTCATAAGCAGAATCCTAACATTCTTCTTGGTATTTGCCCTGAATACTTGCGTTTACTCCTGGACAGGGAGCACTGAGATTTTACTTGTCAAGTGAATGTGGCACTGTAAGAAAATTTTATTAAACCTGTTACAACTGAGTCTGTCCTGCTGCAGGACTGACAGTTTGATCTGAGTTTTCATCCATTCCATCACCTGCAAAGAGCTTTTTTCCTCAAGTCATTTACTCCTTAAGTGAGGTTTGTGTCTTCTGCTGATGATCAGTTGGATGAAATCAGCCAACTGCCCACATCAGTGTTCTCTCCCTTTGCATCATGCTCTGCACAGCACTGCCCTTCTTCCATCCACGCTGAAAAGCTTTCTACAATCCAGAGGTTTGACTGACACACATTTGTGCATTCATTTATGTTCCATTAGGTGTATGCAGGAAAACACAACATCCTTTTCTAGCACACTATGGATACATAAAGCCAGGAAGAAACTCTTGGCTGTGCACTGCCTTGGGAAGATATATTATTCTGAAAACAGCTGCTCAGTGGCAGTGGGAGCGGCAGGGGGTACGGCCACATGTCAGATTTTCAGCCAAAGCAGGGAAATGTTAGAAAGATCACCTGCCACAGAAAGAAATGTATAAAATTGCAGGCAACGACTTCGACTAACCACCCACCTCATAAGGCTTTCTCATGGCTTATCATCCTTCTAGTGTTCAGATGCTCACAATAGCAATAAATTAGATGGCAGCTTTATCTGACTGTGGCAATTAAGCAATATTATTAACTATCGAGAGACTTGCTTGGCCATTCATTAGCAATCTGGAAGACAGATCTTTCCACGAAATATGAACACCTGCCAAAGCACTGACTTAAATGAATTTTTCCTTTAGAGAAGTGGTGATCACAGTCTTTAACAACTGAAAGTTGTAGTAATTACTTTACAAAGGAAGAAATATAGCACCTACTTTTCCCTGTACTTTGTTAAGTGACCTTAGTCTTGTAAGGGTACTTATCTTAATATTAAAGAACATTTTAGGAACTGCTGGGCATTTGATTAAGACTACAACTACTCTGAGCAAAACACATTTTGCAGCATTAAAAACACTCTTCCACTATTGTGCCTTAGTAGACTTCTAAACAGGTATTGTTTATACACAAGACTGAACCAGCCCATAGTGATCCTTGCATCCATAATTCAGACCTTATATATACCGATCATGTCCATGCTGCCTTCTGGTATTTCAGCTTCAAAGTGAGACCGGAAACCCATCAAGTTTAACTGTCTTGAAACTCCTTCCCTTTGGGAATTCATTCTGAGCTGCTTAGGGCAGGATCTTCTTGATTCTCCCTTACAGCACACAGTTCATCCCTCCTTCTCCCCTTCAAGCACTACAGTCCGTAGCAGTATTTGAACAATGCACCGTCACGTCTCTTCCTGAGAGGTACTTCTCTAGCTAGTGCTTCACAGAAGGTGAATTAGGAATGATGGTTGTTCTCAGCCAAAATGCTTATCTCCTCAGTTTTGGTACAGTGCAAATGCTTCTGCCATACTGTTGATAAAATGCCAGCATTCAGCCATTTCAAGTCGGAAACTCCCACCACACTGAGGACTCCATGGAGCCTGCCTTTATTAAATATTTATTCCTTAGCCTATTTTCGGACAGCCAGTCAGAATTAGAAGCCCAGAGGATCAGGTCTCGGACACAGAGCTGACAGAGGTGGTATGCATGGGAACAGTATCACTGGTCTGGGCAACAACTGTGTCCTGGGCAAGGACAAACACCAACCTGTACACTACTTTCTTTTCAAGAGGAAGGAAATTATTCCTCAGCAGCAACATTCGCTGTATTTGATCTAATTATCAGGAGCCAGCCTATTTGCCCAACATAAATAAGTTCCAAAAATACAGATGAGCATCCTCTTGGAAGCTGATTTACTACATTACTGCTAGATTGCAAGATGTGATGGAAAAAAAACGGGCTTGAGCTGCATCTCCATTTCAGCTATAGTTCATTATCAAATCAAGGCTGGATGTAACACAAGACCATTGCCTAAGAATGTCAGATTACATGAAGATGACAGCAATCTTCCTCTCCCTGCTGAGAAAGGCTTCCCACTGCCATCATCATCTGGGCCATTCACTAGGAAAAACTTCAGTGGGGTAAGCTTATTTCTTTTTCTAAGGATGATGACACTTAAGGCTTAGGAAATCTCTCATTTTCCTGTCTCCTTCCATCCCCTGTGTTCTGAAAGAAATCCAAACTATATTAAAAAAGTAAAATATCTAACCCATCCCAAATTATCTTGCCTGGCTGAATAATGGAGTAATTTTGCAGATGAGTAACAATATGCAACCACATTTTAAGTTAATTTAGGGTAAAATGTGAAAAAACCCGAAACATATCCAACTGAAAAAGAGAAGAAACCATTTACATTTAATGTAGTTAGCTCTAGTCCCGGGCACACGCTTGTATTATCTCTGCTGACTATCAGCTACAAGTCTGCTGACACTTTTCTGTGTATCTCCACAATGCACCTGATCATTAGACCTTGTCCTTCATTCCACTCAAACATTAGTCTCATCTCCCTTAATCCCAAATGAGAACAAAATTCCTGGGCAAGCTGCTACTTTACATAAGGGATATTAAAAATAAAAATTTAGATTTTAAGGCACTTAATTTAGTATTTCAGAAAGCATGTCTACAACGGACAAGTTTAAACTTTACAAATGCATCTCCCTTCCCCTTATTCAAGTTCTTTAGAAAGAAAAATGAAGATAAGTTTTTAGATAAAGGGAGACTTGGCTGAAAGAAGCCCTATGTTTCCACATGCATGCTTTTTTCAAAGTAATTGAAATGATTTGAGCTTAGTAAATAATCCCCTTTCAAGAAAGTGATGCTTGTAAGCAAAATCTTAAAACATTCTATTTCAAATCTTTTCTTTCTTTAAATGCCTTTTTGCTGCACTTTCCCCTCTATTACCAAACATTTATAGAAAGAAAAACATTCTTCAATTCATCTATTTCTATTCTTATTCCACATCCCCAGTCATCAGCCTATTTCTAAGATCCCAGAAGATCACAATAGTAGACAGAGAAAATGTTAACTTCCATGAGAAGAATAAATGAGCATAAGCAGCAGTTGGAATCTTATGAAATTAAAAAGATCTTTGTTTTTAAATACAGAATTAAAAAATAAGGGAAACTATAACACACAGGCAAGATGTATTCTAAATGTAATGGCTTCCTATTTTCAAAGAAAAATCTGCCTTTTCTGTTTATAGCCGGCATGTGCAATGAAGGAATTTCTTTTTTATGTGCTCAAGTACACAAATTGTTTTCTTTTTTTAAAAACAAGTTCCAGTGCCTGAAAGGGAGAAAAGTTTAGAGCTGCTACATAAGGCCCAAAAAGTAATTCTTCATCTCTCTGATAACTGCATTTCTACATTTTCTCCATTAGGATACATTCTCACATCCAAAGCAAACAAACAGGTGAAAGCAGCACATGCCAAATAAACGATCAGCTGTGTGGACATGAGGAAGAAACCTTTTGGATGCTTCCCAGTCTCCTCCTGCAGGAGAACTGGAGTCCAATACTTCCCCTAGAAGGCCACCTTGCAAAAATAAAATCACGTCCTTCTAAGAACTGTCTAAAAACAAGACAATTGCAAGCTCCTTGTCCTGAGGATATTGGGATACGTTCAGCCACAAATGACAGTCTAGAAAATAAAACCTCTCTGGAAAACAGCACATCTCAAATCCTGATTTTTGCATTAGTCTCCAATGCTGTGTCTATCCCCAACTGCAAAGCACTATTGACTTGATTTCCAAACTTCTCCAGCAATGCAGAATGTCCAAGACAACAGAGGGATTTAAGCTGCCCACTGGTACTACTATGACTCCACAGCAGTAAGGGCAACATCTGAAGATCAGAGAGCTGCAATGACAACAATCAGGGAACAAAGAGAAGAATTGCATAGGAATTTGAGGAAAAAAAGAGGGATCAAGAATTCCTGAAGGAATAGGATGGAGACAACAAAAATAAAGAAGCAGCAGTAACAAAATAAACAGCTTCTGAAGATATAAAGATAAGCCAAACTCAAAGCAAGATCTTTTTGAAGACTGGAGACTTAAAGGTGACAAACAAATTCCAAAGACCTTCATGTCAAACCAAGGCAACTGAGAAGAAATGAGGTGTGAGAAACAGGGATCCTGGGAAAGCACATGATTACAGGTGAGGTCAGGAGTACATGAAATTTTAATGATGTTATAAGAACATCCTAGACAGTCAGTCAGTACCTATGCAGTTATTAGAGCCCCCAGCACTTACAGGGCACAGTGCAGCAAGTAACACAGATCCCAAGTCGTTCATTTTAGTGCTCCTTCCTAATTCTTGAAGAGTTTGGTCAGATGCTTTTAAAGAACTTTTTTTCCCAATTCATATAAAATGCATCATGTTTTTCACAGTCAAAATTCTCAAAGAATATAAAAATCTAAGATGGTTATAATATAAATGCCTGTTTACATAATCAGTGTACACTGAATCATGAATATGAACACTGTCAACTGGAAAAAGTTAATCAGTTAATCTGCTTTGCATTTTTGTTTAAGCCCAAACAGATGCAGCTTAATATCTATTACTTAATATGATTCTAGAGATTATTTTATCAAAACCATAGCTTTATTGCTAAACTTAACACACTGATTGTGTTTCCTTTTAAGTAATGTATTACCCAACAAATGGTTATCAGCTTGAGTAAACACAATGCAGTTGATATGGTTATTTAACATTAATGAAGCCTTCTAAGTATAACTATATTATTTCTTGTGTACATAGGAAATGGAAATGCTCCAATTTTGAGATGTCATTTCTAGAAAGGAACATTAGGAAATAAAAAAACTTTAGCATTTTTGTTCATGCCTAATTAAACCACAATGCTAACATCAAGCACTGAAAAATTACAGGGAAACCCAAAAATAAAAATCATGTTTCAAAATCATGAGAATGAGGCTTTTCTCAAAGACTCTCCCATTCTTACATGTAGTAATTTAAAACATGGATACTGTTTTCTGATACATAAAATGGGTTGGAGTCCTGGGGTTTTCCTGACAACTGACTGATGGAAACATCAGAAATAAAAAGCCTTCCTCTTATCAGTGATATTACAAGTTTAATGACTTTCAGTGCCAGCTGGAAATAGAGTTCTTAATGTATCCTGGAAGGTCTCCTGTACACCTGACCTTGCAACACCATTTGAACCATCTGTAAGAAACTGATGTTTCAGCGCAACGCTGGTATCTACAACAAAGCAGGTAACTGCTCAGACCATGATCTGGAAATACACATATCTTGGCGCAAACGTTTTGCTCAATGACCTCTTCTATATAATAATTTTTTATACTTTTAATGCTTCTCTTTTCACTCAGTGGTAAAGACATTTGCCGTGGCAAACTAATAAACTCTGAACACCTTTGGGCATTACAACTCAGGCATCTACATTACTCCAAGAGCAGCTGACTTTCCTGCTAGACATTGCCATCTCCATCTAAATCCTGAGGGAACTTTAAAGCTTTAAAAATTCCTAACTTCTTCTAATCATCATCAAGAATGGGAAGCAAAGGTTTGGGGGTTCATACACATTTTGAACAGTTAAATGAAACAAAATAATAAATGATTCTCCTTCTAGATTGTCATCCTTTGCCCAGGGACTATAATCATCATCCATTTCCGGATTAAAGAAAAAAGATCTCTCTTTACATCTCCTGTAAAAACTGAGAAACAGAAGAATACTGTGCTGAGGGACTTGTGAACTTGACATAGCTCTGCTGTGACAAGTTCTTAAATAAAGTCTTATTTAAAAAACTGGCTGATATAATTGTGACCCTCAGCATGCTGATGAAAGAGGAAGAAACTCTCAGGGGAACTGCAGAAACACCCAGGCAGGAAGAGAGCAGCAATAGAGCTCTCAAAGCAAGTTGTCAGTGTGAACTTACTGCACAGAGGATGCATGTTTGGTGCCAACAGAGCTTCACCTGCTCTACAGCCCATGAATTTGTAGGAAGAGGTAAAAACAATGTCCCTCTGCAAGCAGCTGGGTTAATTCTGCAGAGGCCAAGGACAGACACCTTGGATGTGGAACATCATAATTGTGCCAGTAATAATCCTTGGGGTCAGTACTGAAACTTGAGGGTATTTGTCTATGTTCCAAAATAAAACAGGCAGATGTAAATACAGTAGTAAAATGCCACAGCAAACCACAGAACTGTTCAGAAGTTTATGCAAAACATAAATAAGCAAAAAAATCCTTTCAATGAAGCACAAGGAATTCACTGGAGGTTTCAGGAAAAAGTGCCACACCACCAGAAAGGTAAGAAACTGTACAGAAAGGGAAGAGAGAGTAAGGATATACAGAGCAAACTGAGAAAAAGCAGAAATAATAATGTAGAAATGATTCTGTAAGAAAATATTCTGCTCACAGCCTGATATATTTTGGGGACTGTACCCCTACATGCCATGAGCTAGCTTGTGAAAGCCAGTCTTAACCCTCATTTGTGCTTTATTCACTCAGACTGCTTTAGCAAAAGGGTGCCAGCCCCAAACAGAGAGCACTGCATGATGAGACACAAAGATCCAGGAGGTAAGAGTTATACACCACTAGTAAAGAATATACTTTGAAAACACCACTTAGCTCATTCATAAATTATGAATTTCTTAAGGCTTATTATTCTCAGTTTGGAAATGGGGAAGAGAGTGGTGGTTTGTGGTCACACCACAGGGAAAGCACTTACCCCCCATTAGGTTCTCTAAACCCAATCTTAATTACCCCACAGGTATTTACAGTCATGCTACCAAGAAATCTTGTGACACAGGACAGCTGAGATCTCGTTAATAATTTATCAGTAGAAACCCAAACAAATCTTGCAGAGACAAAGCAATGCTATCACTCCTTTACAATCCTTGGTAACACTATTTCTATACCTCAAAATAAATGAAAGAGAAATGCAGTGATTGTGCCAGAATGGGATGAACGGTTCTGACATTTGCTGGCTTTCACATGTTGGACTTCACCTTGATAAGGATGGCTCTCCTGACAAATACTTGTGTTTATCACACACAGATTTTACAGTGTACTTTCTCATGTGACTTCTTCATCTGTTCTCTGTACTCAAGTTATTGCTACTGTAGGAGTCTAAATCAATCTTGTTTTCCTTGTACTTCTTACACCCTACAAGGGATTCTGTCACTTGCTGTCACACAGCTGGGGATGGGTTAGAGGGAGACTCCACAGAGCTGGGCTATCAGGAGCCTCCCAGAAGCCTTTCTGTGTTAACTGAGGTGAAACTACTTTTAAAATGTTCAGACAGTATCTGACGGCTTTTTACGCGGGATCCAGCTCCACTCCTATCCTGATAAGTTACTTGGCTTTGAGCAGCTTCAGAAGATCAATTAGTCTGCACTAGGGTTATCAGGATCAGGCCCTAAACCTAATTCTAGTAATTGCTTGTCTGGCTTCTGAAATGTTCTTAGAAACTGTGGGTTTATATTCTTTCGGAAAGGTGCCAAATGATATCAGAATAAACCAAAAGAAATTTAAAGTAGAATCTAAAGAATCAAGTAATTGCAAGTGAGTCTTTTAAACCCACTTTCACTTGTAACAAAACACAGCTTTCAAATTACAGCCATTAAGAATCATATTCCTTTCTTCCATTTAGATCCCAAACAACCAGTTTGATATGCTTAAAGTTTTTGCCCCCCATGTATCAAAATTCACCACTTAAAACAACTGTGTCAACACTGTAAGGAAATTTGTTTGCTGTGTTAAATTGAGCTTCAAAAGCATGAATTGAATGTACATTTGTGATCACAAGTAATGCCTCTTCATATATCCATTCAAAGTGTTTACTTTATTACAGCTTATTATAAATGTACTGTCTAAAATGCAGCAGCATGACTGTTCAATTTCCAGGCCATAATTTTATGATAATCATATGTAATATATTCATATGTCTACTTCACTGCCTAACAAAGCCCAAACTGGTTTGCTAGCAGATCTGCTTCCTCCATGGTTCAAATTTCTTTGCCTCAGAACGTTAGTGAATAACAACATTAAGAAAGATATAATCAAAATTTTACTTTTTATTTTGCACTATCATGGGCAAATGAAGGAATATAACACTGGAAGCTGAATTTGGCATACTGACTTTATCAAATACTGTGATCTAAGTGATATGTAAATTATTAAACATGCTATGCAAGTATTATTAGAGACATGGGGGTAGGAAGCAAGATTATAAATCCACAAATGTTTTCAACATCTAGAAATCTTATTAATACTTGAAAACATTGAGATTGTACAGACAGAATGTGCACATAAACTAAGACCAGAACTAAGCAAACTTCTTTTTGATCTCCTATATTAACATGTGTTTCAGGTTTTGCCTACAACATATTTACAAAAAATAGTAGATTTTTTTGCTTCCTAAATTTCAGAGGCAGTTCTTAGTTACTCATAAATCTGATACTAGAACATACAGAGATTTACAGGATTTGTAGGAAATAGCCATTCTGATGATTCCCATCTACTTCACTAGACTGAATGGTTTGTCATCAACCAAGTCTTCTACGAACCAGAGGGTTGAGCCAGAGAGGAGAGCTCAGTCTCGCTCATCATAGCTGTGTAATAGTGTTTTAGAAGAATATCAGATCCTGAAATCACACAAGTCTCTTACAGCAGATTAACATTTTGAAACAAAATTGTTAAGTTTTGTATTTGTATTATATAATTGCGACGGTTTTGGCTGGGGTAGATTTAATCTTCCTCACAGTGGCTAGTATGGGGCTATGCTTCGGGTTTGTGCTGAACGCAATGATAATAATGTAGAGATGCTTCTGTTGTTGCTGAGCAGCGTTTGCACAAAGCCAAGGTCTTTTGCCAGAGTAGTGAGAAGACGGGGGGGGGGGGGGGGGGGGCATGGGAGGTTGGGAGGAAACACAGCCAGGACAGGTGACTCCAACTGACCAAAGGGATATTCCATACCATGTGACATCAAGCTTAGTACATAAAATGGGGGGTGGAAGGAGGAAACAGGATGTTTGGAGTGATGCCATTTGTCTTCCCAAGTCACCGTTACATGTGATGGGCTGTGCTCTCCTGGGGATTGCTGAGCACCTTCCTGCCCGTGGGAAGCACCAAGTTAATTCCTTGTTTTGCTTTGCTTGTGTGCACAGCTTTTGCTTTTCCTGTTAAACTGCTTTTATTGCAATCCACAATATCTTTTATTGTTCTGATTCTCTCCCAGATTCTGCTGCTGGGGGTGTTGAGTGAGTGGCAGTGTGGGGCATGGCTGCTGGCTGGGCTTAACCCACAACAATAATAAAGCACAAACTTTGATTTTTCTAATACAGCATGACAAAAAAAGTCAAACTACAATGATTATTAAAACCCTGACAGAGTGAGGGGGGCATTCTTACACCTGATTGCCAAGGTTGGGCTTCACAATTCTGATGTCTCAACCTTCATTTTTGTAGCTAATGAGTTTTAATAGGGTAAGTTTTAGGTAACTGTTAGAACAATTTCAACGAGGGAGCTGATAAATGCCTGCAATAATACAACACAGAAAGTCAAGATGAGACAAACACCAATAACAGCAACCAAAATCATCTCAGTGATGCTATGACATCAAAATAATAAGGCAAAAATGTTCTAGGAAAAAAGATGCAAAAGTCATGTTAGGGATTTTTCTTCCTTCTAAGATTTCAATTAGAGGGAAAATAATCTTTTTTCCCTCTACTGATAATGCACCACAACAATCAGATTAATGGCTGCTGACTTAACGCAGACTTTCAAAAATTAGCTTTGATCAAAGCAAATGCCATAGTGAAAGTCAACTGCCATAACCTACTTCTTAGCTGCCTTTATAGCATTAAGCTGCCTTGAACTCCCTCCCCTTTCTTGAATGGTTTCCTTTAAACTTCAAAGCCTAACTGGCTTTGAGGCTTAAGACATAGAAAGCTTTTTTGCTCCTTCTTCAAAAGCAATTAAAGATGTCAAGTAAAATCTGACCTATAATTAAAATCTAAGCACGCAGGTCTTCTCGATCACTGTAGGGTTATAGAATGGAAGGGGCTCGATAGGAAGTTACTCGTGGCTCAGAAGCTGCTCACAGTTTTACAGTGCCTGCCAGCTAGTGAGGTCAGTCCACTGAAAGAAAGGTAAGCAAGGGCTAATCTATCAATGGCACAAACTTATCACTAAATGAGGCTGTGGAGGGATTCTTACTGCTTTACCTATCATTGCAAGCCCCTCCTTCCTTTCCATTCCTTGTTGTTAATGAATCTGCAGAGTTATGAAGTCAGATTTCCCAGGACACCACAGTAATGGATGTGGGGTGGGGCAATGCAGACTGCAGTAATTACATGAGGCAGAGGAATGGACAGTATTCTCGGACTTGGAAGAGTCACAACCGGCTTCAGAGGACATAATGGATTGTGCCAGATGTGGTCTGAGAAATCTATAAACTTCTCGGTCTGTTTGGGGAGCAGTGTTTCTAGACAAATCAGTAAGGACAGTAAAACAAAAATGCGTATACAATCAGCTAAACAGAATTGCAACTAGGAATAGTGAGTGTTGATAACAGGAAATAATGGTTTGACAGTTGGTCCAGCCAAAGCCCTGAAAGACAAGAAATCTGGGAAAGCCCACTGCACATGAGCACACTTTTCATGGATTTGTTCATAGATTTCATTATTGTATGGGAGATGAATAACAAAATAAGTGAGCAACACCATTTAATCTTCATTCTTATTTCACAAAATTACTGCACCCACTTAGCCTGCAAAAGCTAAGGCAAGCAAAACCAAGAAAAGTCTGTTGAGCTTTCTAAACCATATGACTACTCCAAACAAAACCTTGTCATAAAGCTGTGGCCTGCACACACCTTCTGCATGGGCACATTCCTAAATTCTGAGCCTAATTTGAGCACTCTGCTCAAGTGCTACACTTGTGTTTGAGCAGCCACCCTATCCCACCTGAGGCCCAGGACTGAAACAGTCTTAGTTCCCTAATAAATGCAGACAAACCCATTCCTACTGCTTTTCATATGATGTAATAGCATTGCAAGTAACCTCATCAACACATTCTAGAGCCAGTCAGTGACACTAATGATTCCAGCCAGGAAAAAAAAATCCTTAAAGGCACTTTTCAAAAAGAATAGGGAGTGCTGGAAGAGGTAAGGAAAGATAAAGAAAAAACAGGTAACAGTAGTGGCAACTCAGTGAACCTGTTGCCCAATAATCTTACAGTGTATTCTTATAAAGTAAACCAATTTCATTAGCTTGCTTTAGATAAAAGACTTTGACATACTAATTCTGCAGCTCAAAAGCCCAAGGTAAAAGGGAGCTGATTTGTCAGACAAGAGTGCACACAGTGGGGAAATTCATGAACTGAAACAGACAGCCTTGGTTTGTAGCTTCCTGCTATAACTACTAGTACTAATTACTAATTACAGATTTTTTCCTTTACGTTCTCAATGAAATATTAACAAGCTAGTAATTAAGTAATTCAGGGTCTGTTCGCTTTAGTGTTTGCATTAGTGTTTAGTATTGTAAATCCAAAACCTCTGACTCATTGATCTATTAATGCCCCTCTAAATTAATCCGACACATCCTTTGTTTTCCTTTTACTGAAGTTAAATTACTCTGAAACCTCTTTCTATGCATTAATGGCATCCAAAGTGTAACAGGTGGAAAGAGAATGCAATGATGTAATAAAATGCAGCAGTTGTACCTCGCATTATTGTCTAAAAGAATAAAAACATTCTTGTCTCCAATTCTGCTTTTGCATACTCTTTCACATTGCTTCTGCTATAGACCAGCCTCTTCCCCACACAGGTATAAAAGAAATGCTACAACACGTAGTTAATCTGCTCCTCCAGTGGTCACCAATCAAGCATGGCTAACCATGACCCACTAATGAAATGAAGCAGAAGCTGGGTTGCACTTGTCAGTGTTACTGTTAAATTACAACTGGGTAGTTTAACATACAACACTAATCAGGCATTTTACTTCTTGTGTGGTGCAGCATTAACACAGAGGCAATGGGCAGCTCTCAGGGCAGTGAGGACTGTGGTCAGTAGTGACCACCACTAGAGAGTGCCTGAGTCCTTGCAGCTGCATCAGGGAGCTCAACAGACTTCTTTGTTTTAGTCTCAGTTCCTCACAGTTAAAGCACTCTCAGGGTCTCGGGTGACCCACTGAAAGAGTCCATGGAGTTTTAAGTGAGAGAACTGTCCTCCAGTATAACCCAGGTCATTACTTGTGTTCTGTAGCAAGGCTGACTTCTCTACTTCATGCATGAAAAATAGACAAAAATCTCACAACATTGCCCATACAGAATCCAGCACAGCATCTCATGAATCTACCACTGAGAACATACTCAAATATTTTTTATTACAACACATTAAGCTAAAATCAATAGATTCATTTACTGAAATGGATTTAGTACTTCAACTAACCAAGGGAAAGTAACATTTTTTTAAAGAAAGTGACATTTCATTATAGCATTTGGTTGTAAAGTCACTGGCAGATATTTTTCTGTATACCAATTAAACAGTAACTCACTGAAGTTAGCAACATAAAAAGCAATACTACATATTTACAGTTCCCTTCCCTGTAAATGAAAACATCTAGAGTTCTCAGCAATACAAATAAAGTGTCTGCACAATGGTTCTAACAACGCTGCCACATCTCTGATCTTTTCTTTTCAAATCTTTCTAAACTATTTTTCCCAAAGATATAACATGCTATTGTCTCTACAATCAACCTTCTTTTCCTTTGGAGAGAAGCAGAAGTGGCATTTTGAAAACTTCAATTTGCTGAAATATAATAGCACCACTGAGCTCTGTTGTTCTTTACTTTTATTCTCGCTTTATGCTAGAAAGATGGAACTGCAGTGGTTTTAGTATTGTCAATCAAAAAGTAAATAAATAATGGGTTTGTTGACTATTATATAACAGGATATTGCATCACTATTATTCAATTGCGTTCTAATATATATATTTCTCTCTCAAACGTGAAACTTTACCAATACTATAATCATTCTGGAGTAAGCAGAGGTATTTGTGACCCATGCAATGCGAATTGTGAAAAGCAATTTGATGAAGAAGTAATTTCAGTATTTCACTGTAAATTATACAAATAGAGAAACAAGTCAAGAATGCAAAAAGAACTAATCTTACCTGATTTACTGTCAGGTTACAGCTTCATTTTCCCCTAGGATTACTGCTTTCTAGGTATCAAGGGCATTCTTTGGACTGTACATGTGCTATTCATCATTTCCTTGGGTAGATCGGCATCCTTCTGCTTTCACTAGTATGGAATCTGCTCTTTTTGTCTGCAGGCCAGCCTTTCAGGAGCACAATCTAGTTCAGTTCCACCTTCCTTCTTATTTGCTAATCTTCTGTAAAAGCCACCAACTTTCTCATCAGAGGTCTAACAGAGCCTAAACTTGCAGGACTTATCTGGTTTTAAAGATTTAATTTGAGGATAGAAATGGTGGAAAACATGGATATCTGAAAATCAATTACCAGTAGCTAAAGTGACAAGCCACAGTGTTGGTCTGTGGGGAATACTACACTGGAAATGCTCACTTGCAGTTAAAACAGTCATGCAATAAGAATTTGGTTTTGCTTCAGCCTTTAATCTCATAATTAGAAAAATCCAGAGAGAATGGCAAGTCAAGTGTTTGCACCATTATTTTAGTTACTTCATATTTAAGAGCTAGTTTGTATATGTAATCCACAGAGAGAGACTGGCCCCTCTAGAAAGCAATTTAAAAGGCTCAGTCAGGCAACCATCAGCCGCTTTCCTTAGAGATTCACCCTTGGATTCACCTGCCTTCCACCACCCATACAAGGAGCCTGTAGGGTCTATGGTGGCTGAAATTAGTTCATGTGACTATCCTTCTTTATAAGTATTCTAATTAGGCAGGATATTATCCACAACCCCTTTTCCTTTCAAAGCTGATATCCTGCATAATTATCTCATTTGATATTTCTTCTACCTTCTGTGTTATTGTTTGCAATCCTATTCCTTTTCATTTATCTAAATTTAATCTGCATTTGCCTTTTACTAGCCCTAAACCAGCACAGTACCTCTCAATACGGTAATTTTTGCCATCAACTGTTTTTCTCCAATCTTATCAGTATCTGACATTTAAAATATTTCTCATTTATGATATTCACTGTGCGTTTTACATATACTATAAAGAAAGGTCTCAGAAACAATTTCCTAGTCAAAGAATTTCCCTGTTATACCATCTCTCATCCTTTGCAACTTCAACATCTTGATTTATTCATGAGTAATTTATTTTAAAGACATTATCATCTGCATTTCGCAAAGGTACTACAAGTTCAAGCTCATTTATCAAGTTCAACCTCATTTGCTCAGTTCAGATTCAAAATAATTCACCTCTAAAAAGCTTAACAAATTTTTATATACTCTCTCTATAAATTGTTTACAATAACTATTTGCTTTCTTTTCCCCTCTCAAGCCTGATCTTCGCTGATGTTCTCATACTTTAAAACAATAGACACAAAAAAATTATTAAAAAAGGCCTAAAGTATCTTCTGTTGTCTCTTTTGATTAGAATAAATTTCTAATAGTATCTGATTTTTATAATTTTATTTAGAATCTATTTTTTGTATCTATTCTTTCCCTTTAATCCATTCCACTGCCTTTATTTCACTTGCCTCCACTACCAACAAAAGCCTCTAATACAGAAAGAAAATCTGAAGAACTGTTTCAAAAATCAGACCAGATTAACATAGAACAATAAAATCACAAACATGACATGAAATGAATATTTTCTGAAGGAAACAATAAAGACACACAACCTCAGGACACTATTTTCTCTGAGAACACAATTATCTACAAGTTTCCTAAATTGCCTAAAACTGCAAGAAGCTTGAGCATGCTGCTATACTGTTTGAGGACTGTATTCTAGTTAAAGAAAATGCAAATGCGATCACATTCATGGAAACTAAATGTGTGTGGGGGAAACAGTCCCTGCTGCCACTTAGTCAAGAGCAGGAGCTGGCCCCATAAACAGCTGTTGTCATCAAGGTATCCCCAATTACTCAGAACAAATGATGCTCTCTGTGTGCAGAGGCACACCCAAACCAGGTTTGACAATGCACTTATAACACAAGAACAGCTGCAGCAACCAATTACCATGTTCAAGAGCTTAAAATCATCATGGACAAATCATTCTCTCTGACAGATGATTTTTGTTAAACATAAGAAAGCAAAACAAAAGATGGTGCCAGCCCCAAATCACCCATGTACGGGAGCCAAAATGCTCTCAAACACTGAAGCCTGGGAAAGAACAATGTGACAAAGAGGATGAGGACAATAGCAAAGCACAACTTGCACTACAGCACAGGAAATCTGGCAGTTCTACAATGACCTGACCAGTTATTCCACTGTGACAACTATGAAGGCTCAATGCAAAGCAGATGAGAAATATCTGCACTATCTATGCTTATTTATTGCTAAAACATACCTCTCATTCTCAGGATCTTTCTCAGCAATTTTTAGTTGGTAGTGAGCAATAACTTTATGGTTCAGAGACAGAGCTTAAGCCTTTTGTTTTGCCATTGGAAAAGAAACTGTCCATTAATGTGTTATTTTAATGAGACATAATCTGCATGTTCTAATGTTCACATTTATCACACTATGTTTTCATATCACTGGGCATAGGAAAGCTACCATAACACAATCTGCTTATTGCTTTGAAAATCCCGTTTTCAGTATGACTACACCTCTCAGAATGGTGTCTGTAGGGGGTCAACCATAAATACTTGGAAGACTACCAGGAAGGTAAGAAAGAAAATGAATTCAAGAAGAAGGAATGCTGAGACAAAAAAAATAATGAAAACTAAAGTCTGATGGCACATAAATTAGCTACTGCTGGTTTCAAATCTCATTATTTATCAAATGAAAGGAAATGGGAAACTCCAAATCAACCATCTATAATGTGACAAAAAAATTCTTCTCAGCCTAATCATTGGTATTATGACAAAAGTACTCCAACCAAAAGAATTGAAGACAAAAATAGGAATGGTCTACGGGATTAATCTGGAGGCCTTAAGGCTCACAGTAGGTCAGTGTTCCTGCTGGAACAGGGGCCACAGAAAAGACTGGATGGGAAGGGAAGGTATGAATGATAGATAGCATGACTGATTTCCCAGCACATATGCAAGTTTTGTTTTGTCAGGTGTCCTAACCCCAACCCTAATCTAACCCTAACCTTAACCCTAACCCATCTTCCCTTACTAATGCACAAAAGTTATACCTCATTTCACACATTTCCAGAGTCTCTCATCTTGTCTACATCCAACAGCTACCCACTGGCTGATCTTCTTCCAGCCTGTTAACTCCTGGGCTATGCTACTAATCCAGCCACTGCTGACACTTCCAATTTCTCTTCTTTGCTAACATTCCTTTAAAATTAGCTATATGGCTCTGAACAATCAATAAACTTTTTAAGTTTCAGAGACATACCCGAGAACACCAGCTTCTCTCAGTTCCTGTTAGACTCACAAATTTCTAGTTTAAGCCAGAGATGCTTTATTCTTAACATACATCACACACTCCATTAAAAAATCCATACTGCGTCATTAGAGGAAAACAGCTCAAGAATAACTTCAAAGAAAAAAACCCATCTTTCTTCTTCTAAATAAACACTTTAGTGAAGAAAACACATCATGTTCTTTGAAAAAGGACCACAGGATCTCTGGAATTCTATCTCTTAATGGAAAAAAAAGGTGCATCTTTTCTTATTTTCTGTATTATGAGGAAAACAGTCACTTTCAAGGGAAACATTTAACAAGAAAACACCAAGATCCTAAGAATGGAAGTACTGAAAGCTTTGTATAATGCAAGTTGTGGTCACAGCCATAGGAAAAGATAAGAAGGAAGAACTGACTGGAATAATGTATGTTAATATTACAGACTGAAATTCAGCTCTATTCAATCAGTAATAGTGGAGGCTTTCCTGCTTGTCCTTCTCCAAGCATCTCTGAGAAGTGCCTGGCTCTTTTTTTCTGCCATCTCACTTTAGATGATGGAGAATTGCAATTAGTCCCCCTTCTACCCTCCTCTTCTCAACAAACCCAATTTCTTCAACCCCTCCTCACAGGCCACATGCTCTACCCTTTGTCCACAGACCCCCCCAGGAATCGCTCCAGCAGGGAGCAACAGGGAGCCCAGAGTAGTGCACGATTCCCCACGGTGTCTCACACAAACGCCTGAGCAGAGAAGAGCAGCCTTCCTCAGCCTGCTGGCAAAGTTCTGGCTATGGCAACCCAAGGTGTGGTTGGCCTTTAGCAGTTCAAGGGCACATGGCTGGCTTGCATTCAGCTTGTGGCCACTGGGACCTTCAGATGCTTCTCTGCAGAGCTCTGTGCAGACACTTCAGACTCCAGCTCACTCTGCCCCTGATGCACAATCCTGCATTTGCTTCTCCTGAACTTGTCAAGGCTCCTTTGTCAGTGCTTGTTTTTCTAAATTTTTTGAGAAATGAGATATTATGATACTGATTTCTTATTGCTAAGATGTATTTATAAGCCCAGGATAAGGAAGGCTTAAAAAATTCAATCTGTTCATTTTTGCAATACTCATTAAAAGCATTTGAAGATGTTTTTGTCTTACACAGTTAATATAGAGGTAAATAGAAAACAACAAAAAAACTGCGATAAACTAAGATCTACAATCAATTAGCTGTTATTTTAACCTTTCCAGAAGGCTTAATTTACCCATGCTTAGCAAGAGCAAACTTGATTTTCAAAAAAAAAAACCCAAAACCACAAAAAACACTAGAAGCTGAAATAACAAAAGCTGTCCCCACAAAAGAATCATAGTCCAAAATCAGGCACCAATTATTCTATCTTGTTGGCAGCAACAACAGAAAACTGCAGAGGTAATCTTCCTAATTCTGTGTACTTCTGTGGAACACCACATGCTTTACAAAGAACAATTTTTTAAACTGAATTCATAGGCATAATCATGACAAAAAGCAAAATGGGGACTGATCCATCAGAACAGAGAAAATTTATAAATTATAGCTCATTAACATTTTGTTCTAAGGGGCAGCAATTGTGACAGCATACAAAATAACTGCCTCAGTTTTTGCAGTGCTAATGCAGGCTTTCTAGCTATTCTCTTTCTGTTTACACCACCAGTTCCAAGGCTAGATTTTTAAAAAATATTTTCCCTTTAATATCTTTATAGAGTATAAATATTCCCATTGTATGTTGGCTTTTACTTTAATATAAACATACATATATAGACTATCTTATTATTTATTTATTTAGACTATTAGTGTCTAACATTACCAGGCAGGACTGGGAGCTGTAATATTCCAGGGTCTATACAAACACAGAGGCAGTCAGGACCTCTTGCACTTAAGAGCTAGCAAGTGCTACTGAGAAAAGCTGCAACAAAGAATGTCAAGAAGTAGAGAAATGTAAGGAAGAAGTCAAGAATTAAGCCATATGATTTTTGTCTTTCCTAATTAATTCTCAAAGTAATGATTCAAAAGCGTTATTTTCAAAATGAGCTAAATTTGCTACCTTTAACAAACATATAACTTAGGAATGAGCAGGGGGTGATCTCTTGCTAGCACCTTACAACTTCTTCTAACCTGCAGTTTGTTCACTAAATTCTCCGTCACCTTCTTTACAAGATACCAATTGCATTGGTAGGACAGAACCCCTCAGATTCAGTTACTGCTCTCACAAATTCAGAATTTAATTATTATGTTATTTAATTATTATTGTTATTTAATTAGTATGTTCATATCATCACTGAGGACACAAAGGTGTTGAATCTGAATTAGAAGATTCCAAGATGCCTAAGCATTCCTGGTTCCATCAGGTTCACTTCAAGTGCTCTCCTGAAAAGCCTTTCCCTTCTGAGAATTAACTTTATTTTTAATGTAAAACCTTCCATCATTCCTGTCAAAGGAAAACACAGTTTGTAACCCTATGCCAGATAACTTTTCATAGATCTCAGAGCATCCTGAAGATACTGAATTTGGCTCAGTACTTTATGTAGAATCAGCACAGAAGGATTGAGTGGAAAAGGACAGGTTCTGGCTCTAGAAGGCATTATTCCAGCAATGTATGACTTGCCATGAGAAGACTGTACATTGTCATCTTGTACCAATAAACACCAGGAACAAAGCTTACACTCACACTATATTGAGAAATTGATTTTGAAATCAGCCCCGCTTTTTAAGTCTGGTGCTAAAACTGTTTCCATGTGTTGAGTTCTGCATGATACCCAAGTATAGGTTTTCACAAAAGACAAAAAAATTAAAAAAAGGAAGAGAAGGATTTCTTTCCGCAGCTTCTCAACAGCCCAATACTAGCAAGTCCAATGATACCCAGTACAGCTTCCACAACAAGCAAGAGGATATGAAAATCCTGCTGTAACATCCCACAAAACTCTATAGGAGGTACCCACCAGTTCTGCTGGAACACTGTTAACAACAATAAATATACATAAATAATGTTGATTACTTTATCCTAAAGATGCAGTTTGAACTTCAGAAGAGGTAGAATATTATACAGCTTTATCCTCATTTCTGTCATTTTAATTTAGAGTGACTGTGTTTAATGAAATGTAGGGACTCGGATTATCTATCTTCTTTCATAATCAACAAATCATATAATTATGATATTCCTTCTCAACAATGTCAAGGAGTTCCTAAGTCAAAGTTGGATCCAGTTCAGCTTTTGGAATAAAATTATTTCTGTCCAGCATAAGCCACTTCTTCTTCTATCATTATTTTCCTAGCTTAAAAATCATCTTCTCCCCTTCTTCTTCCCTTCACTGCCTGTGTTAACTCTACTAATACGAAGATGAAACAATCCTTCTCTGACACTATCTTGCTAAGCTAACCAAGAAAGTTGCCATTATTTGTCTTTGACAGGCCTCTGTTCTACCCCGTGGTGTCTCTTTCAGTTTGAAATCATTTTTCTTCAGTGTGAACAACTAGAAACAAACACTTACAGATAAATCTGTATTTCCATTTTCTCAGAAACCTCTCACTTCAGAAATTCTAGGGCTATATTTGTTGTCATCTTGAAGCTGAAGACATGATATCCTTATGTAACATTCTATGGCATTTCACATCACATAAAATACAATAACAGCACAAAACAGTAAGAAAGGAAGATAGGCAAAAGAAACAACATTCTTAGAATTTCACTATGATAAATGAGAAATGCTCTCTTGCTGTGGCAGTGAACACAAAAACCTCTGCAATATGTATGAAAGCTCAGTAAGGAAAGCATCAAATAATGAAGGCACCAGCACCAACATCCTCTTAGTGGCTGTCAACAGGCATGAAGGAAAAACTTCTAAACCTTTTTTGCTACCAGACTGTACAGACCACATGGCTACTGTGGAGCTCTGTCAGGACAGCAACTGAGTGTATGGTGAAAGTTGGACTAATTCTCTCCCTAAATCTGGAGTGGTCTGACGAGCTGTACCCTAAACAAGGGTATCCCAAGCTTTGGGGTCACTAACTGGCAATAGAAGTCATAGTCACTCAGGGAAGAAAAACATGCCAGCTTCAGTGGAGAAATCAGCAGCTTATGGAAGCTTAAAAAATAAGCTCTTGAGAGTAGCAAGCTCATCAATTCATTCCTTTTCCCTTCTCTTTCAGGAAAAGATTGTTTGGTAAATTGTGGCCAATCACTTCAGTAATCAACTACAGATGTTTGACATTGGCAAAGGAGTCACAAATGATGTCTCGCCTGATTCTCAGACATTAGTTCAGCCTCTGTGTGTGGACAAAGGTAAAGCAGCTATGCTGAAGATGTTTCAGCTATTGGGAACATTGCAGTAAAATCTCTGAGGTGCTGAAAAGTTTCCTGCAGATCTTAGAGTAAAGGCAGATAAATTTGTATCTAGAGAGTCTACAGGTTTTGATGTGATATGATCAGAGAAATTATTTTGGGGTGATTACCTGCTGTGAGGCCCCTCTCTGGCAGAACTCCATAATGCTTTATCATGTGTTTAAGATACAAGTGTATTTGCCAAGGGAAAATGAGGCATTTGGGCAAATAATAGCTTAGAACCAAACTGCATTCCCAGAATGTAGGCGGTAAGCTTAGCCACCTCAGCAATCACCAATACTGTTCCTAAGTTTATTAAAATCACAGGTAATGGCTACTGAGCTGCAGGTCAGAGCAGAGACCTTGATTCTTTGCTAGTCCTTGACAGCAAGGCTGCTATAACTACAGTAGGTAATTCACCAGAAACAAACTTAAAACCTGGAATCTTTCCACTGTGCTCCTAGCATAGAAACAAAGTACTAAGAACACATTACTATTTCAAAAATATTCTTTTCCATGGAACTGTCCTCATATTCTATTAAATTGAACAAGTCTATTTTGAACAAAGTAGTATTTATTATGAAACTTTTTAATAACTACTCTTAAAACACTAGAAACAAAATAGTAGCAATTAGTCTTTAAATGATAATTTAATGTGTTAAGAGCCCAAAAATGAAACTAATCATTAGCTTATAGTAAAGACTGCCAGAAGCTTCATTACTGATTAATAATGGAGAACACATTGTACTGAACAGTCTTCCCAAACCCCAGAAGCACCTAGGAACTGAACTGCAAAAACTTCCAATCCTAATAAATTGATTAAGTAATATAATTTTCTATATAGATATAATTACTGCATATAGTGTAGCTAAGTTTTCATTATCATCTACATTGACCAAATCTCTAGTTTAAATACAAGGTGCCATGTATGTTATGAAGAAATCTTTTCCTGTAAACAGGATAAAACCCCAGTAACATACCCTATGGATTTAGTTACTTTTAATAAACAGAAAATTTCTATGAAAAAGTTTTTGCTTTAATAGCTTTATTGTTAGTAAAAGAATACTAGCAATATTAAGGAAAAGAGACTGAAGAAAGCTTGTCAGTTAATTCCAGTTGATGCCAATACTTTATCTTGCTAATCAAGATTGTCACTTACAGAAATCTTTTTCATTTCATCTAATTTCCAGGAGATATTTAATAAATACAATCACTTAAGATGCAAAGAAAGCTGCAAATCATTGAATTGTCAAAGTTTTTCTAATGAAAGCAGAAGTGTATGACAGTAATTGCTACTAACACTACTACTAACATAGCTTACATGGGAAAAGATACAGAACGCAAACATTTATGGTGCAACTGTTCTACAATACCTTTGGACAGACACTGGAATTAAACAATAATTTAGAATAATTTTATTTAGAAACAAAATTAAATTATTAAGAGGAACTACCCTTTATGTCTTGGGTTGAGCTGGCAAAATGCCAACCGCCCAATACAGAATGTCAGAGTCTCCCTGTCCCCACGGGAGGAAAAAAAACCCCTCAAAACAGGTTTAAACTTAAACTAACTAACTATATATATATATCTTATATAGAAAAGAGAAAATTAAAAGAAAACTACAATATAACACACACACACACAAGTTAGATATAACCACAATCTTCTACCTCCCACAGATTTTATTACTCTAGATTCATAAAGTACTTCAAAAGACACCCAGCAAAGCAAAAGAAAGAGAATAACAATAAAATGTTTCTTCTTCCCTGAACTAAAAATGTGACGTAGCGGGGGCAGCAGCAGCACCCAGCACAGTGGGACAGCGGCAGCGTGTCCTGTCTCTACTGCAGCCATGATGCCAACAGAGAGAACACCCCTACTCTACTGTATTCATATCTCAGGTTTGCATCATCCGGTAAGAAATACTTCTTTGGTTGCTTAAGTCAGGTGATACCTGTCTCTCCTAATCTACGTAGATTCTCTGAGCCTGCTAAATTGAGGCCTGACTTAAAACTAAAGCCAAAACTACCACACTCTATATTAAATAGATTCCCTCAATATAACCTAAAGAACAATCCCCTGGAAATAAAATGACAAGCCATTGCCACAGCAGAATTTTCAAAAAACAAATTAATTTAAGAGTCCTAGAAGCTAACTGTAACAGACATAATTTTTTACACCACTGAACTTACATTAAATATTACCCTAGAACAAGAGCAATCACAAATACAATGCAAAACTTTAAAGTTCCATCATGAACTCTGTTCAAAGTAGCAACATACAAAATTCTACAATTCCTATGAACTGGCACGCTATTAGAAAGTTCCAGGCAGATCCCTCTAGCCAGGAAAACACTGGTTTTTCTCTATTTCCTCTATCTATCTGCTACCAGATGCAGGATTCAAAAGCTTGAGGTGTGAATGCTTCGCATCTCTTTTGCATAATGAAATACAGAGATCAAACACCTATCAAGCACAACCACTGATAGCACTGTAAGCAAGCTGAAGAGGAAGATCAGGTAATTTCAGTTAATCTTACCACTTCAGCTATGTCTCAGAAACATCATAAATATTAATCTATATTAATGAATTATTAATATGAGAACAAAAGACATTGAAAAATCATAGTAAAATAGACATTAGTATTTCAAACTCTTTTCTCAGAATTGCCATGTACAGTCTTCATCATCAAAGACACTGGTGCGATTATCTCCTCCACAGTTCTGCAAAATCAAACTTTTTTGCTTCTGGGAAGGGATACTTTGATAAGGAGTTTCTCTTCTTGCAGTTTTGTAAATGCACATAAACTGAAACATGAATTTATGAGTACTAGCACGGCAGTTTATATGTTTACAATGAATATTTCAAAGGCCTAGTAACATTCCTACTTGTGCACCTGAAAGTGCACTAAAATGCACTGGAAGTACTGCTGTCTAATAATGGTCCACTTTGAGTAACAAATCTACACTGACAGAGGAGTGTAGTGATTTGGGGCATTCTTTAATGCACACTTCTGGCAAAAAATGCTGTATCTTAATAGAATACATAATACTTGGGATGTTTGCAAATGAACATGAGTGGGTAATTTATATAACACGAGAGATCAATCTGTCACACAGTGTGTAAAAGCATATCTGAACTAAAAGGTTATAAAGACTCTGTCTTATATTTATTCCAGGAGTCTAAGTGGTTCACTTGTCTTTTAACTGCTGGAATCGTTAGCAAATGTGTATTAAAGACCTGAAGAACTGTTGGGGGAAAAATGAAAGAAACTTGTGTCAACAGTTACAAGAGACCACAGAGTACATAAACTTTTTGCAGCACCAGTTCTCAATGTGAATTAATACTCCTCTTTTTTGGTGCTGAAGAACTCTATGATGTTGTCACCCCGTCACTCGACACCAGTTCCTCCTGCTGCCATGCAGCCAACATTCTAGAATCTCAAACAATCAGATAGGAGCCTCAATTTCAAAAGCTTTTAGTTTTTGTTAACTATATGCCATTTGCCATTTGCAAACCACAAATCAGTTAACCTCTTCAGCATTGCCTTTAGCATCAGAAGCAAAGCAAAGCAACAGATTTCAAACACACATCATCATGGCTGGGCTTCGCAAACGAAGATTTGGGAAGGGCTCTCCCCACGTGGGTGTGCCCTTCCAGCCTGCGCAGTGGATTTTTTTAGGAGAGGCACAGCGTGTGCAGAACTGGCCCCACTGTTTAAGTCCTGAGGTTCATCTGCCACAGCCAAGCGAGTTTGGACAGTGACAGGGAAGTCCTCAGGACTAGAACCTACAGCTCCTGGTATTGCCAGGAGGTCTCTCATCCAAGTACTAACTGGGGCTGACCCTGCTTGGCTTCCAAGATCTGACAGGATCGGGTGTCAGGGAGGCATACACTCAAATATATGCCTATAGCTCCAAAAATAAAAGTTATGCTTTATACAGTACAGATTGTGGAATTATCTTCTTCAAACTTAGATTATTAAAACATATCAATGTAATCTACAGTAATTAATTATCTACTCAAATTAAAAGGTATGTGAGATATACATCAAGCATTGCACCATATATAAGGCAAGGACTGAGACGGAACAGAAAACGTCATTGTGCTCATATGTTCAATACTGTGCCATTCCCTACCCTAAAATAGGCAACAACAGAAATATAGAGGGGTATGTAGAACAAAAAGAAGGTATTGACCGGAGATACAGAATGGTTGGATACAGGGAACAATTAAATAGATTAAATTTCTGCAGTTTGGAAGATGCAAGATTGGAATAATGTGGAATAAAGTCAGGCTGTTCAGCACTTCTCTTATCATAAGGCCTAGGTTAAACCAAAAAAAATATTGGGCAACAGATTTAAAATAAAATAACACCTTGCGATGGCATGGCTTTGTATGTTGAAAATTTAGTGGAAAATCCCCTAGGCACACTCAGGGAGGGAAGTCCAACTGAGTCTGCAAAGAGGATGTAGATACAACTTCCAGAAGAGAAGGTCCTGCATGCAAATTGCAGAAAACTGCACACTTTGTATTTCTCCTGTTTGAACACTGATACAACCCTCAATCCTGCAGTGTGATCTGCACAGCAGCTGCTGCGTAACTGTCCTGTGAGCAGAGAGGCCTCTCTCTCCCTGCCTGCAAGTGTTAGGAGGGGCACCTGCTCACTGCAAGCAGCTGAAAATGGGTGCAGTGCTCACCTCTTCTCTCTCACATCCACCCTGTGAACTTAAACTATTCCTTGCCACGGGGAAAACCTCCTATTTTGCTGCTTATTACTTGTAGCAGTGGATGGAGCAGGCAGAAACGGGGGCTTATTTGGAACAGGAGAACAGTCAGAGAACTTTTAGAAAGCTTTTAAAGAAGCACTATTCTGAAGAGTTCTCACCGAAAATATAGAATCATATTTTTGGTGAAACTTCTGGCAATATGTTTTATACAAGAAACGTTTAAATTGTTTATTAGCCAAACTGAATAATACACATTAAGAAATTAAAGAAGGTGAAATGGGAAGATAAAAAGCATGTATTTGTTATTTTCAAGTAATTTTAATACAGTAACAAGGTTTAAGCTATATAAAGTATTTGTTAGACATGGTTGGGAATACTGTTGTTTAGTAACATAATTAGGGATGGTACAGGAACAAATCTGAATTTTAGAAATTAAGTATCATTTTGATGTAAAACAAAAGCAAGGTTTTTAAAATTCTGAGAGGCACAAGCATAGACACACAATTGAGGGAACAATGCAGCCAAGAATGCAGAATATGTTGTAATTACAGGTATCATCTGGGAGACGGGAACATTTCAGCATTCTGAAACAGACAGCACATTTCCACATCCTTGTGTAATGACTGACATGCTAATGCCTCCCTCTCTTTGTTCTAATAAAAATGCCAATGAAACTCATCAGAATCAGTCCATATATTCTTGCAAAACAGTTTTGTTTGCAAGTGACATGATAGTAACTAATTAGCAACTGGCAATTAGAAACATGAAACTATAATAGTACCACTGAAGGAAAAGAAACAGTAAGTCATAGAAGACAAATGATTTTCCAGCAATTGTAAGAGTCTTTCATAATAAATCTAATAAGGGAAAACAATCTGTGGTTTTTACTGCAGTGTCTTCCCTGTCAAGGATCACTTAAAGAATTACAGGGCTCCAAAAGCGGCTTTGTTTTGAAATGTTTCTGACAAGACATCCTCATAATTAAACCAGAGTCAAAATTCATCAAAAGATGATAGGAAAAACTAAACTTCTTTGACAAGTTAAGTGCACAGATAAAACTAAAAGCAAACCCAGAATATGGTAAACATAACCAAAGTAGCACTATTTCCCATTATTTTTCCTGAAGCCATATTGATAACTTGGAAGTCTGAAGTTCTCTAAATCATATAGAAGTGAAATAACTGAAATAGCCACCTCCCCCCGCGTTTATTAATCATACCTTAATTTGTGCAAAAGGTCTGTCAAAGTTTCCAACATAAAGAAGACCAACATTCTGGGTGAGTAGCCTAAAAAAATGAAAAAAATCTTTTAAGATATCACTTTACATCCGTAAGTTTTTTCTGCATCTCCAGTAGTTGTTACTGAACCCCAGAGCAGGGTAACAAGCTTCATGATAGCAAAAGCTACCTTTGCAAATCTGATTACACAATTCTATTCAAACTACTACAAAAAAGGAAAGATGTGAATTAAAGATGGATGCACACCAGTCATTTATGTTTATGGTGCAGGCAGCTCTTCAACAAAATCATTTCACAGGCTTCTATGTGACAGATGTCACCCAGTAATGTGGAAGAATGGCAGGTATGTGCTTTTTCTATTTACTAGAGACAAAGAGACAGCAAGAGACAAGACTAGAAAACACACATTCAGAGCAGCAGACCCAAGAGCTAAAACAGATTGGGGCACGTAAAAGTATACACAATAATACAAAAATTACATCACTACAAGATGAGAAGTAACAGAGAATCTCTGCATTATTGTCTAACAGCTTGCTAAACGAAAAGAGACCCAGACACAGCTTGTGCCTGCTGTTGTCTTCAACTCTATGAAGTCGTTGCGTACACCACCGAGGGACAGTGGGATAAGTTGACTCAACTGTCTGTTGATACTTCTGGAAAAGAGTTTGAATTCTGCAGATACAGTGCAAGTCAATGCTATCAGTGCACAAACTCCAAATCCCGGAGGAGCATTAGGGCACTGCTGTTATGAACAGCTTGACGAGAGCATCACTGGCCAGCAAAAAGTGCTGGAGAGCACTATGCTGTTCCGACTGGACAAGAGCAATTTTCCCGTTGCTAAGCAAAGGCCCACTGGTCATTCCCTCCAGTTTAGAGACCCCACAAGCACTGCATTCATATACAGGCACCCCATAACAAGGAGAACTTGTGATGACAAACAGCAGAAAGAGTTTGTTTTGATTAAAAGGGGCAGTGAAAAACCATCACACTCTTCAGCAGCTCCAAGTTTTGATTGTTTGCTTTTTACATTTTCCTTCAATTTTGCATTCCATTCCCTTTAGCGCTAAGACTTTACATATGAATTAAATTAAACAGCCAGAAATAAGTATGAATGTAGGCATCATTCAGGTTAAGCATGACACTGAGGTGTCTCTTTCTTATGATTTTAAGCATATATAAATGTAAATATATACTTATTATTCTTACAGAGTTAAATACTTTTTCTGTATCTAAACCAACAAACAAAAACAGAAACTTAGATGGTAGCAAATCATTTTGACCCCACAGAACGTGCACGTCTTAGTATGATGTCTTGATTCTTCCCAGTTCTCACAACAATATGACATATATGATTTTATACTGGTTTCCCAACAGTGGGAATTGGTGGAATTCAGCAAAACAACAAAGTCAAAACACTCACATATATAAAATAGTAAAGTAAGAAGAGTTGTTGAACTATCATCTTCAAAAAACCTTTCTGTAATTAGATATGGTATACAAAAATTTCCAGGGCACTGACAGAAATACCCAAAGGAAGGAAAGAACTGTACAGATCAGACCAGATCAGCCACAGTACAGACAGATAAGTGGCTTCTTCCCTTTGCCCATCAGTGCACCGGACTAAATTGGGAAGACTTGTACTGTTTAGCAATGGTACTGCAGTATATGGAAGTCAGGATAAGCACATCAAACTCATTTTGAGTCAAAGTAAGTAAAATTTATTCACAACTCAGATGTCCAGAGTTGGAATACCCAGCATATTGTTCAAACCTTCTCTGAGGACTATAAAGCAAAATCAGAAAATACTTAAGGGTTTTCTAAATGGAAATAAACATATGGGAAGTAATTAGTGAAAAAGGTTTAAAGAGACTCTGTAAAAAGGATGCAGGGTATGTCACCATCCTTCAGAGAGAGGCATCTTAAAGCAAAAAAGTATTCTTAAGAAGAACTGCACATAATTATTATAAGACAGAAAAGGAAAACAAACAAATCCACTAGCTGCATTTCTAGTAGGGGACCTTAGAAAGAGAAGACATACAGTGTGATTATTCTCATGTGATTATCCTTCATGTTTCCATTATTGAATAAAAATGAAGGACCATTAAAAATCTATGTCTTTGGATAGCTTTAGTTAGAAGTAATGAACAAGTAGGGAACCTTAAGGATGGTATTCCTAGGAGACTACTGAGTTGTCTGTACTGTTTAACTTGCTATCACTGATGTACACTCCAAATGAACTGCAAGAATTGGCTTCCTTAATCAGATGGATATTCATACAGTACAAGCTGATTACTATTTATCCACCTTTCACTGCCTTGGCTAAAAAGTATTTTACTTATAACTTTTTATTCGTATTTACATGGCACTTCAAAAAAGCACTTCTAGTTCAATGCAGTATTAGCAAATTTTTTAGCAATAGAGTTACTTGTAGTTCTCCCTTGCTTAAATAAAAGGTTGCAGTTTGTGTTTCTCTAGTTTACACATTCCTCTTGAGTTCTGAAATTCAAAATTATATTACCAACATGCAAAACCAGTTAGTTTCCATTAAGAACTCAAGAAGGTTGAAATTAGCATCCCAATATGACCATAATTTAATGTCCTGAAATATTCTGGTTTTCTGCCCCTAAACGGTCTGAGCAATTAAAAAATTCCAAATCTCATCACTAGTATAAACTCTTTTACTCAAGGTCTTTCTTATAGGCATGATCTCTGCATTTCAGAGACTGAGGTCACACAGAAGAGTCTGGAGAGATAAGCAGGCTGTGACAACAGTCACTGCTAAGGCTCAGGATAGGCCAAGCTACTGCAAGAGCATAGCCCCTCAGCAGCCATCAGTGGCAGGATCAAAAACCCACATGCCATCGAAGACAAAGGAGAGACAGGGGAGTATGTACCAAACTCCATCTCACCTACAGGTACTCAGCTCAACTGACCTCTAAATGACCACTAAGATGTACCTCTCACCAATGAGAAAGTTTGAATTATACATAGCTGGTTTTGGAGTCCTTCTTTAGCACAACAACAGGTTGTATTTTTAAATACGTGAAATTACCTTTATACCATAAACTTTAATGTGTCTAAATTGATACAGACATTCTCTTCTAATGTTATCAACTAACAACCCTTTGCCTTTAAAGACTTCCCAATGGTAAGCAGGTTTGGGTATAAGCACTTATATGTCAGTGCTCTCTTTTAAAACATCAGTCTTCTACTACTTACTTAATTTCACATTTGCACAAGTCTGCTCTTGAAACACCATCAGCACTACTCAACAGCTAAACCTGCTAACAGCTGGACAGGACTTGCAGCTGACACACCAGGCTATGAAACAGTGGTGACAGTTTCACAGCACAATTATCATCTTTGAATTTCACTTCAAATAATTAACTTAAAGTTAAAAAAAATGCAAATGCCGACCAGCATTCAATACATATATTACTTTAAAATATGCAGTAATATACAGAATTGCCTAGCTTACAGATTGTCATGTATTTTATTTGTATCTCTTCCATTCAATACATTACCAATACGATTCCCATTTTTTTTTCTGTAAGTAGAAAGAAAGAAACATCACTCCAGGAAGCATTAGTTCTTTAAGAGGTGCTGTCCATATATCACATTACATGCCACGCATTCCTGTCCTATAACCCAAGTGAGCATAAGTCTAGCCTAATGTGACTACTAGGGAAACAGCATGAAAGCCCAAAAAGTATCATGACAAACCATTTCAGAGTTTTGCCAATATAATGCCAAAGTCTTAAAGGCCTCTCCAGTACCAAGAAAATGCTGCCATATAGTTATCACTAAATTTACCCAGATTTGGTCTTTTCTGGGATACAAAAGTACCGAATGTTTTCAAAATCCAAGCTGCAGGTGGGCATGGTCAGACACAGCATTCCAAAAAGTGTGGCCACAGTGATGTGAGGATGGTTAATTACACAATCACAGACTATTCTGAGTTGGAAGGGATCCACAAGGATCATCGAGTCCAACTCTTAAGTCAATAGCCCACATAGGGGATTGAACCCATGACCTTGGCGTTATTACAACCAAGTTTTAACCAACTGAGCTAATCTCAGGATATGCAAATAAATACAGAACACAGCCAAGAACACGTGTAAAAGGAATCCTGGAATAAGGCACTGTGACATGGCAGGGAATGTGGAAGACAAGGGATGAGAAAGGTAAAAATAAGTGACAAAGCAGCCCTCTGTGCTGGAAAGCACTGGGGTGGAGCTCTGGGCTGGAGAAAAGTACTGGATTATGGAATGGGAACAGCAGAAAATAATTTACCACAGAGTTCATCATCCCTGAGCACAGCTGACCTTGTCTGGAGGCTGGGACATTGCCACTGCCTCCTTCCTATTGCCTTTGGCCATGGGAAGTAGAGTGACCCTTGGCTATGGGCTTTATTAGGGTAGCCTATTCCAAAGAAGCCTAATCATTTCCTCTTCACACACCGTCTGTTCCTAGTAACTCACTAAGACATGTCTGTTAAGATGAAGGTGAATTATCCTTCCAGTGTGTAAAGTGGAGGGGGCAACAAGAGCACTGGAGAGGGCAAGTGATATGACAAGGGGGGAATGGCTTTAAACTGAAAGAAGGCAGGTTTAGACCAGATACCAGGAAATGCTTTGCTCTGAGGGCATTGAGGCACTGGCACAGGTTGCCCAGAGAAGCTGTGGCTGCCCCATTCCTGGAAGTATTCAAGGCCAGAAGGGATGGTGTTTTGAGTCACCTAGTCTAGTAGAAACTGTCTCTGCCCATGGCAGGAGGGTTGGAACTGGATGATCTTTAAGGTCCCTTCCAACCCAAACCATTCTGTGATTTCAAGATAATATTGACAAAGATTCAGGCACTGTTCACCAATGCACCAGTGCTCTGCCATTAAGTAGTATTTTGTGAAGGCAGAAAGGTGTCAAATACCATAGCCTGTTTGAGGTACACCTTAGGACATCACTGCAGCTTAATCAGTACTCCAAATGCCCATCCCATCAGACTCAAAGATTGCCTTTGAGGTCCACTCAGGTCAAACAGGCCATGCAAACTGGAGCTGAAAACATTAACATCTGAGCAGTTAATACACAAATCAGTTGTGAGTTTCTCTCTAGACTACCTGAGTCCTAGTGCTGCTGTGAAGATTATGGAAAGAGGTTTCCAGAAAGGATCATGCAGAGAAATAAAGAAGCAGGGTGGAGCCAGGAGCCGCTACCTCTCACAGGAGCAAGTTACTGCAGATTAGCTGAACACGGTAACTTGCTCCTGTGCGAGGCAGCAGCTCCTGCGCTTGCTCTGTTGCAAGACTGGTGGCACATTGTGCAGGAACACAGACTAAGACTTGCAGCTCTAGCCAACAGCACAGAGGTCAGATAGGCTTGCAAAGCAGGGAGTATGAAGTGAAAAATCCAGTGTGTGCAGTAGAAGGGCTGAAAAGAGATAAGTGAATGGCTTTGGAAGGGTGGAATGTGCCAAAGGAAAACGATGACCAATGGACAGGCATATGGGCTTGAGGTGTCTGGTTTCTCAGGAGGAAAGCTGTCCTGCAACAGGCAGTGGAAGGCACAAAGGGCTGCCTACAGCACTGCTTCAGTTACTCACTATCCCTGTGAAACAGAACATGTAACTTCTTCCTTATATTTCAACAAGAACACTCACAAAATCCCAGAACAGATGACAATTTATCAAATAATACCTTGCAGTACTTTATTAGGCAACCCTAATTTTTAACTTGACATACATCAAGTTCATCACTCCACATGAGTCGTTCAATGCTTCTGGTTTTACTCTTGACAGTTGTGTTTCTTTCACTAGGTCTTGCAACCACCAAAGCACCTGATTCTAGAGGAGTCTGTTTTTAAGAGCTCGGTAAGTGCTGCAGCCTGACACCAAAACTTTGCTAGAGATAATAAAACTTCACTGTTACATCCTATAATCACAAAGGTATTTGAGGGCATGCAAAACTGCAGAAGCTTGCAAAACAGCTTGGTGGCTGAGCATATCTGTCTCTGCTTGAAATGACAGTGTAGATGGAGTTGACTACTTTCTGCAAGGGATAAGGGGCAGCTTCTGCTGTGGTCTGTTCTCATACCTGAATAAACGCTCTCCAGATCAGACAGGTCTTTTTCTGCTTTATATGAACAGTGGACTGATACGTGAAAAATCCTTGGTGTCTGCCTGGAAGGGATCTCGCACTAGCAGATATTATTAAACAGAAATACCAATTCACCGATGGGACAAAGGGATTAAGATACATGGACTACTTCCACTTTAGAGTCAGAAGCAGAAATAGCAGCTACAATGGTGCTGGGAACTGATCTAACAGCGTTATCTTTCATATGCTGTGGGCAGATTTGCAATCTTCACAAAGGTTGCTGGTGAAAAGATTTCAATCCTGAGAAGACATGTCTCAAGAGTAGAAGAGCTGTGAAGCAAAATAAAAATAATCCTGATACTCAGTGGGGCTACTGACCCTCGTGCATATCTGCATCTTTATTGCTAGGGACACCTGAGCATACACATTAGTGGCTGATTAAGTCCAGAAATGGAACACACACCATTTTAAGTATAAATAGGAAAGTCAGGATCAAATTTTAGGAAAATCTCTGTAACCGCACTCACAATCTAAAGTGCCACATTTAAAATAGCTTTATAATAGGGATTAATATTAGTTTTGGTATGAATGTTTTTATGTTTCATTTTAAAATATACCTTTTGTGTGATAAGCATATACAAATACTTCTACTGACACACTGTGTGCTTTTAACTATCTCTAAAACTCACTCCAGATGCATTTGCACATTTCAGCCAGAAATGACTGTCAGAAGTCATGAACAACAGCCCTGAGAACAGAAGCAACACCTTTCTAAGTTCAATAATGGTATTTTCAGACACTACTTGAATCTTCTTCATGGATAGCTTTGAAGATAAAGGTAACTTCCATACATAGTTTTATAAATTTTGTCTTCAATCTTGCAAAGAAATTATCCCAATATGTCATTATTGCACATGATGACACAAGCATAAATAAAGCACTATGACATAGCAGAAAGGACACCAAATTCACATGATGCAGTCAATGTCCTCTTAAGAATAAAATAAGTATTCTGGATTTATCCTCTGGTCACTTAAACTGGGAGGAAAAACTGTGCACTGTGCTGCAATATCACAACCACAGAAAGTGAAGCAGCTTTTTAAACAGTTTCTTGAACCATCACTTGAATTTCACTACAGTGACATTCCAATTATATTTTGCTTCTTGCTTATGATAATCATTCCCCATTGGTTTAAAATTCTAATTATGTATTTTCTAGGAATATGAAAACAAGAAGAAAATCAGAAAAGCATAAATAGAGAATTATAAAAACTATGTTAGGGTCAAAAGAATTAACTTATTACATTCAGTGTTTTCAAGATCATTATTTATTTCATTAATTTAATTCACTGACTACTCTCAGAGTAAAGTAGTGAAAACACTAGGTTTCATGAAATATAAAAGTATATAAAAGGATCCAACAACTTCCAGAAAAGGCTAAAAGCAGTGCTTGTGAATTTAAACTGGCCTGCATATATGGTCTTTAAACCACATGTATTTCATTTTGTTCTAGAAGTATAAAGAGTGAAAGAGAACTTGACAGTTCACAAAACCAGCAGTGACCCCTGCATGCAGCAAACTGACAGTGGCAACACAGGGGCTTCACAGACAAGACACAAGAGCTGGCTCCTGTTTTTCACACTGCATTTATCAAACCACTTTTTCAGGCTACAAAAATATTCTAACAAAATTTCTTACTCATCAGTCAAGCAACAAAGCTTTTTCCATGGATAAATATTAGCTATTCTAGTATAATTATGACAGTAAAGAGTAAGCAAATAGACTGTATGTCTGATTTAGGACATTGTTCCTCAAATAAGAGCACAAACTGAAGAAGGTTATGAGGGAACTGGAAGACATATTATGCATAGCTATTTAGTGGTAAAGATTCAAAAAAAAACCCTGGGGTTTAACATGAGGGAAGAAATTTAGGAAAGCAATACACTGAAGTCAAAAAAGAGTCTGTAAACTGTTTTATAATTCTAAAGTCATCTCTGCCATAAACAAGCCCACAGAAATGTAAGCAAACACCCTTCATTACATGAATTCTGAATTTGCAGAATTTATTCCATGAATTCTGAATTGCATGTCAAGTTAATGGTGATGACAATTAACATAAAAGTTTATTGTAAGTAATATTCACAGGGAAAAATGCAGTGGATTGCACAATTTAACTTGAATTTAACACCCTCAGCCTTCCCATAAGAGTACTCCAATGTGTGTGCCATTAGTCATATTAATAAGCATGGAGCTCTCAAACACGTGCGACTCAGGCAAAATTATCAATGTCATGTGCTAATTGCCCTTCGAGCTCCTATGTGTGATACACGAAAGGCTTCACTGAACTACCTCACTCCCTACAGTAAATCACTACCTGTCATTGACTATTGACAATGGGAATGGAGGCACTAACTGATCCCTGAAAAACATAGTTCCACTGAGTAACATCACCATTGTTATTCACCAAATCAAATAAAAACTACATGTAGAGGGCTTGAAACTGCAAACTGAAGTGACCTTGTATTTGAGGTAATGGTCTATGAGGGATTCTAGACCATCAAAAAGAATAAACTGACCAAGATCAAGGTTTACTTTGGATTAGTAGGGTTTGTGTTATTTTTTTTTAAAGTGTTTGGATGTTGTGGGTTTTAGGTTTTGTTGGATAGGGTTTGGTTGTTTGTACATGAACACTTTCCTAGAGACAGCAAGACTTTTTCAAGACACATTCTTGCACTTTATATATACAACCATAGACATTTCCAAAAAGCACTTCTGTTTGTTTGCTACATTTATGTCTAGCACTGATAATATTTTAATGTTTGTCCAAAGCCTTTTGGCTTTGCCTTTGCCTTACAGGCTAATCACATAAAGCAGCATTTTGACTACATTTACATATAACCCATCCATAAAAAATAGAAAGAAAAAGCAAGTAGAAACAAAAAGTACCTATTAAATAATCATGCCCATTCCTCCACCAATGTAATATTACTCCCTGTAGTATAATGAGCAATTTGGCCAGGCTGGTCATAAATTATCTGGAAAATGAGGCTGCGTGCCTTTTCCTTTGGGAGACTATTACATAGTTCAAGAGATTTCACTATTAGAATCTATTTCTAATAGTAAACACCAATTTTTCCTTCTGAATACCATCCCTTTCATCTCACTGAAATATGGGGCAGGAGTTAGGAACTATTCCAAATTTGCTGAAAGATCTGCCTGACATAGGGTGTGCTGCAATTCTGCCCAGATTTATCCATGTGCCACAAATCAAGAGCACTCACACAGCTCTGCAGTGGACTCACTAGAGCACTGTAAATCCACATTCGAAGTCTAAGACCCCATAGGGTCCTTTCACCATAGCCATCTTTTAAAATATAGTATAGCTGACACCACATTACTAGAAAATTCAACTACCAGAATTAGGTGGAGAATGGACACCAGAACGCAAAGTTTTGCATCATGAGACTTCAATAAAATAAGAAGTCTCATTACATGTATTTAAGGTCAAAACAAAGACATTTTCAGTGTCTCAGGAGTTACTTAAGAAAAACAGATTTCTAACAACTAGTAAGATTTAGAAAAAATAAATAATGACAAAAAAATCTCAAGCATATCCGAGTAGAAACTGGTAAAAAATCACTCTGTAGATTCACTTGATCACGTGGAAATGCAGGAAGCAAATAAGAAAGACACTGAGACTGCTGAAAAGGTAGTGGATTTTTTTGCACCCACTCTAAAAATCAGGCATCTAGTCAGGAACACGGGGTCTTTTCGTTATCAAAATGAAATGCCTGCAGAAACCAAGGTATTGAAAGAAAAGTTCTAGGATATATTGATAATTAAGGTGAAATAAATCACCAAACCCTGATGTAACATATCTAAGATTTCTGACATTTCTTAACATAGAGGGTCTAAATTGCTATTAAAACATAAACCAAGTCGATCTTTAATACCCAAATTTGGTAATTTTGGCAAAGTTCTCAGTCCTACCCTTTAGCACAGCATTTTTCAGCATGCCTGCCTTGGCCACACAGGCAGTGCTACTTAGGAGGTTGCACATCCACATCACTCACACTGTGGCTGCATCTGCCTCTTTTGATCATTTTAATGAAAGAGCGCTTAAAAAGTATTGGGGGACAGGAGGGGCACCACACTGACATAATCGACTCAGACTGCCAAAAGGCTTCTGTTATAGTCCTCTTCCACAGCAATTTATTAAAAAAACCCATAAAACTGGGCAGTAAGTACTTTTATATGGAAGACACTACTTACTGTTATGGATCAAACCCTGATTAAGAGACTTGGACAGGCAGAATAAATGGTCAGTTTTCACCTTGGCAAAGGCTGAGTGACTACTCAATTTATGTAAGAGACTGTTTAATATATTTATTAGTAATCAGAAAAAGTCATGAACACAGGAAGTCTGCTGATGAAGCAAGTTATGGAGCAATGGCTGGCAACTTTAGGTAGATTACAAAGTTTATCACTTTGAAAGGAAGTTGATATCATAATTAGAATTATTCATACAACCTCAGCACTACTTTTCTCTGCAGTGAAAGGTATGTGCTCTTTTGTGTATGAATGAGGGAAGGGCATTACACCATTTAATGAAGGAATGTATCAAGTGTGTATGAGTCTGGCAACTAAAATTTTGTTGTTTCCTAATATTTAAGGCTTGAATTCAAAGCTCACAGAACTTTCTTTCCACATGAGGTTTTGTCATTCCTTTCTCCTCGGTATTTCTAGTTAAAAAACCAAAACAAAATAAAACAAAGTAACAACAAAATCCCCACAAAAATCCAGTAATCAACAAAAAAACCCCAAAAAACAAACCCAACCCACAAAAAACCTCCAACCCCCCAAACTTCTGTCCCGCCAACTATTCTAAATTATCAGAGCTGAGCTGGAAATTCAAATACTCAGCAATTTTAACACAGGTTGTTACTACTGAAAAACCACAACAAAGAACTGGCAGGGAAGCCATGATGGGGTGATCTCATCTGGCTATAATTTCCCCCATTCTGGCCTCCATTTGTCAGCACAGATGCTCCAAATTTTCTGGTTTTCCCAGTGCCCTGCATGCCACACAAGTGGTGGCAAGACCTCAAGGGTACCCTGAGTAAATCAGTTGGTACCAGTATCCTTTTGACAACACAGCAAACCAAAAAGTGATCAAGTGATCTGTATCTAATATCTTGTAAAAAAAGAACAAGTAGTCATTGAATTACGCCAATTGAGCGAGAATTCAAATCAGATAAACAGTTAATCAAAAAACATGTAATTAGATTGGAGCTCATTGATGCTGCCCTGGTGTGCAAGAGAAACAAGGGATTGAACATTCAAGTGCATAATAAAAATACAAGACTAAAAATGTCCCCTTAAAACAGCAGAGAATATAAAACTCACTTGTCTACATGGATCAGAGATATAATCAGTATGAAAATTCCCATCTTCTTATGAAAGATCCTCCATGGGAAGCCATCACGAATGAGCAACCTTAGCCATATGTATGCACACTGCCAGACCACTCCAAATGATTTCTTTTGCTTCCTGTTTCTCCACACCACTTCAAGCATTTATTCAAAATAAATACTTTATTAATTAATCATGTACAACCAGAGAAATGATTGAATTACAGTCCACAAACCATTTAGGCATGGGTTCATGGGGGACTATGCAGATTGCAATCCCAAGGTGAAGCCTGTAATGAACAACGAATTGTGTGTCTGGAATTAGGATATGCACCCAGCTGCCACTCCATCCAGACACAAGTGCCACCAGCAGAATGCATGAACAGCCATCTGCTACAAACAAACCTACCACCCAAAATAAGGCAGGAAGGCTGTCAAGAGACTTCATGAACTCTACTGAATGCTTCACTCTCATTACTGAAACCTGTATGGATGGTGCCAGACTTAGCTTCTCTGTTCACTATAAAATTAAATCCCTCAGCATATTCATTATACAAACTTGTAAATGAAATTTCTTATACAGAAATTCCTCAGGTAGTAATAGACACAAAAGTAGTAGTATTCTGCATTCTGACATACTAAGAAATGCTGCTGAAGTACTTTACTGTCTGTGACGAAAGAACTATTATCTTGTAATACCAACTACCAGTGCTGTAACACCAATTATTGCACCTGTGATTTAGAAGGCATTTGCAGGAGTGCTGTCCTGTTTTTCTGGTGTGTCTCCCCCCACAAAAAAAAAAGTTTGTATCCTTACCCATAAGGCTCCTTTTGCTATAAGGGAAATCCCTGCTTTGCTGTCAGGGTGCTCTGCCTCACTTCAGAACTGCCATATCTCTGTTAGCAACCCCTTTCTCCATTTCTCTGTCTTTCCTTTATTTCTGACTTTAATTCTCAGTTGCCCTTTGGTTTTGTTTTGTACAGACTTTTTAAGCTGGCTACTTCACTCCAATAAATTCCCCCTTCTCCCTTCTTTTTTCTCTGACCTTTACCACCATTTATCCTAATTTCCAAATTTAGAGGGGAAGCATCCTTTTGTCAGAGCCGCCAGGAGGGGAGTGGGAATGCACTGGCATGATGGGAGATTGGACAGTGGTAAGAAATGGAAGGCAGACAGCATTAGGAACAAAAAAACCCCTTGAGATGCCTCTGCTCCACACACAGCGTTTACCTCACAGCAACAGCTCCCAGGTTGACAACTACTGTTCCAGTTTCTCCACACCAATATAAATCTGAGGCAGCTACTAAAATCACACAGGGCACTAGCCAGGCTCTGTCTCCCCAGGCACTTGGGAGTATGGTCACATCCAAGCTCACAAACACCCCAAGAAGTCCCAAGTGGCCAGACCCACTGTCCTGTGTGAGGGCTGAGGAATAAAACGAGGATGCATCACCATCTTAAGGAGCTGCTTCCACAAAACTTTTGGTCCAATGTAACTGTTTTGCAAGCTCCTTATATGCTATCAGTATTCTTCTTTTCCAATGCTAGCTTTTTAGACTTTATTTAAAAATAATTAATATATTTTGTCAGACACTCTGAAAGGTCAAACAAGCTGAGACGTGCGTAATGAGCAACTTGCAAAAATGTATCTTTCCTATAACCTGAGAGAAAAAAATAATTGAATTCTTCATAAAAAGTGCTGTATTATTATTAAGGAAGGAGAGCATCTTTTCATTTACTGACCCACATTATGAATTTTTATTAAGCAGAGCACACGTGAAAGAGCAATTATGATTAAATGCAAACCGCATAGGACAAGAAATTAGTTATTTCCAGACCCTGGCTGATAACTGCTACTGATTTAACTGGTGTCAGGATGAGCTGCTCAGTCTCTTCTTTCATCTCTTTCTGGGAAGATTTATGTAACGTAAATTATTAAGTTATTAATTAACAAATGTACAGTAAAGCAGGGGGTTTTTTTCCATCTTGCAATATGCCTCCAAGACATCATTTTTTACTACAAGCAATTTTGTCCTCTTGGACTGTAATTTATGCTTGCCAAAAAAAGCCTGCTTAAAAAATCTTAGTGCAACATGGTTCAGCACATTTTGCTTTTCCGAGTAGAAAATCCTCATGGAGGTTTTATAAGCTACCTGCATAGATAATAAGCCTTTAAACGTAATATAGCTAACTGCAATTAATTACAGGTATTACAGAAAAAAAATTTCACATTGTGCATTATAAAAACTGTGAACTTAATTCAGATATCATTTAAGGTCGGACAAAGTCTCTAAGAAAAAGTAGTATGTTTTCTTAGACTAAGTGATACAGCCAGAAAAAACAAGGACTGGAGCATGCAAGTTAATCTCAAGTATGAAAAAAGACTTTGATGTCTCAAAATTTGGATTTTTTTTTTATAAGATAAGCATAACAAAATAACATGAGCCATTGCCTTTTCCAATATACCCAGTCTTAGCTACATCTTCAGACCATCAAAGAGAAAAACTTGTCAATCGGCATAAAGAAATGCAATTTCAGCTATTTCATGGAAACTCTATGCATTTTAACCAGAACTTTAATCACTTTGGAGTAGCGACTGGAGTAGCAAATAAAAATAATCACCTTTACTGGGAAATCAACCCTGAAGACTCATATGCAAATATGAGTGAGAGAAGTAGCAAGGAGAATGAATAAAACTTGAGCAGGAACACAAAATTCAGTCTGGGAACAGTAACACAGAAATGAGAAGACACAGAAAAGAGATAAGGGCAAACTGGTAAAGCACATATTACCGTAACAGATGATGGGAAACCTACATTTTAACACATCCCTGCTGTCAAGTTTTATATCAGCTAGGAAACTCAACAGCTGAGTGTCTCATATCTTCTTTTACAACCTTGTTTCTTAAAAGAATTGCAGTTTAGGAGTGGTCAAAGTTACTCTGTTTACTCAAGTACTACAGATCTGTGCTCTGGGTCTACCTGTTCCAGCACAGCCTCTGAGATCAACTCTTTTTGGAGGAATTCAGTTTCTTTTGGACATTCCTCTGCTACATTTTACATGCACAGATTAGTGACATTGGGATTATATTAATACTTTCTGCAATTCTACTTTTTTTTTGTCTAAATATTTAATTCAAATTCAGAATATTGCTTTAATTTTTCACATCCGACACCTATACTGGAAGAAGACTTGTCCATGATTGATTCAAAATGCACAGAAAAAGAATTAACTCTAGGTTAACTTCATATGCACACACTTACCTTTCTGAAACAGTAAAAGAGTATCTATCAGAAAACAATTAACACAAATGCTGCAAAATCAAGTTTCAATTGTTCCTTCAGAGGAATCCTTTAACTGTTTAAAAATCAAATAGGCAATTCCTTTCTTGAAACTACTTTCAATACCACCTTGTTATTATAGCTGAGAAAATTTATTATCAGACAGCAAACAGGCATTTCACTCAGGTATAAATCACTCAAAGCTAAGACAGGATGTAATTATTGTATTTGACATTTGAAAACTAAGAGAAAGGAAAAGTGAATTGTTTTCCTTAGCACCAGAATACAAGAAGAAGGGTTTTTAGACAAGCTAGAGAATTCCTGATCATTAAGTTGTTATGAAGATGCCCAGGCTAAAGTAGTCTGAGGGAGAAAAGGGTGTGCAATCTTTTCCTTGAGAGCTTGTGGGTAAGAAATAATTTCGCAACTCTCAACTTCCTCAAGCTTGCAAGCACAGCACAAACAGATTTTCTGCAATTTTCCCAATATCCCAGCCAGTTCCGTAGATCCAAGGCAGTCTATTTTCACTGCAGCTGAGATGACAGTTATTCTCCTCACTATCCACTATCCTTTTTCCATTCATAGGTTTTTAATAAAACCCACCTCTGTCTAAGCTTATCTGTGATCTTGCTTATATAGAAAACTGGTTGATATCTACAGAAACTCAGGAGTTGTGCGGATCAAGGGTGTTTCTGTTGTTGGTTTTGTTTATGTACATCAAACTTCAGTAGAAAGCTGCCACAGCTATCAATAAATAAATTACACATTATCTAAAATGGGGGTAGAAGGGGAAGTTCTCCAGAATTAGGTTTCTTCCACCCCACTTCTTCCTGTAACTCACCATTCCCACTGCTAATATAATTTCATAACTTTCATATTTCTGCCTTTTCAGGTCCCCTAGTAAAAAAAAACCCCAAACAAACCTGTCAGCTTCTCTTTTTACAGAGTTGCTGGTTTAGAACTTCAGAAACCCATTTGATTTAAAAATATTTGTGATTCTGGAGCTATTATATCAGAGGAATTAACTTTGAATAACTATCAAATTTGTGCCCTTTTCTCTTATTCATCTCAGTTTTTCTGTCAGAAACATCTTTTATACACTTTGCCTTGCAAGAATTCGTATGAATTCAAATTCAGTGAATCAAAGGAATAATTCAAGTTGAGCAATAATAGAGATACATCTTCTGCATTAAACAAGAGTATGTAACTAGAGCATCTTTATATTATCCATTTCTGGATTGTTTAAAAATCTTTCGGTATGAAACTTTCCTTTTGAAAGTCATCAATTTCGTAACAGCTTTCAGCAACAAACACAAACATTTGGACCAAATGCTGTATAAAGTCCTTTGGGAAATGAATGATCTTCAGTCTATACAGCAGAAAGCAGCAGAATAGACAATGCTGTATTAGTTCTTCTCTGTAGTTGTTAGGGTTTGTACCTCTTCCTCAGGCTTATTCAGTAAACTGGTCAATTCTGTAAGTTTTTAAGTAATTGGTACAGGCCATGGCATGCTTTCAATGTGTAGGACCAATTTTTTTTACTCAAATGAAAATGATTTACAAGTGTTAAACACTGGACACTCCTCTTGCCGCAGTCTGGACATAGGCATGCCTTTCAATAATAGAGGCTCTACCAAACAACAAAAATTTGCCAGTCAAATAACATCGAAGAATCTTCACTTTATCTCTGAAAAAGGCAGGATATCATCTTCAGAAGACACAAGGAAAATTCCTCCATGCTGCATGTATCTGAATATTACAAAGAAACAACTGGCATACAATACATGAAAAAAAATTAATTGTGTAATAGCTTCCTCTGATTTTTAATATGAGAGAGGAAACTAAGGTAAACAACAGAGAAATTATCAGTGTGCAGAAGCCATTCATCATATCTTATTATAAATAAAAGAGAAAAATGACCAGTTTTGAATATCTCATTTTGGGGACATAATTCAAGTAACTGAAGCTTAATACTTCTGTTTTAACAAGCTGTATTTATGACTTGTCTTAACTGGAAGAAAGCACTTGCATGTTGTACCATTGTCTCTTCTAAAGCCAAAATATTATTCTAGTTTATCACGACACAGAATTCATCTTTGGAAACACAATTTTCTTAATACATAAGTAATGTGTGGAAATTTTTATCAGCTTAAGTATTGTGCAGAAACCAAGCACAAACATCCTGCTCAGTGAGACATAAGAGTCTTTTCTGCTTCTTTACTTGAATAAGAGCAGAATGAATGATCAACGGTGAGTCCTGAATCAGAACTGTGTACAGAACATTTTAACCCCCAATTAACAAGTCAGGAGTGTTATTGTTACATTAGTTGAGAAAAGTTAACCATGTACATAGCAAATTTCCAGTTCTGGAGGGGAAATAATAGTTCCGAGCCTTCATTAGGAGATACCCAATTCACTTGTGAGTCTATTTGTCTTGCTCTACTCCACAAATCCAGGGATCTCCTACAACGGAATATCTACTTTCAAGCAGAATTCTCTAACTCATGAGTAAAAGACTAAAAACCTGAGAATTTGAGATCTGATCCTTTAACATTCACCAGAATAGTGAAGTGCTTTTATAAACATCTGTGCAAATGATGGTTTTGATATGCGGACTTGAAAGGGGAAAAAATTAAATAATCGAATTCACTATCTTGTTTCACTCTCTTTATTCCAAGCTTCTCTATCCTATAATTAGAGATATACACATTATATTTCACTTATAATCCACTGATAAATATTTGCTCACAGTGCAATCTTTTAATACTTTGGGGAAAAAAAGGCTTTAAGTATGAAAATAGCCAAAGATTATAGGTTTGAAAATATTGAGTTGTCATAAGGGGGAAAAATGCCATCTGGTGGGTACAGCTGAGGACTGTCCTTTTCTTACTAACACAACATGCTGCCCTGAGAGAGTTTTCTCTTTGCTTCAGAATTCACTTTTCCCACCTTGAAAACTGATACACATACATGCGTTGCTTTTCAGGAGTATGTAAAAGCAAACTCATTAAAACTTTGTTAACAAAAGCTTCTGAGTGTCACACCTCTCAGAGGTTGGGCTGTCTAACAAGAGATTTGATGACTAGCATGGGAATAAAAATGCTTTCAATCTTTCAAGAGTGTTAGAATTTTCCCTAACCCCCACCTTCACCCCCCCAATACTTCAAAATGCTTTTGTATCTTCACATACATAAACTTTGCAGTTAGGTAATTAAAAAATTATTCAGCTTATATATACAAACCAGAGCAACACACTGCTATTCACTTCTCTATTAGTCATATACAACCCTTCTACCAATTATAAGCCAGTGATGGATCACTGGTTGATGGAGTATAGATGCAAAACCAGTTAGTTACCTAGTTTAAAACCATGAAACTAAGGCAATGAAAACCACATTAATAAAGCTGTAAGAGATATTTTCATGTAAAATATTAAACAGAAGTGGAGAATATCCAGTTAAGAAATATATTTGTATGAAAAGAGCTTAAAAATTAGAAATAGCAAACTCTGATTTATAAAATGGATAAATTAAGAAGTATGACAACAGGTGGATGGGGTTTCCATTTGTAAACATGAAGAAGAAAAGAGTTGTTTTGATTTATAACAGACAATGCATTTCTATTACAATTTTGGTTTTGATTTTAATTTTACAACATAAAATAGTAGCTGTCACCTGTGTGTATACAAATACATATGCATATAGGTATATACATTCATAAATAAAAAATTCTGAGTCATGTCATATGAAGCTGAACCAGCTTACAATCTTGGAAATCTGGTTTTCAGAGTTAAAATAAAGGCTTATTTCTCACATGCACAATATGTTAAAAATGAAGTCACTCCTGTGAATGTGCACATCTTCCTTGTGTTTAGGATAAAAGCCTTGAAGTTCACTTCAGAATAGAGCTCAGTAAAAAACCTTGTTTATGCTTCACACTCACTGTCATAAGACTGCTCCGTAAAAAGCAAGCAAGCATAAAGAGTATGAAATTTGGCCTTTTAAGATCCTCTGGCAGGATGACATGCTTACATCTGTTGTCGGATGGAAACAAAACTCTACTGAAAACTATTAAATGTTTTCTACAAATTCCAAGTCAAAGGGCAGTATGTACACAAGCTCCATACCCCATAGTTACTGTTCTTTTCCCTGTCATTTATGTAAGTAACAACATGGATGCTCCATTACCACTGACTCATCAGGCCTTGATTATGCAAACTGGTCTCTCACAGACAGATACATGCACCTGTAGCCTCAATGATTTTAACATGTTTTTACAACAGAATAAGCATCTTTTATCAGAAAAAAGCTGGGTGTTAGTTAAAAAGACAGCAAGTATGAATTACCAAGCCTATGGCAGATCTCAAGTCATTAAACAGATATCAAAAATCCAATTTATTTTCTCAAAATGCAAATGTCCCTTAAAATGCTACTTTTTAAAAACTCATCATATACATATATATATATATTTTAATCAACCATCACAACTTGAATCCCTATAAAACCCGAGACACTGGAATAATCATCCTGAAAAATAATTAAGTAGGTTTCTTTTCTAATGTCTCTGAAGTTGTAAGATAAGCACATGTACCAAGAATTTCTCTTCACTATCCAAGAGGGAAGGTGAAACTGCTGATAATCGCTCAGTATTTTAAAAGCCCACAGTTGCATGCATACCACATTGATAACACTGTCAGGGCAGAAATGCAAACCATCGGCATCAGGGTCATTTATTTTGTTGACACATTTTGCTGATTCCAAAGTACTCACGAATTCAGTAAGACACAAAAAGCTGGGCTTCTAATTCCTAAACCAATTTCAAAACATTCTGATGGTATCAAAGCAAACTGAATGGTACTCTTGGAACTATAACTGTAATGAATTATTTTTATCTTTAATATATTCACTGTTTAGTACTTATATCTATTCTTTTATGATTTGTGAGTTTGGTATTATCAGAAAAATAAGTAATAAAATGCTCAGAGTAAGACTGATGAAGAGTAGAAACATGTACAGTATCTTTGTCTATCCAGACTGTTTGCTCTACTCTACCACGGCGATAATTTCTTTTCCCTCTTAGTTTGCTTTATTCTTCTTTGAAATACACCACAGCATACCAGGAAGTCATCTGAGCTGAGGTTTTTTTCCCTCTGTGTTCCACAGAATCATAGAATGGTTTGGGTTTGAAAGGACCTTAAGGATCATTCAGTTCCAACCCTCCTGTCAAGGGCAGAGACACTTTCCACTAGACCAAGTTCCTCAGAGCCCCATCCAACTTGGCCTTATACACTTCCAGGGATGGGGCATCCACAGCTCCTTTGGGCAACCTGTGCCAGTGTCTCACCACCCTCCCAGTAAAGAATTTCTTCCTGGTATCTAATCTAAACCTGCCCTCTTTCAGTTTAAAGTCATTCCCCACTGTCCTATCACTACATGCCCTTGTAAATCAAACCTCGCCAACTCTCTTGTTGCCCCTCCTTCAGGTACTAGAAGCCTTCTCTTCTCCAGGCTGAATAACCCCAACTCTCTCGAGTGTGTCTTCAAAAGAGAGGTGCTCCAGCCCTCTGATCATTTTTGTGGCCTCCTCTAGACTCATTCCAACACTTGTTTCTTTCATTCCAAACACCAGGGAAAAATACCTATTTTTCAGATTTGTAACAACTCTACAATAATGCTCTTTTCCAAACATGGTTTAAAATGTACCAATCTGTAAACTCAAAAAACAGACAGTAAAATTTCATTAAGCACCAAACAAAACCAAAACACAAACATGCACTTCAAAAAAACCCCAAGCAACTGAATATTGATTTATACTGTAAAAATTTAATGGAGAAAAATATTCTGAATAAAGTACCATTCATGGTATACTCACAAAATTTAGCAAATACTCCTTGTCTGAAGAAGACCAAGTAGTCACTGCATGCAAAAATGTGAAGAATGTGTTTCAAATAAGCTCACACTGATTTCTAAAATCCATTTAAAGCACTTTGAACAGGATGTCCACAAATACTTTCTAATAAGTCCTATAATTTAAAGAGTTTATATGTACTAGCAGAGAAGAAAAATATGTTCACAACTGAGTTTCAGTAAGTCTGAGAGCACCATAACTATTGTTCAGCTATAGTAAAAGAAAGATGAACATTTATTGTCCCTATTTAGACAGTTTTTAAATTATGTATCTGGCAAACCTTTACAGTACATAACAAAGAAAAATATCAAACTCCTGTTTATAAAAAATACATACTATTTTACTTTGCAATCAAAAATCGTCTCCAAAAGTACAATCCCACAACTTGTAAATTAAATACATATACTGTAAGTATTCTGAAAGATCTCTATTTACATTATGGAAAGCATGAAGAAAGAAGAACAAAAATATTGTATGTCTAACAGTTTCATATTATTTGCAAAATATTTAACATTGATCTGAAAACAATCTTAGAATAAGTCTGATTGGCAAGGACCAATGTCATCTGCCTCATGCTCAAGACAACTTAGTTTCCAAGTTACATCAGGTTGCTCACAGGCACATCTCATTTATTTCTGAATGCCTCTAACGATGGAGATTCCACAATTTCCCAGCCCACTCTTGTCCTTCTACAATTTGTGTCCTTTGCTTTTCGTTTTTTCAACATGAATCTCTGAGCAATGTGGCTTCATCTTCTCTGCCATTAGAGAGTAGTAGACAGCAGTAGAGTATTTATCCAGCCTTCTCTTATTTGGACAGAGGAAACCCAGTTCTCTCCTTTCTTTCTATGCCATGTTCTCCAATTGCCTCACTGTCTTGAAAGCTCTCCACTGGACTTGCTCCACTGCACCCATGTCTTTATCGAACTGGGGAGCCCAAAACAAGACAGAGTACTGCAGATGCAGTCTCACAAAGGCTGAATAAAGGCAAAGACTTATCTACTGCACTGCAGCCCAGCAGTCACACCACCTACTCATCTTTGCCACAAGGGCTATAACTGCTGCCCCAATTTCAGTTTTGCCTTCTAGTGCCCTGAGGTCCAGTTTGCTTAAGTAGTCCCCAACTTCAACTTTCTCATCTAACTTTCCTGCACTCTGCCATGAGAAAAGCCTGAGAGCAGACCTTGCCAATCAAGACCAGAGCAAAGGCAGCAGTGTACCCTCAGCCCTTTTGTAATCTTATTCACTGTCTAGTGTGGCATCAGCATTGCACCATTTCTTTAACTCTTCTTTCCATTACCAAGGTACCTAGAGACATCACTGACTTACCTGCAACTCCAGCTGAGTTTTGGCTTTCCTAATTCCTTCTCTCTACATTCAAAAATTGTTCTTATGTTCTCCATGGAGGTCTGTCACTGTTTACAGCTTCCATACATTTCATTGTTTGGGTGAGTTGACCTAAAAATTTCCCATTCAAAGCAAGATGAACTAGTCTGCCATATTCTAGTGGTTTTAGCTAGGTTTCAAATTGTCAGGTTCAGAGAATCTATGTGGATTGGGAGACAGCTATCACCTGACTGGGTAACCAAGGAAGTATTTCATACCAGATGACGCAAACTTAAGATATGGGGCAGCAGTGGGAGGTGTTAGGTCAGTTCCATTATGGCTGGAGTGCAGAGAAGACTGCTGCAGTTGTTCTGCTCTGTTGGGTCCTGCTCCTGCTGCCGCTACATCATATTTTATTTTAGTTTCAAGGAAGTAGAAACATTTTGTTGTTACTCTTTATGTTTCTTGCTAGGTGTCTTTTAGAGTCTTATAGATCTAGACTTCATATTAACTGGGGAGGGAAAGGTTATTTCTTGTTATATATATATAACTTGTGTAAGTGTGTTATACTGTAGTTTTCTCTTAATTTTCTCTTTTCTGTATAAATACATATAGTTAGTTTCAGCATAAACCTGGTTTGAAGGGGTTTTTTTCCTCTCTCCCTCTTCTTTTTCCCTTGGCTGGTTGTTGGGGGGAGGAACACTATTTCTCTGTCTTGGACAGGTGGCATTTTGCCAGCTCAAACCCAAGACACATATCTGCTTGTCTTCTTGCATAGGGAAAAGTATGTCCTCATGCATTTTGAGGAGGCTGTCCTTGAAGATCAACCAGCTGCCCTGCCCCTCTCTGCAGTTCAAGGGACCTGCCATGGGATACTACCTTTGTTCCTTGAAAAAGCCAAAGCTCGCAGTTCTGAAGTCCAATGTCATTCCTCCACTGCCTGCTTCTCTCACTCCTCTCAGATTCTACCACCTTCATTTCCACATTCACAAGTATCAACACTGTATGGCCAAATAGGAATAAAGTATCTATCCAAATGTAAATTAGGACAGAGAAGTACATGGGAGATAAGAAAATTTTAAAGATGTGGTATTTGGGAGCTTTTCTTGATCTCATTTAAAGATAGGAGTGGATTTTTAACAGAGCGGATGATCATTATGATAGCTGACACAAGCAACTGGAAAGACTACGGCAGCAGCTAGTTCAAACAAAATGAACAGGGTCTATAAAATATAGAAGGACACATTTACATTCCAATTTGCAAGCATATAGATAATTTTAGGATGATATGAGGCAAAGCTTTTAAAAATCTGGAGAAATGAGTGGCTAAAGTAGAATAATCATCTGACAGATGGAGATTGCCCAAGGCTGCCACTTGAACATATAAAAAGATGAGGCTGAGTTAATTTCTGAAATCCAACATTAGAAATTCCAAGAGCATTCTTATATTAGTTGTGGAAGGTACAACATTATGCTCAGTGTACCAGAGTATAAACAGAAGTTAGATTCAAAGCCTTAGTTTGAAAATAGTTTTTAAAACCTGAAACCTTACAAGAAAATTTCAAATAGCCTCATATAAGCAACATAGCACAAATATTTACAGCATAGCACCTAGGTAAAATGTCTGTCTACCACTTTGCATTGCAATGCCAATGGTGGCAGTTGCACGTGTTTATTTCTATCACGGTGGAATTTGGGCTGCCCCTTCCTGTGCCTCCACCTGCTCTTTCTACACGTAACGTCCTCTTCAATCCGTGTGCACAACAGCGTCCCTACATCTCTTCAAAACTAGTAAGATCTACCCTGGTAACACCTGAATGTCTGAAGGTAACAGCTAACAAATTACTCTTTTACGTTCACTTGCAACTCTCACAGTTCCACAAAAAAGTAAGGCACTTCAAAGTACACGCTTCCTTTCTTAACAGTACAGCCATAAATGCACTGAGTATATTCACACCTACACTCCTCCTGCTGTCATCCCCACACTGCACGTCTTCGCCTCTATTTGCAACATCTTGTTTGTTGCACTATTGCTGTGCAACATCATCCGCATTCTGCCTCGTGACTCCACTGTACCCAACAGCAGTGCAGCCCCTATACTGACTGTGATCTACGGAGACCAGAGGGATATTTGATTATTATTTTTACTGCCAGGGTACTGTTTGTAAAAGTCCCTTTCTGTGACAGACAGCACGTGTAAGAACAAGTCTGTGCTCTTTGATAATGGACATTCTGCACACAGGTAAGAAGGCAAAATTGCTCACAGTACAAACCAACAATTTCTGGATCACATAAAGTGGGAAAGCAGGGAGCAACAACATATAGGCCAAAATCATCATGTAAGTTCTGCTGATCTTGGCTGATTCAACTAACTTGCATGACTTTTCAGCCAGTTACCAATTTTTTTTTCAAAGCAGAAGAGTGAGGAAGACTAGCTCATAAACAGGATAAGTGAACCTGTGACAGGCAACATGGCCATATGAGAGCAAATCAAGAACATCAAAGCCATTTTAAACTAGTTGTAGATTTCCTTCATCCCTAGTCCTTTCAAGTTTACAAACTAAAAGGACAAGATCAGTTCTAAAGAACTACTACACTTCCCTGTGGTTGTGACATTTGTATCTTAGTTTTGATCTGTAGTTACCAAAGTACCCAAAAATTTAAGCCCTCACTGTCCTTGAATGTATTGTATTTTATCTCCCATCCTTTATTACTTGACAATGTCCAAGCTAAACAGAACTTTGCCTAAACTGATTATTTGGGTTTTTTCCCCACATGGTCTAATTAATCACAGATGCAGTAAAAAAAGCAATACAGACTTGACACTAACAAATAGTTCACATCTACTTCAGATTACTACCTTTTTTAGAGAGGACTGCATCTTAGAAGATGAGTAAAATCCTTGATGCTTTCCAATACTTCAAGGTACTAGATAAAAGGTATATTATCCTGTGATTTGAAACAGTATTGAATTGACTCAGCTTAGATACTACTTCAAAACCAGTAAAACCAAAACTTTGCTTGTAATTTGATTTTAGCATCTCTGATTCAGATAAAATTAAGAGACTTGCATGGCTAATTAAAAATCTGTAAAAGGAAGCATGGACATTTAAAAAATTCTGATTATGGAAGCTACCAGAAATCTAGCACTATGTGACATTTTCAGTTGATATTTGTGACATTTAAATAAGACTCAGAGTTAGTTTAGGGTTTTTTTATTTTTTTAAAGAAATATTCTTAGAGTCAGACATTTTGAGAAAAAGCATCTCTACTATTTAAAGGAAGTCTTCCCTCTAACGTAAGTGAGATATCGCACGCAGCAATTAAATATCCTCCACATTCTCTTCTGATAAGGTTGTTTAACTTGCAGGTCATTTGGAAATACAGTTAATGTGCCTAAGTCTCTCTGATTTTATTTTCTGTGAGTATTATAATTTAGGAAAAATACAAGGTACTGCTATATAATCAAAAGGGCTGCACTTTGCACTGCTGATGTGAGAACATTACCCTAGTAAACATGAAATGAAAAAGAAGTGCTGAGAAGTGGGGGTCTGTTTCTTGTGGAGTCTTTTGGGTTTGTTTTGTTTTTAATTTTTTTTAACTAAACATAACTACGTTGATGCAAAGAGAAGAGATTGAGTGACAGCACAAACTGAAATTCTCGCAAACACAACATAAAAGGAGTTAATCTAACCACCATCCTGATCTTGGAAAGGCTGGACAATACACATGGGGCAATTACCAAGGCTCAGCTGATAAGCTGTAACTCATGCAATTTCTTTCAAATATGTGCACTGAACAGGAGTGTCAGTATTAGGTCACTGAGGTTACAGAAACCCTGTCTTTCTGAGGCATGCAGTAGTATCTCTTTTCTTTATGTTTGTTCTTTGTTATGAAATCATCTTTTTAGGGCTTATTCTAAAGGTACTTCAGAGATCATAAGCCCAATCCTTCTTTTTAATTCAATGGAAAAACTGCCTCAATATCAATAGTGAAATAACTGAACCCTAGATAAAAACAACTGGTCATTCATCCGCAACTGAACTACATCTGGGGTAAAACAGCAGCTATTTTGCAGTTAACATTTCTATTGTAGACTGATCTATGGATGGCAATGCTCAACTGAACCCACAGGGGAATTTACGTAGATGGAAAATAATCATATTGACTAAAATCTAGCAAACTCCCTAGAGGTAACTCCTTTGTTCAGATGAAAAATGCACAAGCTTGTTTACAATTGTTCAGGATCTCAATTAAATACATAGCTAAAAGACATGTCCAACAGCTGACAGAGCTCTAATCTCATGCTAGTGAATAAATAATGCTCCTATATGCTTTTTTCACTATTTAAGTGAGCAAGTAACTATAGATACAAGGGCTGCATGGTGTGACTTTTGCAATAGAGGTTCAGTCTGTATCACTACTGCCCAGTCTAACTGTGATAAGAACACACACAATTGTAGGACAGGTTTAGTTATGTCAGCATTTCAAGATTTAAAGATGAGACTGTAAATCAGAACAGAGGAATTGAAAATTACAGACAATCCCTGTTCCCATTGCTTCAAGCTGTTAAGTATTTGAGATCAATACTCAAATTTCAGCTTCTCATTTGTCAGTAAGAGATCAATACAAAGGCATACTTTCTATTTCCATAAATATTACATGCTTAACTGTGCCAACACAACACAGAAGTTCTATTGCAGTACTTCAGCCACATCTGTATTAATCTGCTGCCAAATGCCTGACAAATTTACCATCTGAATAGCACATTGCAGAGGGTCATGGACAGAGGCATGGGGTCCAGTTGGAGGCCTGTCACTAGTGGTGTTCCCCAAGGTTCAGTACTGGGCCCAGTATAGTTAAACTTATTCATCAATGACTTGGATGAAGTGGCAGATGCCTCCTCAGCAAGTCCATGACACCACTGAGCTGAGAGAAGTGGTCAGTATCTTAGAAGGTTGTGCAGTCCTTTAGAAGAACCTTGACAGGTTGAAGAGATGGCCAAAGAGGAACACATCTGAAGATCAACTGTCCTGCAGCTGTGGAGGAATAGCCCCAGGCACCAGTACAGTTTGGGAGCTGACCTGCTGGAATACAGTTCCATGGAGAAGCATCTGAGGGTCCTGGTGAACAAGCTGCCAGCAGTGGCCCTGGGGCCAAGAAGGGCAATGGTATCCTGGGGTGCATTAGGGAGAGCATTCCCAGCAGGTCAAGGGAGATGACCCTGCCTCTCTATTCAGCCCTGGTGAAGCCATATCTCTAGTGCTGTGTCCAGCTCTGGGCTCCTCAGTACCAGACATAGAGCTCCCAGTGTGTCCAGAGGAGGGCTACAAAGATGATGAAGGAACTGGAGCATCTCTCTTACAAGGAAAGGCTGAGCGAGGTGGCCCTGTTTAGCCTTGAGAAGAGACTGAACTGAGAGGGGTCCTCATCAATGCCTGTAAGTATCTGAAGGGAGAGTGTCAAGAGGATGGAACCAGGCTCTTGTCAGCAGTGCTGAGCAATAGAACAAGTGGCAACAGGCAGAAACTGATGCACAGGAAGTTCCACCTGTATATAAGGAAGAACGTTACTGTGCAGAAGACCATGCCCTGGAACAGGCTGCCCAGAGGGGTTGTGGAGTCTTCCTCACTGGAGATACTCTAGAACAGTCTGGGCACAATCCTGTGCAATGTGCTCTGGGATGACCCTGCTTGAACAGGGAGGTTGGGCAAGATGACCCACTGTGGTCCCAACCTTACTCACTCTGTAATGCTGTGATTTCTTTTCACATTACTGAAGAAGAAAACTTCTTTTACCTGAAAAGTTGAAACCAGTATCAATGTTTACTTTTAATCTGTGTGGTGCAAGGAGGCAGGAAGCTTAATGTGGTCATGTTACAATTGCCAGTAGCAAGACATTCAGTTCATCAAAATAGAGGTTTTTAGTTATATCACAAATCAACCATTTTAATATGGAAGTGCTCAGAATTCAGGAACTGTCTTTACACAGCCTAAAATTAAAGATGCCTCTTTTAAAACTCCAACAAACAACTTGAAAATCTGTATAATTCTGGTGTTTCTTCAAATAAGTTCTGATTTTACTCAAATTAACAACTGAACCAGACAAACCTGGAGTACTTCATTCACTGTTTGTGTTTCATTGGGCAGAAGCTACTGTTTCATAGGTCATTATTTAAGATAAACATCCCTCTCCCAACAATGGTAAGTTATTATTTTCCACCTCATAATTCAGTAACTTTTCTTTTTGTTGGATGAATGCACTTACGTTATCAGTAGCAGGCAACTGTCATGTGAGACGAACTAAAACTTATCTGGAAGAACTGAACTCCATTCACCAAATATCAGATTTCAAGGATTTTTTTTAATGTACATGAGAGCAGCATAAACTGACATATTTAAATACTACATTATTTACAGAATAATTCAGACAGTTATTTCCACAATATGAGCAATGCACTTATATTCACATAGCTGAAATATGATAGAACATTTCCAAAAGTTAGCATTTCCAATTTCACAATGGATTAACCATTCTTTAATAAATTGCTACTAATTGCTATTAACTTTTTAGAAATAGTTTTTTGCTGGCTCATATTTTAGAACTTTTCATGTTCCCATCACATGATCTATGATGTAATATATCAAACATAACACAATAGCAGTGACAGTTTTGTATTTGAAATCAGTCATAACTAATCAACCACTCCTCATTTATTAATGTGAAATAAAAAAATGTGTTGTATTCTGCTTCTGAATCACAGGCTGCTACTGTATATTTCTAAACTACAGCAGAAGTCAAAAGAATTCTGTAATAAAAATAATATCCTTATCAAATAATGGGTAATTTTAAAAAGTTTTACATAATTTTTTCATATTACATTATCCTATGACTTAAATAAAAGTCAAACATTTGTACTGAGCTGACTCTCTGAAGTAAAACAAAGTATTCCTGTATATTCTGTGAAATAGCTATGTTGTTACTGAGGCCTTAATTTTGTATTTTCAAACACAAAAATTTGAACATATAATGTCAACCTCATGAAATGCTGAGAAGTTATCAGTTGAGTACACTTTGCAGAATAAACCCCATATCGTTAAGATTCTCTCTATTCACCAAATATATTCATTAACATGAGATGCAGATGTCTAAAAGTTAAATGGGCCATTATTAGCACTCTGGAATATGCAAGCAATATATGAATTAATTGTTTAATCATATTAAGTTGCCCGTGGCACTAAGAAAAAGAAAAGCTAAATGACAGTATTTTACACTGTCAATTGAAATGAGTTCCAGATGTTAAAAGACTAAGCAACTTAAAAATCAATTAACTTCATTTTAAACAAAATCTTTTCCAAAGCAAGTTTTAGTCTAGAGATTCAATCTTCCACTTCCCCTCCCTGGCATAAGGGAGCATGGAAATTGCTCCTATTTAATATGTGCAGTGACTGAACCAGGCAAATGGTATATAGGACCACATAAAGATTTTCATGTCTTCTGCCTTTAGAACTCACTGTTTCTGATTAAGATTTTAATGGATTTTAAAGAAAATACCAAAGAATACCCTAACAAGTAAAAATGTCAGGCTTTATTCTTCTCCAGGAAAACAAGTGCTGTTTGTCCCTGTGCACGATTTCAAAATAGGAGAAAGTTTAGGTTGTCATTATTTTGCATAAAATCAATTAAAAAGAATTATTTTATATAAGAACTTAAGCTAATACAGCCTGCCTACTCTCAAAAACATACGGGCTAGAGCCAAATCCAAATGAGATTTTTTTCAGCAATTTTATAAAACTGAATTTAAGAATGAGAAAATTCACACTATAAACATCTGCCATTGTTTTCAATACAACACTAATTGCAACAGTTGCTTGTATTTTGAACGAACAAATTTTAGAGAATATAGAAAGGCTTAGCCCCAGGAAGTGTCAAGAAATATCACAGGAGAGATTAATGGCTAAGGTACATTCACACAAGTGTTACACATTTAAAAAAGGAAGAGATTACATACCCCTCTCCACCAATTCTTGTTATCTTTAGACGAAAATCAACAGAGTTCAGGCTGGGTGGCTTCCATTTCAAAATATCATCACATCGACCAGGCTTGTATTTCTGAAGTAAATTAAAATGCAGTTTAATTATGCTTATTGGTTTTCACTGGTTTAAAAAGAAACAATTCAGCCTTTCAGACTGTATTAGCTGTCTCTAATGAATTACAATACTTAGTGACTGAAACAATGAATTCCATTACCATGGAGGTAGTTGTGCTTCACTACTTTATTTGCTTCTCCCTTTTAAAACTACTTAGCACTGTAGCTATGCCATTGAATATAATAAAAAGCTGTGAATGGAAATAAAAATTAGCATACTTCATTATCTCTCTCTGGCTAATGGAAAATTTCAAAAAATCAAAATAAGACAGCACAGAAAGAAATGAAAACACTGACAGGACATACAGAAAAGATACATTTAAAATAATCTCAACATTTTGGAACAATTTTATGAACGATATTTTTCTTATCCCTGGCATTGGCTGACACAGCATCAAAAAGCCAGCAGCCACCATAGTGCCACCCTTCAGAAAGGCCCATCAGAAACATGTTCTTTCACAGCAAGCATTTAAGTTATGCAACTATTAAAGAATATCATGATTTACAGGAGCATAAATAAGCGAGCATCTCTTGCTAAAGACAGAGGGTACACACTTGAACCAAAAGTTGAAAGAAGCTATTTTCTCCTAAATTAAAGCTTTAGTTTCTCATGACCTCTTCCACCATCTGCTTTCCTTTACTGAGCAGCCATTTTGTTCCTGCTCAGCTATCAGTGAGAACTGACCTGCTAACCCTTCCCTTAGCAGAGGATCCTTCATGTCAATAGAGAAAATCAGAAGTAGCATGAACAGGGCAAAAGTAACAGAATAATGTGGAGATGCATACAGTGAGAAATGTAAATTCTTTGATATTTATTCATCTGCAATGAGAAAATACATGCAATTTTACATGAAAAATAAAACTAGCTACGAATATCCACTGTCTTTTGGTAACAGAGCAATCATTAGCATTCACATTACACCCAGGCTGTGATGATAAACCCAACAGTTCTAGATCTAAAATGACAAAAACAGATGAAGAATTTTCTGGTTTGTGATGTAAGAATGTAAAGTTCTTTTCAAAATAAATGCAGCACATCTTACCTATCATTTCTTGTTGAAAGGATGGTGTGTGACTTTTGCCAGACAGTAAGTAAAGGAAAGCTTCACAAAATTGACACCCAAATCAGCTCTAAACATTTTTAACCATAGTTCTGCTACACATGACAAAAATAACCCACTAACAGCTTCTTCTGGAATGTGAATGTGGCTGGGTAGAGAGTGCATTATATTTTCATTTTTGATCATCATCCTTAGATCATTTGAGAGTGACAGCTTCAGGCACTCAGTTCTGGTTCCCATTCAGGGCAATATAAACCTGTTTCAACTAGTATTAGTCACCTGCATTTACTGTTCTGATTAGAAAACTAGTAAGATACAGTGTGATAAAGGTATGAAAGTTTCTTTCTTTCCTTTGTGTGTTTGTTTCTCTTTCTTTCTTCCTTTCCCTCTTCTCTTCCCACCCAATTTTGCCTCTTATGTTTCCTGCATTAGTTAGCTGTATATCTTTCCAAAATGGATTTAGAAAGGTAATATTTAAGCAATGTACAAAACCCAGAAAATCTTTCAGTAATAAAGAAATATTCCTTTAGTTGCCACCATACAGCTATTCCTTCCTTCTTTTCTTTGGCTCTTTTCCATTCACCTGAAATATCTTAAAATTCCAATTATCTAATCTTTAGATTTTTATACTAATGAAACTTTGCTCTTTAGTTCTTTCCTCTACTTTCACAAACTGAAAATTTGCAATCATGCAGTATGGAGTTCAAAACATTTAAGGACTCCTGGCATACCTACCAACTGGTATTAAATAGATAAATCAGAATAGACAAAATACGATGCTTGGTAAAGCAATTAAGCTTTTCTGATCATAATTTTTATAGATATAATGACTTATACAGTTTATGCACTGAAATGTATTTTAAAGTATTTGCCTTCAATTTTACACAAAGGCAGATGGCACGGAAATTTCTTTTTCAGTTAACTTTTAATACCATTTTCTTGTACTCATATGTGATATAGAGAGAATAGGGAGTTAAACCCTACATAACTTTTATTAATAAAATATGTCCCAGGAATAACAGGACAGAATAAAGTGCTTGCAAAAACATTATTTGTTGGTTGCTCTCATCTGCTGTTTTAATCTGGCCAAAGACAGTTACTACTACTACTTATTTGTTAAGTAGTTTGAAGAAGAAATATGGGAAACAATTCCATTGGTGACAAATTTCTCCACAGACATTGAAACTTTAATTTATGAAACAACTGCTACAGCAGGTATGAAGAAACACAGAGCAGAGCCGAGTCAGTGAATTTGTTGTAGCAGGTGTGGCTTTGCTGCATGGAACACAAGATTCATCTTAACAGTTGCTCTTCAGTCTTTTAGAATGACTGAGGACTTCAACCAATAAGTAAAGGTGGTATTTGTCAATCATACACAAACATTAAAATCTTGTATTAACCTCTGTGTTGTACGGTTTCTAACTTATTGACTTTACTGTGAGGGTTCTGAAACACTGGAGCAGTTTGCCCAGAGACACTGTGGATGGGCAAGGTCATGCTGGATGGGTTCTTCAGCAACCTGATCTACTGGAAGGTGTCCCTGCCCATGGCAGGAGGATTGAACGAGATGATCTTTAAGATTCCTTAAGATTCCTTCCAACCCAAAACATTCTATGACTTGCGATAGTCTTCCAAGTAAAATTACTAGATTGTTTACAATTACTGATTTATTTGTACTCAAGTAATTTCTTTTTAAGCAGTGTTTTAGCTATTAAGACTAGACTCAGTCTAAACTGTCTTTAGAAAACAATCTCAGCTGGTTTAATATATGACTCCAAACCATTTTTTATAAACCATTTCTTTAAAGAGAAGATAAAGAGATGTAATAGTCTTCGAGACAGAGGTAATTTTCTCTTTTGTAGAGAAATATCTGTCCCAAACAAAAAACACTCCATATTCTGTGTCCAAAAGATAAATTTGAACTGCTCTGCATTCATGAGTACTAAATATTTCCATCAACAGAAGCCTTGCTTTCTGAAGGAAGATATAACAAAATTGAAACACACCCCATCTTGAAAATTAAAGGCCAAGATTTCTTTTCAGCAATGTGAGAAATTTAAAGGCCTTTAAGGGAGGACCAAAGGCTTCTTTCAAGATAGCAGACTCTGTCCTATTCATGTTTACTTCCTCCTGGAACCGTGACCCTGAAAACCTCAGACATCACTTACTGACAGAAAAAGAATGAACCAACCTCTCTGAGTCACAGCATTGAAATTCTGAGGAAGGGCTACATCTGACCTATAACAGCCACCTTTCCCGCTAGAGCTCTAGTGTCCTCACTTGGACAACAGCCAACAGTACGTGCTCAGGGAAGGTGAAAAGCAGGCCAATTATATATGATGGTTTCTACTACTACTCTCTGAGAAACTACCCATGTTCAAGCTCAGAGACTTCTGCTGTGGATGTGATTCAAATGTGATTCCTATGTATTTAGTGATTTTCAGTTTCTCTGCATGAGCTTGTACATCTCCCCAGTAAGACCAGGTAAAGCATCACTAGCTGTAAAAGCATACAAAACCAGCCCCTTTTGTTTATTTTGAACCAGTTTTTGTTGTTTTCAAAAACTTGCATTCCATAGGGTTCATATTAAGAGAGATGCTGAACAATCAAACCCCATTCTTTCCATGCTACTCATAGTTTCATATGCTTCTATATGCATGGAAATACACTCAGCTCAGATACCACTATTTTACATGTGCAATTACAATTTTTTTCTCCACTTACATTACTCTACATTTATCTACATAGAAGTTTATGTGCCATTTTATCACTCAGCCACCCAGTCTAATTACTATAATTCTCCACATTTAGGACCAGCCCTTGATGATCCATCAAGAAAACTTCACTTTACAGTTCATCCAATTTTCAAACATGCTCATGTGACTCCCTTCCTGGTAAGGACTGAACAGTACCCCCATCCCTTCACTCCTGTCTTTTAACCAATTAGATAACTGTGCAAGAACCTTTCAAGTCTCACATCTACTTTAATTTCTTCAAGAGTTTTTGTTACAAGATAAGAGGTTTTCTGGAAGTGACCCTTACTAAAATTAGTTTTGAACCCTTTGTTGGAAAGGCATAACATTGCTTTCAATAATTTACATAATTTTCACCAACTATGTCATGTTCACCCAGACATCAACTACTGTATTCCTTATTGTTGTTTCTACTCCTTTTGACAGTCCAGATACCAAGCTTACAGGACTTATTTCTTCCCTGATCTTCCATGACACCTGCCACCACCCTCAGGTTTTTTTCGATTGTTATTCTATTTTCTACCCTCACATGCTCAGGAATCAATGTATATTTTTCATATGGAATCTACTATCCAACTTTTTCAAACTCTGCTTCCTAGAGTGACAAGTTACACCCTCCTAGAAATCAGTAAGTGTAGTAGTTTTGGCTTTAGTCAGCATAGGTCCCCATTTAGGCCTCAGTTTTTAGCAGGCCTCAAAGGTTGTGACACAGATTAGAGGGGACAGGCATCATCTGACTTAAGCAGCCATAGAGGTATTTCATATCATCTGACATCATCAGGAAGTGTCGGGGAGTATAACAAGCAAGGTGGGAGGAGTCTCTGGGCTCTTCGGTCCATGCTTCTGACCAGGACGGTTCCCGCTCCCTGACTGCTGATATCAGGCCCTCCTGCCGGTCGGCACGTCTGCTTAGCCGGGGACATGAGCACATTCCTGTTAATTCCTCTTTCCCTCTTGCTGGGAGGTCTCCTCTGGGGAGGGGGTTTGGTTGGTTTGGAGTTTCACCTGTTAGCTGGGGCGACCTTGGTGAGCCTGTTGTTGTTTCCTGTCACTATGTGCTATTTCATATTCTGTGTTAAGCTCTCCTCTTCTCTGTATAAATATAAAAACCTCACTGTGTCTAAAGCCTCGTTTCTGCTGTTTTCCCTCACTCTCCTGCTCTGGGAGTGGACTTTTTGACTGGGTACCAGGCAGTTGGCATTTTGCCAGCTCAAACTATAACTGTAAGAAACCAACTTCACAGCAGACAAGACCAGCTACTCCAAGATCAGTAGTGAAAAGTTGTTTTGACAGGATATATTTGCATACCTGTAATTACACTGATGGATCCACAATTTTGACTCAAGTTTAATGATAAATTTAATTGGCTGGTTGGTTGAAGGGCAGTGGGGAAGGGTTTCTTTTTAATATGGAGATATTTTTTTTACTTCTAGAACCAGCACAGTGTGAGACAAACCTCAGCTAAACATTTTGTCCTATTGATTAAAAAATTGAGGAAAAATAATCTCTACCACACTTCAGGTTAGTCAGAGATCTTACTTAGAAAGCAATGGCAATAAATACACCCACTTGACTATTGCATTTAGTTTTGACCATTCTCGAATAACAGCCTTCTCACTTCACAACAATTTGTTAATACTGAACACCTGGCAAAGGCAGCAGGTAATTTACACGTATCTTTCAAAAACAGTCACAAAGGCTTAGATAAACTGTAAGACTTCAAAACTCATAGTAAGAACAAGTTACATAGCTCCACCCTGCCCCTCCCCAACTTCTGTTACCAAGAAAGACAGAAACTCACAGAAGTCTATCTTAAAATGAGAGTTCATCCAAAAACCACATTAATAATCCCTGAGAAAGAGACTAATTTTTGTAATAGGTGAGTCCATATACACAGTACAGCAGTAGTAAGTTACTGACTTTGACTGCTAAGTGCTAACTCAATTTCTTTAAACATGAGCTGAAGCCGAACAAGAATTCTGCTTGTTAAGTATGTGAAAACTTCACCTTAGATGAATCACTGCATACTGCAGACCTGTTCTGCCTGAAATTATTTATTTTAATTCCAAATCAAAATGTGAAGCAATCTGTTTGAGATCAAACTACACCCTAGCATTTTAAATATAGCATTCGTAGCAATGATATCCTCACCACCACCGCCCAACAAATACGTATGTGCACGACTACTTCTAAAACATATCAGATCCCCTATCATCTCAAACACAAAGTTCATGTTTCCATCTGAAACCTTTCAACCTAGTCTAAACACAAAAATTAGAACTCCAAACCAAAAAAGATACACTGACAAATCAGAAACTATCTCAAACAGCTTTACAGGATTGGACTAGGTGACCTCCTGAAGCCCCTACCAACCTAAATTGTCTCTCTCTTAGGTTGCTTGTTGTTTTAGCAGTCACACTGGGTGCCAAATTACACCTGCGTTTTAGTTTGCAAAAGTAATGCACTTTCAAAACAAACTCCCCATTGTAACTACCTAGTACACGTTAGTTGCAATAGCTTGGCAGCTCTGGTGTACACAAACTGGACTTCATAAATGTAAAACTAAAACTGACGTTTCACTTTAGAGACACACCTAATGCACTTCACAACACAGTGCAGACTCCAAAGGCCAAGGCAAAGGCTGTACTATTGCTGTGCTACCTTGTACCCATGGAGCACAGACAAACCTGAGCTGTGAAGATATCCTGCACCATCCTGAAATTCTCCTTCAAAGAAATAAGGGTATCAGTGCCTTTAGTTGGCTATGAACCCTTGAGCTCTCCAATTTTTCATTCTTTGCCACTTTTTGCTCACTTTTCTTCTACTTCTCTATTATTATTATTAGCATGTATGTATGTATGGCCAAACTTCGCAAATGCAGATTTGGGAAGGGCTCTTCCCCACGTGGGTGTGCCCTTCCAGCCTGCGCAGTGGAATTTTTAGGTGAGGCTCAGCGTGCACAGAACTGGCCCCACTGTTTAAGTCCTGAGGTCCATCTGCCACAGCCGAGCGAGCTTGGACAGTGACAGGGAAGTCCTTGGGACTGTCACAGCACCCGGTACTAACCTCAATCCCCTGCTCTGTCCCCAGGTACTAAGTCTAGTTCCACCTTTCCTCCACAGTTGCACTTAGAGGGAGCAACTCTTTTCTTCTCTTCCTTCAGATCAAGAGAAAGGCTGGCCCTCAGAGACCCAGCTTCTGTTATCTGAACTTCGGCTGACACATTTCTTCTCAGTTGCAGACAGTCTCACAAAGGTGGGGGTTTTGCCTAATGTTTCAGTATTTGCATTCAATGGGTGGCTGCTAAGAAAGATGAAGGACTGGGCAATGGAAATGTTAGCAGCATATAATGAGGACAAAATTTCACTCCAAATAGCTTCTTCCACATGGGACAGACGGTTCTGCCTAGTATTTTGTAGGAGGAAGAGCAGGGCTAGTTTCTGGGACCGCATTCTGGGCAGGCAGTGTGGGCTGTGGGGTGGTGTTGACTCATCATGAAGACACCCACCTGGAAGACTGAGTAACTTCAGCCTAAAGTCTAGACAAAACAAATGACTTTTCCTAGGGACTGAAAAGGAAAAGGTGGTGGGATGATCAAGAGAGACGTCCGTGCCTCATCAAGAGGAGGAAGAGAAGGTTTCCTTGACAAGGGTGGGTGCCTTACTATCCTACAAAGCCTTATCAGCCAGTTCTACCTCTCTAATCCTTATTAAATACCATGCTCCTGAAGCACAAGTAGCAGCTAATATAGGCCACCTTATATTTCACTTCCTCCACATCTTCCCTCACTCCTTCCAAATGACAGGAAGCCAGTACACAACCCAGCTCTTTCTTTTCTCCTAAACGGAACAGTTGCTGCTACTTGTCAGGTACAATTTACCCTCAGCAAACTGGTCAGAGCCAGCCCTGCAAAGTATCCAAAGGGCTGCAAAGCCAGCAGCTGCAGGCACTCACCAATTCAGAAACAAGGCTGAAAAAAAGGGGCACAGAAAGCTCAGGAAGATTTGTTTGCACAGCCATGCTTGCCCAAGAGGTATGGAAGGTTGAGTATCTTCAAGGAGTGAGGGCAGAGCAAGTGGGAGGAGATGGGTTAACCAAGACAACTACTGGGAATCTACCAGAGTTCTTTTAAATCATGAATGTAGTTTGCCACATTAGCATCTACCCACACCAAAAATGCAATAAACTGAAATTAAGTCTACTTGAACATGAAATATAAATATTAAATATAAAATTTTACACCTCTAATAATTTAAGCTTCAAATAACATATTTTAACACCAAGAAAAAACTTCTGTCATTACACCAATGACATTCTCACATTTAGTTAGACTTACCAGGATGAAGACTAAAAGCACTTTCCAAACATTCTAAAACACTTCAGGTTTACAAACGGTAAGAACTATGTTTGCTGTCGTAAAATTCCCATATATCCACTACCAATATTCTTTTGAGTTTTAATTAAATAGTTTGCAATCAACATTGTATTCAACATACTACTAAAGTTTTCACTTGAAAGCAAAAAGTTTACTATGGCAAACATAACAACAAATCGGCTCCTCTAACACTCTCCCACTTAAAAGTGTTAAATGTTTTCCCTGAAGAGCTCTAGTTAATTCTGAGGTCTCTTAATCCATAGAGCAGCTGCTGGCCAGCCCAGCCTAATAGTTTGCATTCAGCTGGGTAAACATAAAGACAGAATAATTATCCAAAACATCTTTTTATTTTCTTGCAATACAGACCTTGGATCATTTCAAAGAACCAAGAGGATCGATTGTAATCAATTATTTCAAGCTAGACTTTATAAAGAGATGAACTGAAAACACAGAAGTTGCTAACATTGTTGACAGATTATGTAAGTCACAACAATGGATCAAGAAACCACAAGATCAAAAACAACCATTGACTTAATTGTATATTCATAGATTTTTAAGACTGGAAATTATTACTGGGCTCAGTGAGTCAGCTCTGTTGCATATAGGATAGAGAAACCTGAACAATATTTTTCATATCAAACTTATACCTTCTATCCAAACTACAATAAGATTTACATCAACTCCTATTTGAAACCAGCACCCCTTTATGAAAAATACAAAGTGATGAACAAATCACATTACCACAGCCATTTATTACACTTGTGCCTAAAAATGCTGCATGCTTATTTCTACACTGAACCTTGTTAATGCCTTACTTTAGATGGAAGCCCAACTTTCCATGCAATTACTTTCCATTTTTAAAAGAAAATGAGTAATTCTGAGTCTCACTGCATGGGTAATTTTACAGTTGGCTAACATACACATCCTCATAGTGTAATTGCACTAAAGCTTTTAGAAGAGTGGGTAATAGAACTGAACCTACTATTCCAATATTCTTTTCATTGCTTACGTATACAGCAGTACACAAAAATAAAGTGTATTTACATTTTGTATTCTTTCGCACTGCACCAAAAGGTGTTGACAACTAGTTGAAATAACAAGATGAAATAATTTTTTTCAGATTCATGCCTTTAGTTGGGACTTAATATGCTTGCTCCTTGATTTATAGCTCACATGTGGTTGTATTCAAGCATCATCATAAGTTTAAATGATCCAAGTTGGCCTACATGATTGGTCTTTTGGGAAAATAGGTAAGTTTGCTGAAAAGGTTCAACATATTAACATGACCATAAAGACATATGCAAAATCCCAGCTCTATCATTAAAACCCTTCATGATAACATACTTCTTTAACTGTCACCAAAAAAAACAACAAAAAAACCCCAAATATAAGACACTAAATTCTACTTGAGGAAATAAGTCATCCCACCAGCAGTTACACTGTGACCCTTAGTTCCTTCAAATATTCTGCCTTCTGTACCTCCCAGCATCCCTTCTCAGCTCCAACTCCTTCTGTTCCTCAAAGCATCCATACAACTTACATCCTCCCCATATTTCCCATGGACCATCACTGCAATAATCTCTGTTCTTCTTCATGTATTCTATTTTAATTTGCCTGGTAAAAAACTAAGCAAAAGGGAACATGGCGCCAGAAGTCATTGATAGGTAAATCTGATTGATGCTTGTTCCTGCTGTATAGTGAGCAGGACACTGAGAACTGGAAGAAAGAGATATACTAGTCTGATCACAGACCCACAACACTCCTTGGCTGAGGAGCAGAAAGTCAAGCTTTTCTTACTGAAATCTGAGGCAAACAGGTTATTTGAGAAGATTGCTTCAAGAGTAGTGGGCTCATCCCTAATTCACATCCCTGGAGGAGAAGGCAAACTGTGTTGTACACTATGGCATTTATGGTGTTTGCTGGTGATCACTGGTGAATCGGCTTCAGAGATGATCCATGATATCCTCACAGAAAACTACTTTGCATGTTGATGTTCTAGGAGACAAAGGAGAATAATGTCCAAGAGCAAAGGCCTCCAGATTCAAACAACAGGATGTCTGACTGCAAAGGCTGAGGCACAGAAAAAGTGACTAAATTAATGCATTGATCTAAAGTGGACAACGGAAATAAAGACCTGGACAACACTATTGACAAAGACCAAACATCAGACAGTAAGAGAAAACTATTACTGCTTATTCTTGCATTAAACCATCATCATCATCATCATCGTGGCTAGGCTTCATGAACATAGATTTGGGAAAGGCACTATTTAGTTCTTATTTAACATACATCAGAGTTGACCAAACTGACTATCTGTCACACACCAAAATCTTCATAGATGTCAACACTTGCCAAATATATTCCACACACCACAGAGGCAGTAAGAGAACTCTTAGAAAGGCTCTCGCTGGGGTCTGAACATGTGAAGGGGCCCTGGACATCCCACAGACACTGGTCACACTGGTTTCCCCCTGGCTCCACTCTTTAGCTAGAAATAATCATCACTGTCCTTATCATCACTGTTGTCCCATCCTGCCCTTGTGCAGCACCTCCTTCCTAGAACAACCACCGTACTGCTCACAAAGTACCGCTTGGCTGTCCACTGTGTACATCCAAAGACCCTGAACCAAGTTCACAAACAGCTGAATCGCAGATAAAAAAACCAGCTTCATTAAAGTTCTACACTGTAATTCTGAGCTTACAGGACACTATTTAGCCTCATAAGAACTAATGGGACCAACGTAAACTAACCACAATTGTTAAAGGCAAGAATTTCTCAAATCGTTTCCCATTAGAAATGTAACTGCAACTGCTCCCAAAAGGAAGTATTTTTCCTACAAATAGTTTGGAGAAATTCACACATATTAACAAAATGTTTCATACCTCTGAACCCAGCTGATACAACTTATTTAGATTACTAGAATGATTTTTATTAAAAAAACTCACATAGCAACCCAATGAAAACAAAAAAACAACCATACAAACCAAAAACCCCACTCATGTTTTTTTACTGTACAGGAAAAATTAATTCGTATGCAGGGCTTTCAGGCCTACAAATATGTATTAAGCAGTTGCCATTGAATTGATTTGAAATCCTAATAATTTCTGAGAAGCATACTTTGGTGCTTAAAATATGCATTTAGAAGCAGCACAGAAGGATTAAAAGGCAGTAAAACAAAGAAATGCTAAAGCTGAGACATAACCAATGTTGGTTAAGCAAGTTTGGAAAGTGAAGAATTCAGAGGCATCTAAGAAACTTCTATGAATGAATGCAATAGAGGAACCTTCGATAAATGCAGGTCAGCAAGGGAAAGATGTGTAACTTCCACTGAGGAAAAGTGCTTTAATAAAATCTCTTCAATGGCACTTAGTGTGTCAAAGATTATCAGGAATCCTTTGTATTTCAGAAAAACAAACCAAATGTAACACATACTGATTTCTGTCTTGTAAATGTTTGACATAATTACCATAGAAAGTCTGAAAATTTTAAAGGAGGCTTTTTTGTATATAAAAATGAGTCAACTGTCCCTATATTTATAAAGGAAAGAAAGGTAGACATGATTTTAAGTACTCCTAAGAGTTATCAGGGTAAGAGAAACCCCTGGATAAATACTGGTACTTTCCAAACACTTGTCAACTATGAAAGGCATTTTTATAGTTGAGAGAAAACAGAAGAATCTAAATACTTAATGGAAGAACACAAAATGGCTGCAAACTTTATAGTGTTCCAAAACACAATCCCAATGCTTTCCAACTTCATGCAAACATGGGTTGTACCAAGCCCTTTGCCCAACACAACCTGTGCCTAACTATGGAGTGATGGCCATGATACTCTGACTAAAAGATGGCAACAAATAAAAGCAAATTCCCTCCCTTCAAAAAAAATTTTAACTAAAAGAAATCCATAAATGATGATTTTAATGCTTACTGTTCTAAATTACTGATTCAAACCACCTGAACAATCAAAGATCTGCAGTTCTCATCAAACATCAGCTTTTTACCTGCTTCAGTGATTTGATCAAAACAGAGACACACTGATGTTCAATAAATATTCAATCAGCTTGAAAATAAGGTTGTTAATGAGTTCCAATATGATGTTGTCACATCATTGAAAGAAAATCTGTAGACAGTAACTTCAGAGGCTCAAAAAGATGGGGAAGACTAGGTTCCCTGGCTAAGTTCAGTCAACGGGATGTTAAGTCAAAAGGATGACAGTCAACTCCACGTAACACAGATTTAAATAACTCATCACTTGACAGTGAACTCACCACACTGCTTTAATTTCATGTAGTCAAACAAGTTTGTGTCAATTCTTTAATTCCTCCACTTTAAAAATCAAAATGAAGAAAAATCAATTTGTCTTAAGACACAATCATATCAGTGTATTCCAGAAAGTTTTCCTTTAGAGAGTTAAAGAACTAAGTAGGAATGACACTTCTTAACATGTTAGGACTGGTTGGTCGTAAGTAGCTGTTTCTATTGTGAAAATGTTATTTCTTTTATGAAATTGTGACTTACAGCTATATGAAGTACTAAGAAAATTATTTTAATCAAAATTATTTCTAAAATTAAATGTAACTGTCATACCAGACTGGGAAGCAAAACATGCTACTAATATACACCCATTTAATTGTGTTAGATTATGTTTTATACTAAGGATTTTAACACTTGAATGCAAATCAGGTTTAGAAGGTTAACCTGTATATAGAAATTAATATGTTAATAGAAAATTGCTTTTTCCAAAAGTGCCTTTGAACTTCAAGCTAATGGAATGTTTATATTGGGTTTCTTTGGTAATTACTGGGCTAAACGTCTTCTCCTCTTGCACTTTCATTCAGCTTTATACCTCCAGATTCATTAAACATCATTTCACAACTATACTAATAGCTTTTCTCAATATTTCATTAGGCAAGGAGAAAAATATGAGGACACTTTATTCATAACTAACATCATTTACATATTAAAGCTATTAATATTTGATAAATGAAGTTTAGATTCCAGTCAAACCCCCACATTTATAACAATTAGAATATAGCAGCCACAGAATTACTCACTGGTCTTTCCTCTCCCCCTTCATCACATTACTGCAAGAAGCATAAACCTATTCTTGGTCACTTCTGTTTGTATTTATCCTTTCACTCAATATCATGATCTGGAACTAGAAACTCCACTACTTGGGTCTGATGCAACACCAAAAAACTAAATGGCTTCATATTGCTGGCTAATGTGTATATTATCCCAACTGGACTAACTGTGTATGCCTTTGATTCTAAACTCTACTTTTGGCAAATTAAAGTAACTGTTGAAAAGTTACATACTCCTACCTTTGTGACAAGTAAATCTCGTGACAACAGAGCTATAGCACCCATGGTCAAAGGAACTGGTGATGGTCCATGGTTGCTATTTAAGATATTAGATTTATATTTGTATTGATTATTTTGTAGTTGTCATTTTATCACTATCTACTATTTACAATCTCATTAAGTGTGTGTTGTGTAAGTCTTCTGAAAAATTAACACAATAATAGAAACAATCAAGATACTCTTGTCTTCTGTTGCTGTATTTCACCCTCTTCAGTTCACTTCATATCACTAACTCAAACTAAGGGGGCCTCAGTGTGTACCAACAGTGTAAACTGTCACCAGGAACTATTGCATTAACACCTTCAGATGAAATTTTCTTTCCAATTAAGCTTCACAACTCCTTAAAGCCTTAAGTTGAAATTAATACAATGGAAAAGATCATGTCTATAAAATTCTTCCTCGGCCAAATATTGTTAATTTTCACCTGTCTAGAAACACAGATAAACAGACCCAGAGGTAAGAACTATACAGCTTAAAACTGTCCAGAAAGACTGATGAGAGTTAGGCTAAATTAGAGTTTCACCCTCATTTCCCAAAGACCCTACAAAATATGGACTGAAATCAATCTTCCTTTGTTTGCATCCACCTTTTTGCCCAAAACAATCAGTCACTTCCCCTTGCGTAATCAGGAAATCCTTCTCTTCTTGAAGATTTCAACACACCCCTTGCTAAAAACTGCAAGAGTTAGCTTGGCACTAAGTCCAAAAGTTATGTTTACCAATGAAGACTGTTGTGAAATCCAGTCTAACTTAGGCACAACGATGACATGGGTGCTCTAGGTGCTTAATAAAGCATCTCTCCAAAAAGCACCCATTTCCCATGTGGCAAACAGAAACAGATCTGAAGCTTTGCATGTATTTAAATAGGTAATTTAGGAGGGGACTCCCTATTCACTGAATATATATAGCACTTAGGCACTTGCAAGACAAGTTCCCTTACAAGTTTATACATATTCTGTATGTTTTCAGGTTCAAACACTCTTCTTGAAGTCATTACATTACTACATATGTGAAAAATTCAAACATTCCTAAATAAGAACATTTGAGATCCCTAATGCTGCTATTTTCTGCTGTTCTTTCAGACCCCACCAGGTATTTAGATATCTAACAGAAATGCAACACTTGCAACAACAAGCCACAGTGTGGACTTTGAAAGGCAGGAACAATTTTAATTGTTTTATTTATGAGATTATCTGTATTGTCTTCAGTCAG